>NC_056432.1:18030644-18374644 GCF_018296145.1 Oncorhynchus tshawytscha
TCCGTTTGAGTATGATGACCTCCGATCTGCAGGGTGTTCTTAAGGACCCGGGGCCCCCCATTGGCCCTGCACAGGTTCAATGTCTGGAGGTCAGTGGCTCCATTTCCAATACTAGATCCTGTGGTTGCTGCCTTTTATTCTGCTCCATAACCCGCGGCACCATCGTGGACCAACGATCTACAGGAGGTTGGGGAACAAAGGTTGGCTAATGTGATTTACCTTGCCCTTATACACTGTACATTTGTCTTTGTAAACTGTGTGAGCATTTATTAGAAACCGAGTATAAGAGTCTCACCTCTCCTCAGGCCACGGACAGTTTGATGAACTGTACTGGAGGTTTGGAGGGTCTCTGTTACGTTCTTGCCCGGGTCTTCGTTGATTATGGCCAGGTTCTGATTCCAGTGGCACCAGTTGACCTCATCCACCCTGGGTGACCGCAGAATATGTTTGCATTAGAAGATGTTTGTCATGCGCCCTCCGAAACCTGACCCGCCAAACCGTGAAGGTCGAGCCATGTGCCCTCCAAAACATGACCCGCCAAGCCCTTAAAACCCGCGCACTTAACCCGGAAGCCAGCCACACCAATGTGTCAGAGGAAACACTGTTCAACTGACGACCGAAGTCAGCCTGCAGGCGACCGGCCTGTTACAAGGAGTCGCTAGAGCGCAATGAGCCAAGTAAAGCCCCCCTGGCCAAACCCTCCCCTAACACAGTCTACGCTTGGCCAACTGTGCGTCGCCCTTTGGGATTCCCGGGCAAGACGCACCGCTCAGGAGGCCCCCAGAATAACATTTTTCAGAAAATATATCACAAAAAGAACACACTAGGCTGTCTGACTGACCAATCAGACACATTTCTTTAGTGCAGAGAGGGGTGAGAGTCCAGAGAAATTACTGTACCTGAAGCACCAGCGGCAGTCAGGGGTGCCGTCCCAGTTCTTCCCCACTGTCACCATCTCCCCAGACCGAAAGGACTTCCGCAGACACACAGGGAAGGAGCGTTCGATGTCCAGGATGGTCGTAGCCCACTGTCGTTAAAACAGAATGTCATCCGACATGTATTTGTGTCTTTCATAATATAATGTGGCTCTGCCTAGACGATGCACTGTGCATAATGCCGTCAACAGAGGATAACAAGGTTGTGTTAATTAGGCACCAAAAAGAAAGCTGATTTTCTGCACTTTCTGTCCAATAAGAAATTATAGTTTTTTTGTTTTCTGTTGCAAAACATTTACTACAATGTGCCCTAATGAATTCTAGGGAACCTAGCTGTCCATCAGCTGTCCTCCTCACTCACCTGCAGCTTCCAGATCTTCTTGCTCTCCTTGGACACCTGGCTCACCGTCTCTCCCATCAGAGCGATCAACATGTTGAGCAGTAGAACAAAGCTGAGTATGATGTAGGTGACCAGCAGGATGAGGAAGACAGCCGGGTACTGAGTCCTGCTGACTATGTCCAGATCCCCCATCCCGATGGTCAGTTTGAACAGGTCCAACAGGAATTTGCTGAAGGTGTTTGTGTCCCGGCACTGGGGGTATGTGGGGCAGCCACCTTTCTCTGGACACACCTCTTCCGGCCCGGGGCACACTGTCAGGAGGGACACTAGAGCTGGGGAGGAGATGGGAGACATGAGGAGATGAGGGAAGTTCTCTTCTGTTTCAACTGGTCATCAGACTGCTGAGAAGAAGAAGTGCTGAGTAGAGGACACTGTACCTGATGCGTATCCAATCATGAAGAGCAGGTAGACCAGCAGAAACCGGAACAAATCTTTGAAGAGAATCTGAGAGCCAAAGAAGAAGAATAAATTGTGATCTGCCATCTAGTGTCCAAAGAAGTCCACATTCATTTCAAATTCAATGTGATGGATGAAAGAGTGAAGGAGTTGATACCTTCTGTATCATGATGCTGTAGGTGCCGGTGAGCTTCAGGCCTCTGGTGAAGTAGAGAGTGTTCATCCAGCCCAGGACCAACGCAAACACCATCACAGCCACATAGGCCTCGATACCCGACAGGTAGAGGGCTGCAGTCACTATCACCAGCAAAGAGTAGATGAAGCTAAAAAATATATAGAAGAGTTGGGCCGTGTTCAATTTTTTTTAACCTTTATTTTACTAGGCAAGTCAGTTAAGAACAAATTCTTATTTTCAATGACAGCCTAGGAACAGTGGGTTAACTGCCTGTTCAAGGGCAGAACGACAGATTTTGTACCTTGTCAGCTCGGGGATTTGAACTTGCAACCTTTCGGTTACTAGTCCAATGCTCTAACCACTAGGCTACACTGCCGCCCCAAGCTAGAGCAGTTGAAAAGATCCATTGCCCCAAATGGAAGAAAACGGACCGAAATGTACAAGATACACATACAATAATGTTAGAGCATTGTGCCAGTAACCGAAAGGTAACCAAAAGGTTGCTAGATCGAATCCCTGAGCTGACAAGGTAAAAATCTGTCGTTCTGCTCCTGAAAAAGGCAGTTAACCCTCTGTTCCTAGGCCGTCATTGTAAATAAGAATTTGTTCTTAACTGACTTGCCTAGTTAAATAAAGGTTAAAATAAAAAATAATAATAATCATTCTCCTACCTACACGGGACTGCCATTTGGCATTTAACGGGCACCACGTGTAGGCCCTCGCAGACGCAGCGCTAATGATGAAAACAAGCATGCTTTGGAGCGGCGCTCGAAAATCCTCTGCTCTTTGATGGGATCGTAGGTTTAATTAAAGAAGATGTAAACTATAAAACGTACCAGGGAAATGGAGGCTTTAATGTGGAATTCATTAGAGGACTCAATTAAAAGAGGATGAGAAATAAGCCTTGAGTACAAGCCAGAGGGAGCTACAGAGGAGGTGGGGGGGGGGCTGGAGTCTTACTAGAGCAGTTGAAAAGATCCATTGACAAATACTGAGTTCACCGCAGGGCATTTCTTCAGTAAGAGGTCCTTAATCTACAAAGCGGGGGGAGAGAGAGGAAATGATTGATTCAATGAATGTCAGAAAAGAACAAGATACATTTACAGGGTAGATCTAAGATTTATAGCAAAAGTGTATGTTTGTGTACACATTGAGGCATCTTTGAAAGAAGTTGTTTAATGTAGAGTCAACATTCAAAGCTGTCTGACTGATTGGATGCTTCAACCGGAAGGAAAAACTCACATTGGTGAGGAAGAAAAAGACTCCAGAGCACAGGGTGACAATCTCCCCTACCATACGCAGGTAGTCTGTGTTGGTGGTATAGGGGTACGGAGGCTGGGTGGGGACAAACAGAGTTAAAGCTTTGCTGGTGGTGACACCCATACTGTTTTCACAGTATATGTATAGTAATATAATAATAATGCCACTTGGCCAACACTTTCATACATTGTATAAATGCATACATTTTTTGTATTTGTATGATAGTTGTTGGGCACATACGTACCGTTCCCTGGGATGGGCGGTAGTAGGCCACCAGGGTGAAGATGATCATGGTCAACAGGTAGGACACAACACTGATGTAGAAGGTGACGGCAGCAAACTTCTGCCACTTGGCTCTCAGCAGCTCGTTGATGGGCTCCACAGCCAGCATCTCATGGCGATTCTGTGGACAGTGCAGGAAGACATGCACTAATGGTAAGTGAGTATGGTGTGAAAGAGACATCATCTTCCATCTTTCCTAGGACTATAATGGCTCTCCCTTTCTCTCAGTAAAACATCTATTACAGGTACAGATAGAAAACACACGTAGAGCCTGTCTATCATGCCCCACCTCATATGCTTAGCCACAAAACATACACTGAAGACTTGAGTTAGCTCCCAGAGCTTTAAAGCCCCGGCTTTAGCTCAGCCGGGTATCACACACCTCAATGCGGCTGTTGTAGACCAGGATCTCTAGCACGGACACCTCCTCTCCACAGGTGTCCAGGGAGGAGAGGTCGTACAGGGAGGAGTACACGGGGCCGTACGCCCAGTCCTTAAACTTCCGCGAGAGGTGACGCGCCTCCTCGTTCTTGATCTCCCTGCGAATTATGTGCTGGAAAACCTTGGAGAAAATAATAATTAAAAGTTTACCTTTTTTGTCTATTTTATAATGGATGTGATTATATTTCTGTCAATAATACAATACCTAACCCCTTGAAGCGCTACGCAAAAGCATTCCCATTGGCATTGCTAATGTTACTCAAAATATCCCTTTAAGATTATAGTTCCACATACACGTGATATGTGTTCGTTCTCAATCTCACCCCAATTTTTCCCAGTTTGGCCGCCATCATGAGGGGCGACATGCCGTCGTTGTTGAGCACGTCCTCAAGACTGCCTTCTGGGTAGAGCTTGGCACACTTGGTCAGCAGCAGGTCATACATCTTAGTGAGGAAGCGGGTGTTGTCCCGAGTGTTGTCGGCGATGTGCACCAGGGCGTGCAGCACAGTATTGCCGCGTGAGTCCTGCCGTCTAAGGTCGGCTTTCTTGTGGGCGTTCTCGGTCAGGTAGTGTACCATGTTTGGCTGGTTGGTGCACGCTGCCAGCGACAGAGGCAGCTCGCCTAGCCAAAGAGATACCATCAGAGACATACAGCAACAAGCACATACATCAAAAGGATCCCCTTTTACAACGGAACCAATAGAAAAGTCCCAAACCCCGCTGACCTGGTACTCAGGCAGTCTCTATCCACTCCAGGAATTGAAGTTTATGTGTTCATGAAAAGTTCATGTGAAACAGCAAACCACTTTAAGCATGTCTTTGCAATGCTCCCTATACGTGGATCAAAGATCAGACTTAAATTCTTGCAACAAAAAGAGCCCAATTAGTACCACTTGTCTGAGGGAGTGGCCCATGTATTGAAACCAATGTGCCAAAAGCAGCTGCTGAAAACAAGCTGTTGCCATGGGTGACAGATTACCCTGTCACCTCACATGGGAAACGCTCCTCTTCATGAATTTGCATGGGTGCTCGTTGAGTGTTAGTATAGCGCTAAATCACATTAGCTGTCGCCTCTCTGCCAGGTTTCCTGTTCACCTCAGCACAAAGCTCCGTAGCGAATGACTAGCACTGTGCCAGAGACACACCGGGATTTGGGAATGACAGTCGCACTTAGTGCAACTGGATATCATCCCTCGGGTGATGAGCATGGAATTGAATGCATTAATACATTAATATTGACAGTAGAGAGTATTTTGGGTATATATTTGCCTACTAAAATCTTCTCTCTTTCTACCTGTATCTCTTTATCTGCCTCTCCCTCCATCTCCTTTATAGCCCTTTCACATCCCTGAGCCAAGCCGAGCTGTAGGGTACTGCACAGACCTGGTTACGTATCCACCATAGTTGCTGACACAGTGCTGGAAAGAACAATGTCAAGCAAGGTAACATATCCGAGCCAGCACAGTGCAGTTCGGTTTGAAAGGATAGTGTGAACAATTGTTTATTGAACTTGAGGCTGGAAGGTCTAGTTGAGGTGAATGGCATGTAGGCTAGTCTACTCTGGCTATAGTCGAATGTTGGGTTCAGGGTTGAGAGTTTCAGGGATACTGTCCAATCAGCAGAGGGCAGTATGGAGTGAGTTTCATTTGGAGACTTTCTGTCAATGTACTCTCGGCCAGCAACCTCGGTGACGTCAGCAAGACAAGGGCAACCCACCCATCTGAAGTCGAGTCAGTATGTTTGCTTTTCTTCAACAGCAAGACACAGACCTTTCACCAAACTGCTCAGAAATACTTGTTGAACTTGTGACATGTTTTCTTTTCATTTTCTGGAGATGACTACTAAGAATTATCACTTTGATGACTTCAGACTAGTTTTGGGTGGTTACAGTAGTTTATCATTGGCCCATCAAACTATCCTGAATGTGTTTGCCCAGCCCAAAACAGCAACGTAAAAAGGGAAAGGTGGCCTCAAATGTCAGTTCATTTTACCATGACAACTGAAAGCATTTTACAAGAGAAACTAAGCAATACCTTAGCTGTGATCCAGTACATATTTATTCTAAGTTATCCTACTGTGCAGCGATCCAGTCTTTATAGCCCAAACCTTTGGGCATGTACAATAAAGACTCACTGAGATAGCTAGAAAACCACTTTTTTACTGTGTGGGGAACCAAGGGCCCCATGTCATGTAAAACAACACACGTCATTGAAAACCATGAGGAATAGAATATGACTTTACTAGTATCAAAATACTGCCAACGTTCAATAATAGACTAGGATGGCATGACTTACTATACATAGTACCAAATGGATACCTGAGAAGTCTCATGATGTGATTAAACCAAACTCCTGCACTGTACTGTCACTTTAAGCATATATAAAAGAGATCTTAAAATGCATATTTTTAGCTTTGCTATTCCTTAGGGTGCTTTTTAGTCATTCCGTTTTTATTGATATTCTTATGTTTGCTGTGTAGTAAATATTTATTTTTTTATTTTTATATTTGAAGGACATTGTCTGAAACATTACATTCAATGTCTGAAATATGCTGTATAAATAAAGCATGATTTGATTAAGCTCCTGCTGACTTCGGACTTCGGTTCTTGGTATGGTAATAAATATTACCTCCTGAATCTGAATCTTACATAGTCCGATGAGGACCACAAAGAGCTTCTGTAGACAGTAGAATGGATCAGATCTGATTCTACTGTTGTGGTGTCTTACCAAAGTAGAAGTAGCCCCCCTCGTCCCTGGGTTGGAAGAAGCGTCCGCGGGCCTGGGCGTGGACATCTGCCCCTTTCTCCACCAGCAGCTCCACATACTGCTTACAGCGCCTCTCGATGGCGATGTGGAGCGCCGTCTGGCCTAGCGACACGCAAATGAGTCAGTCAACACCAGTGGCGTTTCATGAATGCCAAGGGAAGCCAGGCCCCCAAAAAAAAAAAAAAAATTACATATTTATTTTTTTTTAAATCAATCATTTATCTTTTGTCTCGCTGTGTTTCATCATTTTCCCTCAATCGGAAGAGGCTGAATGTTCTCACAGGAGAAAGAATCAGAGCGAGCGATACAGCGCCCCTATGTCTCTCTTCCTGTAGGCCATATATCTGATGCTGTCTGGTCCAAACGAGTATGACATTGTTGCCACCCATAGCATTGAAGACAAGGGAAGCCGGCGAGCATCTGGCCTCCCTTGACAAAAAAAAGTACAGTATAAAAAAAAATGCCAATCAGTGTTAAGCTAAACTGAGTGAGCTCAACAGTGAATGATCCTGGCGCAACAAAATAAAGTGTCAAGGGAATCCAGCTTGGATTTGGAGTCACTCCTATCAAACTCCATTGGGATCACATGTCATTGAGAGAAAAACTTGAATTGTTGCATGTCATTGTGTTTTTGTCCTATGGGGGCTAGCTAGCCAGCTAGCTAAAATTGTCCCTTTCCTAAATTAGCCATAGCTGGAGACAGAGATTTGGTCTTGGGGTTTTATTTAATTCTCTGTACTGGCAATGATTATAACGGCGATTCTGATCCAACCATTAATTCATACATTGTTGTGCCTCATGCCGGAGAGGATGACAGTTCAATATGTACAGTTGAAGTCGGAGGTTTACATACACTTAGGTTGGAGTCATTAAAACCTGCTTTTCAACCACTCCACAAATTTCTTGTTAACAAACTATAGTTTGGGCAAGTCGGTTAAGACATCAACTTTATGCATGACACAAGTAATTTTCCCAACAATTGTTTACAGACAGATTATTTCACTTAACTCACTGTATCACAATTCCAGTGGATCAGAAGTTTACATACACTAACTTGACTGTGCCTTTAAACAGCTTGGAACATTTCAGCAAATGATGTCATGGCTTTAGAAGGTTCTGATAGGCTAATTGATATCATTTGAGTCAATTGGAGGTCTACCTGTGGATATATTTCAAGGCCTACCTTCAAACTCAGTGCCTCTTTTCTTGACATCATGGGAAAATCAAAAGAAATCAGCCAAGACCTCAGAAAACAAATTGCAGACCTCCACAAGTCTGGTTCATCCTTGGGAGCAATTTCCAAATGCCTGAAGGTACCACGTTCATCTGCACAAACAAGAGTACACAAGTATAAACACCATGGGACCACGCAGCCGTCATACTGCTCTGGGAAGGAGACTCGTTCTGTCTCCTAGAGTTGAACGTACTTTGGTGGGAAAGTGCAAATCAATCCCAGAATAACAGCAAAGGACCTTGTGAAGATGCTGGAGGAAACAGGTACAAAAGTATGTATATCCACAGTAAAACGAGTCCTATATCGACATAACCTGAAAGGCCGCTCAGCAAGGAAGAAACCACTGCTCCAAAACTGCCATAAAAAAGCCAGACTACGGTTTGCAACTGCACATGGGGACAAAGATTGTAGTCGTGTAGAGAAATGTCCTCTGGTCTGATGAAACAAATATAACTGTTTGGCCATAATGACCATTGTTATGTTTGGAGGAAAAAGGGTGACGCTTGCAAGCCGAAGAACACCATCCCAACCGTGAAGCACGGGGGTGGCAGCATCATGTTGTGGGGGTGCTTTGCTGCAGGAGGGTCTGGTGCACTTCACAAAATAGATGGCAACGTGAGGAAGGAAAATTGTGTGGATATATTGAAGCAACATCTCAAGACATCAGTCAGGAAGTTAAAGCTTGGTCGCAAATGGGTCTTCCAAATGGACAATGACCCCAAGCATATTTCCAAAATTGTGTCAAAATGGCTTAAGGACAACAAAGTCAAGGTATTGTAGTGGCCATCACAAAGCCCTGACCTCAATGCTGTAGAAAATGTGTGGGCAGAACTGAAAAAGCATTTTACAAACAAGGAGGCCTACAAACCTGACTCAGTTACACCAGCTATGTCAGAAGGAATGGGCCATAATTCACCCAATTTATTGTGAGAAGCTTGTGGAAGGCTACCCTAAATGTTTGACCCAAGTTAAACAATTTACAAGGCAATGCTACCAAATACTAATTGAGTGTATGTAAACTTCTGACCCACTGGGAATGTGATGAAAGAAATTAAAGCTGAAATAAATCATGCTCTCTATTATTCTGACATTTCACATTCTTAAAATAAAGTGGTGATCCTAACTGACCTAAGACAGGGAATTTTTACTCGGATTAAATGTCAGGAATTGTGAAAAACTGAGTTTAAATGTATTTGGCTAAGGTGTATGCAAACTTCCGACTTCAACTGTAGCTAGATGTAGAAGGCTAATGTTAATTAGCTAACGTTTCCCATGAATGGAAGTTAGGCTCGCAAGAAAGCATTTGAGCCAGGTAGCCTAGGATAACAAGAACTAAAAACATGTACTGTATGACAGAGTGATAGACCGTTTCATCAACATGAAAGAGAGGAGGATGGCATTGGCGTTTCTCTTCAAGTAAGGTGAGTCAACATGTTTTTTTACTTGCGTGAAAGTGTGTGCGCACACACACACACAGAAATCAGAACCATGGACAGACGTATCATATTTAGCTTACGTTGATTAGACTAAATTGTATATTTATATTTTTGGGGGTATGTTTTAGTTGTCACTGTATTAGACTAAGCATAGGTGATTTGATGATGTTGAAATAGTGCTGGAATAGTGGAGGCAGCTCCGGTCCAAAACTGTCATAAACATTAACTTGCTTGACCATGCTGTAGTTCATGTACCTGTCTGTTACTGTACATGCAATATGCTTTGTGAACTTCAGCGATTGCTATCCAGTTTTGTAATAAAACAAAGGTGTGTGTGTGTGGGGGGGGTCTTCAATCCTAGTCAAACGATCCTACGGTACTGGGTCATGTTCATTAGTGCACGCAACAGAAAACTTTTTAAAACGTTTTGCAATGGAGACCAAAAGTGAGCATCTGTATTGGCCAAGTACAGATAGTAGTCCCTCCCTGTTTCAGTTCATTTGGTGCCTAATGATCAGGACCGTGTTTTTAGTGAAGCGCTAATATGAGTAGAGACTGGTGATGTGCTGTTCACGAATTTCCCATCACTAGTAGAGAGCTCACCTCTGTAGTAGACATCTCTGAAGGGTGTGTTGATGAAATCATGGAGGTTGACTGTCTGTTCTGCGATATTCATCAGCAGAGGGATGGTGTCATTCTGACCATTGTACAGGTTCAGAAGGGCTTTAGGCAGGCACGTCTTACCTGTAGAAGGTTCTGGAAAAAACAAAAACAAAGGATGGTTATTAATGATACTCAGAGTGGACATGTACAGTTCTGGGAATTAATGGGGAAAAAAATTTGAAAAAAAAAATATGCTTTGCTGCAGCAAAGTGCATTGTTAATGGGAAAACTATCTTGCAACCAGGGTGACACCAAGTACCAAGTTCATAAGCAACACCCCTCCAGGTGTCGCTAATTATACCTGTGTGTGTATATTTTTCCCTGTCTCTCTGTGCCAGTTTGTCTTGTTTGCCAAGTCAACCTTGCTCCTATTTATTTTTTCCCGGTTTCTTTTGGTTCAAGTCCTCCTGGTTTTGACCCTTGCCTGTCCTGACACCTGAACCCCTGCCTGACCACTCTGGCTGTTCTGTTTTCAAGCCTGCCTATCCCCTTGTACTGTTTGGACTCGAATCTGTTTACTAAACCCCTGCCTGGCCTGACCTCGAGACTGCCCTTTGTCTGATACTGTTTTGGGCTCTGACCCGGTTTATGAACTCTCGCCTGTCCCCGACCTACCTTTTGCCTACCCCTTGGATTAATAAATATCAACCATCTGCTTCCTGTGTCTGCATTTGGGTCTTGCCTTGTGTCCTTATATTTGGAGTTAGGACAACTTTTAGAATGTTGAATATTGTTCTAGACATTCAGTAACATAGCATTGTTTAAATATTCCACATGTAAATGTTATTGGGGAGCTAACATGGCTACTATAGAATGTTGCTGTGTAATGTAAATGCAGAAACTGCATTACCCCAACTCTCTAAAAGCATGGCTCTGGTTCCCAGTTGAGAGAAGGGGAAGAGGTTAGTGACACAAACACAAAACTAGAGGAAGTAAAGACCGGTGATAAATCGTTAGCGATAAGAAAGGGAAGCTTGCGTGACATTTCACTGAAAATGGAAACGCCTCAATCATGAGAAACAGAACACCCAACCCAAATGTTAAAGCACTAAGTTGTCTGCTTCTATTGTTGACTTTCGGGCTGAGTTTTTTTTAGCTAGTCTGTCAAGCCCCCTTTAGTCCTTTTCTTCCCAGAGGGGAGAGTTTGCTCTGATTTCTCTCTATTATAAAGCCCCACCCCATACATACACAGCCAACAGGAAGCTATCATTGGACACGCCACTGGCAGGACAAAACCCCGGACATCACAGTATCTTCCTTCTCTCTACTGTTTGGAGCCAAAAACAACAGGGAGGGGGGGATACTGATAGGACAGAGTTGAACCCCAAGGGGCGGAAAGAGGTCTGTTTAGACATCTGTACTGAGTATCACTATACGAAGTCACGACAAAACTCCAGGATGACACAAAAACTAAAGGTGTTAGTCACAGGGCTAAGTGGACTAAAAGGTAACGCTTCTCTTTGAATAAGACGATTGTAACCGAGGTGAAATGTTTGAGACAAAGTTCATATGCTATTTTAGTAGCTAGAATAGGACATCTTAAGCCCTCCCCTTCAGCACACATACACACTCTCTCTTTTCCTCTGTCCTTTCTGCCTTTGGCTGTGAAAGCTGACATATCTCCTGTCTATTTGGCACCAGAGGGCTCCACCCACCACTGGGATCATCTCACCTTTGAACTCCTCGTCGGTGAGCCTCTTGTCGTGACCCTGCAGGTACTCCAGCAGGCCTGAAAGGGCCTCTGGGTCGGCCTGTGACACGCCATCGAAGAGCAGCGTGCGGTTAAACTCTTTAATCACCATGGGTGGATCTGAGCCTGTAGGGTCCACACCTTCATCACAGGACATCTCAGTCTTACTGTGTAGGACCATAGACATACATAATTTACACTCACATACAGTACTAGTCAAAAGTTTGGACACACATACTCATTCAAGAGTTTTCATTTTTACTATTTTCTACATTGTTGAATAGCAGTGAAGACATCAAAGCTATGAAATAACACATGGAATCATGTAACCAAAAATGTGTTAAACAAATCAAAATATATTTTATATTTGAGATTCCTCAAAGTAGCCACCCTTTGCCTTGATGACAGCTTTGCACAGTCTTTGCATGAGGTAGTCACCTGGAATGCATCTCAATTAACAGCTGTGCCTTTAAAAGTTAGTTTGTGGAATTTCTTTCCTTAATGCATTTGAGCCAATTTGTTGTGTTGTGACAAGATATGGGTGGTATACAGAAGATACCCCTATTTGGTAAAAGACCAGGTCCATATTATGGCAAGAACAAATAAGCAAAGAACTGCAAATGACAGTTCATCATTACTTTAAGACGTGAATGTCAGTCAAGCTCTCATGAGGCCTGCCACAGGAAAGGAAAACCCATAGTTACCTCTGCTGCAGAGGATAAGTTCAATAGAGTTACCAGCCTCTGAAATTGCAGCCCAAATAAATGCTTCACAGAGTTCAAGTAACAGACATCTCAACATCAACTGCGTGAATCAGGCCTTCATGGTCGAATTGCTGCAACAACAAAAAACACTACTAAGGACACCAATAAGAAGAGGAGACAATGCTTCGGCCAAGAAACACAAGCAATGGACATGAGATTAGTGGAAATCTGTCCTTTGGTCTGATGAGTCCAAATTGGAGATTTTTGGTTCCAACTGCTGTCTCTTTGTGAGACACAGAGGAGGTGACCGGATGATCTCCGTGGTTCCCACCGTGAAGCAAGGAGGAGGTGTGATGGTGCTTTGCTGGTGACACTGTCTGTGATTTATTTACAATTCAAGGCACACTTAACCAGCATGGCTACCACAGCATTCTGCAGCAATACGCCATCCCATCTGGTTTGGGCTTAGTGGGACTATCATTCATTTTTCAACAGGACAATGACAAAACATACCTACCTCCAGGCTGTATATGAGCTATTTGACCAAGAAGGAGAGTGATGGAGTGCTGTATCAGATGACCAGCCCTCCACAATCCCCTGACCTCAACGCAATTGAGATAGTTTGGGATGAGTTGGACCAGAGTGAAGGAAAGGCAGCCAACAAGTGCTCAGCACTTCCTCATGAAGCTGGTTCAGATAATGCAAGTGTGCGGTTAAAATTGGCAAAAAACACACACATTTCTTCCCACGGGGCAAACTAGAATGCTATTTGGCCCTAAACAGAGAGTACACAGTGGCAGAATACCTGACCACTGTGACTGACCCAAACTTAAGGAAAGCTTTGACTATGTACAGACTCAGTGAGCATAGCCTTGCCATTGAGAAAGGCCGCCGTAGGCATACATGGCTCTCAAGAGAAGACAGGCTATGTGCACACTGCCCACAAAATGAGGTGGAAACTGAGCTGCACTTCCTGACCTCCTGCCAAATGTATGACCATATTAGAGACACATATTTTCCTCAGATTACACAGATCCACAAAGAATTTGAAAACTCCCATATCTACTGGGTGAAATTCCCCAGTGTGCCATCACAGCAGCAAGATGTGTGACCTGTTGCCACAAGAAAAGGGTAACCAGTGAAGAACAAACACCATTTTAAATACAACCCATATTTATGCTTATTTATTTTCCCTTGTGTACCCTTAACCATTTGTACATCATTGCAACACTGTATATATGCGTAGTATGACATTTGTAATGTCTTTATTGTTTTGAAACTTCTGTATGTGTAATGTTTACTGTTAATTTTTATTGTTTATTTCACTTTTGTATATTATCTACCTCGCTTGTTTTGGCAATGTTAACACATGTTTTCCATGCCAATAAAGCCCCTTGAATTGAATTGAATTAATGCCAAGAGTGTGCAAAGCTGTCATCAAGGCAAAGGGTGGCTACTTTGAAGAATCTCAAATATAACATATATTTTAATTTGTTTAAAACATTTTTGGTTACTACATGATTCCCTATGTGTTATTTCATAGTTTTGATGTCTTCACTATTATTCTACAATGTAGAAAATAGTATAAATAAAGAAAAACCCTTGACTGGTACTGTATAACACATACTTTAGGTGTTTATGTACACTGAGTGTACAAAATGTTAGAAACATCTGCTCTTTCCATGACATAGATTGACCAGCTGAACAGGTGAAAGCTATGATCCCTTATTGATGTCACCTTCTATCAGTGTAGATTAAGTGGAGGAGCCATTTTAAAGAAGGATTTTTAAGCCTTGAGACAATTGAGACATGGATTGAGACAAATTATTTAAGTGCCTTTGAACAGGGTATGGTAGTAGGTGCCAGGCGCACCGGTTTGTGTCAAGAACTGCAACGCTGCTAAGTTTTTCACACTCAACAGTTTCCCGTGTGTATCAGGAATGTTCTACGACCCAAAGGGCAACCAGCCAACTTGACACAATAGTGAGATGCATTGGATTCAATAAGAGCCGGCATCCCTGTGGAACGCTTTCGACACATTGTATAGTCCATGCCCCGATGAATTGAGGCTGTTCTGAGGAGAAAACGTTGGGGTGCAACTATTAGGAAGGTGTCCTTAATGTTTTGTACACTCAGTGTATAGTAAGGTGAAAGACATTTGTATGAGGAACAACCTTGCCTGACGCCTGAAGACTCCCTGAGCTGATATATAGGCGTTAAGCTCAACGGGCTAACACAGTTTTGTGGTGTGCAGGAGACCCGGGTTCGAACCCAGTAGGTTACATCTGTACCCCGGAATTGATCTACTATGCTTCTCCTAACTCTACATGTTGTTTAACAATCTATGCCTGCATGAGCTCATGAACCCCTGTGGCCACCATAACAAGTATCTCCTCACCCTCGTAGGAGCTTCTTCCTGCCTTGCTTCTTGTTGTTGGTGTGACTGTAGGTACCATAGTCAAAGAGTGAGTCCATGGGGGCTTTCTTGGGGCCAGTCACCACGGGTGACTCATAGATGGTAGACTCCAGCAAGTCCATAGGGTTGGAGATGCCCTTCTTAAAGGCACCGTGGAACTTCATGCGGAGGTTCTGTCGGCCGTCCCCTGGCTGCAGCTGGCCTGGTCGGGCTAGATTCTGAGCAGGGTCCTGGGTCAGGTCCGGAGTTGACTGGGAGCCCTCCTCACTCTCAAACAGGTTGGCCAGTGCCGATAGATCAGAGTAGGTATTACTGGCATCAGGCTGTCCCTCTCCAATTCCACCTCCTCCCTTCTCTGAGCCCGAGGACAGAGCAGCCTTGGTCACAGCCAAGGAAGGCGTGTCCTTCTCCGTCATGGCGACGTGATACCTTCTCAGTAGAGTGGCAGCGGAGCAGCCCTAAAACACATCACAGTAAAACATGCAGGTTAAAACTCCACCCAGGTCATAGGTCAAAGACATGGGAGAGAAACAGTGATCCAGCTGAATTTGTTTGCCGCAGAAAACAAGAAGGTCCAGTTAGTCCCTCCCTGTTTCAGTCTGTTTTTTTCCATCTGGTTCTTCATGAACACAACCCTGAACAACTATCACTAATTACTCTAAAACAGTCACTTGAATAAAATAAGTCTTTGACCACAGCTGAGATAAGAGACTGAGAAAATGTATGTCTAAAAGTAACTCTCCTGTGTGTAGCCCTAATCCTGAAGTAACCAGGGCTATGTCCGAAATGACACACTATTCCCTTTATAGTGCACTACAGGGATTATACCCCAAGGGCCCTGGTCAAGCGCTATGCACTGCAGCCCAGGTGTGTGTTGGTAGAGCTCTTGCATCCTACTCATCTTGTGGGCAACATTGATGGCACAGGAAGTACACCAGTCAGCCATTTGCAGCCACTGGCAGCCTGGGAACATAATCTGTAAATACTGAGCACTGTATTGCCTGACACTCCTGGCACAAGCTCGTGTGAAGGAAGTGGTACCCGGAATTTTCAATTTGAGGTTGAAGAACAGAGTGGGATGATTCTGAATTTCCAACCAGTTTACTAACCAGACAGAGAACAGTTTACTGACCAGACAGAGAACAGCTTACCGACCAGACAGAGAATAGCTTACTGACCAGACAGAGAACAGCTTACTGACCAGACAAAGAACAGGTTACTGACCAGACAAAGAACTGCTTATTGGCCAGACAGAGAAGAGCTTACTGACCAGACAAAGAACAGCTTACTGGCCAGACAGAGAACTGCTTACTGACCAAACATAGAACAGATTACTGACCAGACAAAGAACAGTTTACTGACCAGACAAAGAACAGCTTACTGACCAGACAAAGAACAGCTTACTGGCCAAACAGAGAACAGCTTATTGACCAGACAGAACAGCTTATTGACCAGACAGAGAACAGCTTACTGACCAGTCAAAGAACAGCTTACTGACCAGACAGAGAACAGCTTACTGTCCAGACAGAGAACAGCTTAATGACCAGACAGAGAACAGCTTACTGACCAGACAGAGGACAGCTTACTGACCAGACAAAGAACAGCTTACTGACCAGACACAGAACAGCTTACTAACCAGACAGAGAACAGCTTACTGACCAGACACAGAACAGCTTACGGACCAGACACAGAACAGCTTACTAACCAGACAGAGAACAGCTTACTGACCAGACACAGAACAGCTTACTGACCAGACAGAGGACAGCTTACTGACCAGACAAATAATAGCTTACTGACCAGACAAAGAACGGCTTACTGACCAGACAGAAAACGGCTTACTGACCAGACAAAGAACAGCTTAATGACCAGACAGAGAACAGCTTACTGACCAGACAGAGAACAGCTTACTGACCAAACAGAGAACAGCTTATTGACCAGACAGAGAACAATAAGCTATTTGTTAGTCAGAAGAGCTGTAGGTCAATAACCTCTCACATAGTCTTAAACAGCTTACTGACCAGACAAAGAACAGATTACTGACCAGACAGAGAACAGCTTATTGACCAAACAGAACAGCTTATTGACCAGACAGAGAACAGCTTACTGACCAGACAAAGAACAGCTTACTGACCAGACACAGAACAGCTTACTGACCAGACAGAGAACAGCTTACTGACCAGACAGAGAACAGCTTACTGACCAGACAGAGAACAGCTTAATGACCAGACAGAGAACAGCTTATTGACCAAACAGAACAGCTTATTGACCAGACAGAGAACAGCTTACTGACCAGACAAAGAACAGCTTACTGACCAGACACAGAACAGCTTACTGACCAGACAGAGAACAGCTTACTGACCAGACAGAGAACAGCTTACTGACCAGACAGAGGACAGCTTACTGACCAGAAAGAGAACAGCTTAATGACCAGACAGAGAACAGCTTACTGTCCAGACAGAGAACAGCTTACTGACCAGACAGAGGACAGCTTACTGACCAGACAAATAATAGCTTACTGACCAGACAAAGAACGGCTTATTGACCAGACAGAGAACAGCTTACTGACCAGACAGAGGACAGCTTACTGACCAGAAAGAGAACAGCTTACTGACCAGACAGAGAACAGCTTACTGACCAGACAGAGAACAGCTTACTGACCAGACAGAGGACAGCTTACTGACCAGACAAATAATAGCTTACTGACCAGACAAAGAACGGCTTACTGACCAGACAGAGAACAGCTTACTGACCAGACAGAGGACAGCTTACTGACCAGACAGAGAACAGCTTAATGACCAGACAGAGAACAGCTTACTGACCAGACAGAGAACAGCTTACTGACCAGACAGAGGAAAGCTTACTGACCAGACAAATAATAGCTTACTGACCAGACAAAGAACAGCTTACTGACCAGACAAAGAACAGCTTACTGACCAGACAGAGGACAGCTTACTGACCAGACAAATAATAGCTTACTGACCAGACAAAGAACGGCTTACTGACCAGACAGAGAACAGCTTACTGACCAGACAGAGGACAGCTTACTGACCAGAAAGAGAACAGCTTACTGACCAGACAGAGAACAGCTTACTGACCAGACAGAGAACAGCTTACTGACCAGACAGAGGACAGCTTACTGACCAGACAAATGATAGCTTACTGACCAGACAAAGAACGGCTTACTGACCAGACAGAGAACAGCTTACTGACCAGACAGAGAACAGCTTACTGACCAGACAGAGAACAGCTTACTGACCAGACAGAGGACAGCTTACTGACCAGACAAATAATACCTTACTGACCAGACAAAGAACGGCTTACTGACCAGACAGAGAACGGCTTACTGACCAGACAAAGAACAGCTTAATGACCAGACAGAGAACAGCTTACTGACCAGACAGAGAACAGCTTACTGACCAGACAGAGAACAGCTTACTCACCAGACAGAGAACAGCTTACTGACCAAACAGAGAACAGCTTATTGACCAGACAGAGAACAATAAGCTATTTGTTAGTCAGAAGAGCTGTAGGTCAATAACCTCTCACATAGTCTTAAACAGCTTACTGACCAGACAAAGAACAGATTACTGACCAGACAGAGAACAGCTTAATGACCAGACAGAGAACAGCTTACTGACCAGACAGAGGACAGCTTACTGACCAGACAAAGAACAGCTTACTGGCCAAACAGAGAACAGCTTATTGACCAGACAGAACAGCTTATTGACCAGACAGAGAACAGCTTACTGACCAGACAGAGAACAACTTACTGACCAGACAAAGAACAGCTTACTGGCCAAACAGAGACAGCTTATTGACCAGACAGAACAGCTTACTGGCCAAACAGAGAACAGCTTATTGACCAGACAAAGAACAGCTTACTGACCAAACAGAGAACAGCTTACTGACCAGACAGAGAACAGCTTATTGACCAGACAGAGAACAATAAGCTATTTGTTAGTCAGAAGAGCTGTAGGTCAATAACCTCTCACATAGTCTTAAACAGCTTACTGACCAGACAAAGAACAGATTACTGACCAGACAAAGAACAGCTTACTGACCAGACAGAGAACAGCTTATTGACCAAACAGAACAGCTTATTGACCAGACAGAGAACAGCTTACTGACCAGACAGAGAACAGCTTACTGACCAGACAGAGAACAGCTTAATGACCAGACAGAGAACAGCTTACTGACCAGACAGAGGACAGCTTACTGACCAGACAAAGAACAGCTTACTGGCCAAACAGAGAACAGCTTAATGACCAGACAGAGAACAGCTTACTGACCAGACAGAGGACAGCTTACTGACCAGACAAAGAACAGCTTACTGGCCAAACAGAGAACAGCTTATTGACCAGACAGAACAGCTTATTGACCAGACAGAGAACAACTTACTGACCAGACAAAGAACAGCTTACTGGCCAAACAGAGACAGCTTATTGACCAGACAGAACAGCTTACTGGCCAAACAGAGAACAGCTTACTGACCAAACAGTGAACAGCTTATTGACCAGACAAAGAACAGCTTACTGACCAGACAGAGAACAGCTTACTGACCAGACAGAGAACAGCTTACTGACCAGACAAAGAACAGCTTACTGACCAGACAAAGAACAGCTTACTGACCAGACAGAGAACACGACAGAGGACCACTTCAAAGACACTATTGTCATGACAGAGTATTTTCTCCAATGACATAATATGAAAATATAAAACAATGACATTCTTCAGCCATTATCAATATATTTGGCAAAACCTTTCATCACAGTGTAATGCAAGAACCTTTGTTTTGAAATAATTATATTTTAAACCATTATCATTATAGGCTTATACATAAACAACTGTTTTGAAGTACCTTATGCAAGTAACCCATTACTCCTTTCCAGTAATGTTATGTAATATAACTATTCCTCTTTGTTGCAGACGATAATAAAAACAGTTGTGTTCATTAGGCACCAACGGAAAGAAAGAAAACTGACTGAAACAGGGAGGGACTACCTGGACTGGTCCAATAAGAAACATTTTTAAAATGTTGAAATGTTTTAATGAACATGGCCCAGATTATTTTCCAAATGGGGAAAAAAAACAAATCACCACCTGACAAAGTCTGAATGGCTACACCCCAAAGAGTGCATTTTCTACTCAGGGTGACAAGGAGATGGTAGAAAGAGAAAGCTGGTGAAGACCTGTTAAATGAAGGGAATACCCATGTGTGTTCTCTTGGGGTCCTGGGATCTATTCAGATGGACACTTAACCTGTCCATACCTCATTCATCCCTTATGTCGCACTGTGGTACTGTATTCTTTTTCAGGGGGAACTAGAAGGGACCTTGGATTATGTAGAGGTCCTGTGTGAGCTAAAAACAAAATCTGTGTTAGACCAAAAACTAGCAGAGAGGGCAACTGGCAGTAATACAGACTGGCAGGAAAGCATGACAGGGCACACTGATGAAAGAGAAGGGTGTTACAGCGAGTAGAGGTTTTGGTTCTCCATTTGCCACTATGGGTGAAATGTGACTTGAGGTTGGTCTTCTGGTTACCAACTATTGCTGTGGACAAAACAAGTTTTATCCTGTGGGGGAATCATTGGAAACCCAAGTTAAGGTCTCTAGCCAAAATCAACCACACAGCTACAGGTCTTGAAATCCCTAGAGGGAGCATGTCTTCTGTATCAGGCTTTTACTATGACACGTCACTTTTCTTTTCAGACACATGTACCTGTGCAGGCATGCCCACACATATATATACACACACAGGCCCAATGTTCCCTCTAAGCTGTAGCCCTGAGACTGCCGCACAGCTCCTCTGGGGCTGCCACACAGAAATATCAGCCCAACCGGTCGATGGCGATCAACTGGTCGATCTCCAAGGTATTCCTAGTGGGTCGCTAAACATTTCTGTACAATAAACAGCAAAGATAAAGTTATGAGTTCCTATTTTTTTATATTTGTCTCAGGTTGTTGACGGTATGTGCACCCGATTCAGCTGCCCTGCGCGCCGGGTAGGCAAACTGGTGCCATTTTGAACCATTTTATGTTTCTGAAGGTACAAAATCTGCCTTGCCGGTGGGCCCAGAGAGCAAATCAAAAGCACTATAAGTCTAACGCTGTTTAATCGTATATCTCAGATGACTGTGTCTGCAGTAACGTAGCAGGCATATAAGGAAGCTACAGAAAAGTTGGTAATGTGAGATTTCCAAACGTTTAAAACCATGTCTTGAGAGAGACTGTCAATGTATACAGTAAAGAGACACTATTTTTTACAAGTGAGTTCATGTTTAAGTTCTTACTCAGCACTGTCAACACTTTGTATTCAAGACTTGTATAAGCCATGAAATGGGCGTTCTTCCTATTTCCACTCAGCAGTAATCAACAAGTAGGAATGTGTATTTATAGGCTTGCATATAAACCTGCATATTTAGCTAAAAGAAATCCAGGTTAGCAGGCAATATTAACCAGGTGAAATTGTGTCATTTCTCTTGCGTTCATTGCACGCAGAGTCAGGGTATATGCAACAGTTTGGGCAGCCTGGCTCATTGCGAACTAATTTGCCAGAATTTTACATAATTATGACATAACATTGAAGGTTGTGCAATGTAACAAGAATATTTAGACTTAGAGATGCCACCCGTTAGATAAAATACCGAACGGTTCCGTATTTCACTGAAATAATAAACGTTTTATTTTCGAAATTATAGTTTCCGGATTCGACCATAGTAATGACCAAAGGCTCGTATTTCTGTGTGATTATGTTATAATTAAGTCTTATAATTAAGTCTATGATTTGATAGAACAGTCTGACTGCGCGATGGTAGGCAGCAGCAGGCTTGTAAGCATTCACTCAAACAGCACTTTCGTGCGTTTTGCCAGCAGCTCTTCACAAGCACAGCGCTGTTTATGACTTCAAGCCTATCAGCCTAATGGTTGGTGTAACCGATGTGAAATGGTTAGCTAGTTAGCTGGGTGTGCACTAATAGCGTTTCAAACGTCACTCGCTCTGAGACTTGGAGTAATTATTCCCCTTGCTCTGCAAGGGCCGCAGCTTTTGTGGAGTGATGGGTACGCTGCTTCGAGTGTGGCTGTTGTCGATGTGTTCCTGGTTCGAGCCCAGGGAGGGGCGAGGAGAGGGACGGAAGCTATACTGTTACACTGGCAATACTATAGTGCCTATAAGAACATCCAATAGTCAAAGGTATATGAAATACAAATGGTATAGAGATAAATAGTCCTATAAATACTATATTAACTACAACCTAAAACCTCTTACCTTGGAATATTGAAGTCTCATGTTAAAAGGAAACACCAACTTTCATATGTTCTCATGTTCTGAGCAACGAACTCAAACGTTAGCTTTTTTACATGGCACATATTGCACTTTTACTTCTCCAACACTTTGTTTTTGCATTATTTAAACCAAACTGAACATGTTTCATTATTTATTTGAGGCTAAATGGATTTTTATTGATGTTTTATATTAAGTTAAAATAAGTGTTTATTCAGTATTGTTGTAATCGTCATTATTACAAATACATTTTAAAAAATCGGCAGATTAATTGGTATCGGCTTTTTTGGTCCTCCAATAATCGGTATCGGTATCTGCGTTGAAAAATCATAATCGGTCGACCTCTACCTCTGACTGTAAATAATGTACTTACATTCAGTAATCTTGCTCTGATTTGTCATCCTGAGGGTCCCAGAGATAAAATGTAGCATATTCTGTTGGATAAAATCAATTTTTCTATCCTAACACGATCCATGTTGTATACAGCATTTTGCATGATTTCCGAATCTTTCAACTTGCAACAAAACAATTCATGAAATCTAATTAGCAAAGCATTGTTTAACCTGGTCAAGTTTGGTTTCTGTGCAATCCTCAGACACTCTAGAAGGCAAGCAAACTTTGTTACATCATTCTACATTACGTATTGGCTACACAACACATCAATTAGCCAATGAAGGTCAGCTGTCATTACGCACCAATGAGACGAGCAGGGTTCACTTGACTGACAGTGTCTTGGTTCAATGACCACCTATAATTTTGAAACATTGCTAGCTAGATAGCCAATGAGCTGGGCTTTCCCGCAGTACGTGAACGCCCTTTTTACGACAAACAGCCGTCATGCTAGAACTGTGGTAGTTTACATTACGCACTGTAGTTTACGTTCGTTCTCTTCTACAAACTTTTCTCAAAACTGAAAAAGTAAAACATGGCTACTAAGAGTGGAAAAGCTAGTCCAAGTACACACATTTGGATGAGATTATTGCAGAAATTGACCGGGAGAGTGACACAACATGAGTGGATGAGGACTCTGTGAGTGAGCACAGTTATGATTCCGGAGCAAAATAAATGTTTTCGAAGGAAAATATCCACTTTTAGATCAGTAAATAAAATATGTTTTTGCTTCACATGCTAATGCAGCTGTTTAAATGACTGCATATTCATTTGGGATATTTTTCTTTGATTTCTATAAACAGTACCAGTCAGCAGTTTGGACACACCTACTCATTCCAGGGTTTTTCTTTCTTTTTTACTTTTTCTACATTATAGAATAATATTGAATACATCAAAACTAGGAAATAACACATATGGAATCATGTAGTAACCAAAAAGTGTTAAATAAATCAAAATATTTTATATTTGAGATTCTTCAACATAGCCACCCTTTGCCTTGATGACAGCTTTGCACATTCTTAGCATTCCCTCAACCAGCTTCATGAGGTAGTCACCTGGAATGCATTTCAATTAACAGGTGTTAAAAGATCATTTATGGAATTTGTGGAAGAACTTTGAAAGTTTCTTCAAGTGAAGTCTGTGATTTATTTAGAATTCAAGGCACACTTAACCAGTATGGCTTACACACTATTCTGGGACCATCATTTGAGTTTCAACAGGACAGTGACCCAACACACCTCCAGGCTATGTAAGGGCTATTTGACCAAGACGGAGAGTGATGGAGTGCTGCATCAGATGACCTGGCCTCCACAAACACCCGACCTCAACCTAATTGAGATGGTTTTGTGATGAGTTGGACCGCAGAGTGAAGGAAAAGCAGCCAACAAGTGCTCAGTATATGTGGGAACTCCTTCAAGACTGTTGGAAAAGCATTCCAAGAGAATCTGGTTGAGAGAATACCAAGAGTGTGCAAAGCTGTCATCAAGGCAAGGGGGGCTACTTTGAAGAATATAAAATATAAAAGATATTTTGATTTGTTTAACACTTTTTTGGTTACTACATGATTCCATATGTGTTATTTCATAGTTTTGATGTCTTCACTATTATCCTACAATGCAGAAAATAGTAAAAATAAAGTAAAACCCTTGAATGAGTAGGTGTGTCCAAACGTTTGACTGGTACTGTATATGTATATATATGAAACGACAGTCCACCATTACTAATACAATGTATTAGCATAGCCTATGTGTATGTTGGCTATGACATGATGGGGCTGGGGTTTTTGAGTGTCTTATTGCCTATTGGTCCACACATTTCATTATAGTGATTGTGTTTGCCCTACTTTATATAATATATATGTTTATATATATAAACTCAGCAAAAAATGAAACGTCCTCTCAGTGTCAACTGCGTTTATTTTCAGCAAACTTAACATGGGTAAATACTTCTATGAACATAACAAGATTCAACAACAGAGACATAAACTGAACAAATTCCACAGACATGTTACTAACAGAAATTTAATAATGTGTCCCTGAACAAAGGGGGGGGGGGTCAAAATCAAAGTAATAGTCAGTATCTGGTGTGGCCACCAGCTGCATTAAGTACTACAGTGCATCTCCAGTGCATTTGCCAGTTCTTGCTGTGAGATGTTACCCCACTCTTCCACCAAGGCACCTGCAAGATCCCAGACATTTCTAGCCCTCACCATCAGATCCAACAGGTCCCAGACATGCTCAATGGGATTGAGATCCGGGCTCTTCGCTGGCCATGGCAGAACACTGACATTTCTGTCTTGCAGGAAATCAGGCACAGAATAAGCAGTATGGCTGGTGGCATTGTCATGCTGGAGGGTCATGTCAGGATGAGCCTGCAGGAAGGGTACCACGTGAGGGAGGAGGATATCTTCCCTGTAACGCACAGTGTTGAGATTGCCTGCAATGACAACAAGCTCAGTCTGATGATGCTGTGACACACCGCCCCAGACCATGACGGACCCTCCACCTCCAAATTGATCCCTCTCCAGAGTACAGGCCTCGGTGTAACACTCATTCCTTCGACGATAAACGTGAATCCGACCATCAACCCTGTTGAGATAAAACCGCAACTCGTCAGTGAAAAGCACTTTTTGCCAGCCTTGTCTGGTCCAGTGACGGTGGGTTTGTGCCCATAGGCGATATTGCCGGAGATGTCTGGTGAGGACCTGCCTTACTACAGGCCTACAAGCCCTCAGTCCAGCCTCTCTCAGCCTATTGTGGACAGTCTGTACACTGATGGAGGGATTGTGTGTTCCTGGTGTAACTCGGGTAGTTGTTGTTGCCATCCTGTACCTGTCACACAGGTGTGATGTTCGGATGTACCGATCCTGTGCAAGTGTTGTTACACGTGGTTTGCCACTGCGAGGACGATCAGCTGTCCGTTCTGTCTCCCTGTAGCGCTGTCTTAGGTGTCTCACATTGCGGACATTGCAATTTATTGCCCTGGCCACATCTGCAGTCCTCATGCCTCCTTGCAGCATACCTAAGGCACGTTCATGCAAATGAGCAGGGACCCTGGGCATCTTTCTTTTGGTGTTTTTCAGAGTCAGTAGAAAGGCCTCTTTCGTGTCCTAAGCTTTCATAACTGTGACCTTAATTGCCTACCGTCTGTAAGCTGTGAGTGTCTTAACGACCGTTCCACAGGTGTATGTTCATTAATTGTTTATGGTTCATTGAACAAGCATGGGAAACAGTGTTTTAACCCTTTACAATGAAGATCTTTTGAAGTTACAGTATTTGGATTTTTACAAATTATCTTTGAATGACAGGGTCCTGAAAAAGGGACATTTATTTTTTTGCTGAGTTTATATTTGTTGTGTATTTGATGTATTGATGCAGGGCTCATCCGTAAAAGTGCTGATGCAGTATTCATTTTAGGCAGAAATTGAGATGAAGGGTCCAATGTGCAGCACACACACACACACACAGGACAGCAATGCTAAGTCATCATTCTGGATTCTTTAGAATGTAGTCACCTTGTCTAGGCATGTCTTTTAATAACAGTGTTATACAGGTAATTGCCAAAGTAAAGGAAACACCAATAAAGTGTCTTTGGCCTACTAGGGTGTTGGGCCACCACGAGACACCAGAACAGCTCCAATGCGCCTTGGCATAGATTCTACTGTCTGGATTCTACTGCCCCTCTATTGGAGGGATGTGACACCATTCTTCTACCAGAAATTCCATAATTTAGAGTTTGTTGATGGTGGTGGAAAACACTGTCTCCGGCGCTGCTCCAGAATCTCTCATAATCATTCAATTGGGTTGAGATCTGTTGACTGAGATACATATACACACACACTTTAAACCCTGTATGCGCCTTTGAGACCCTCTTTCAAAGTCACTGAGATGTCTTCTAGCTATGGTAGCCAGAATAATGGGCAACTGGGCCTTTTTATACATGACTGTCACGCCTTGGTCGAAGTATTTTGTGTTTATCTTCATGTATTGGGTCAGGCCAGGGTGTGGCATGGGTTTTTGTATGTGGTGTGTATATATTGGGATTGTAGCTAGTGGGGTGATCTAGCAAAGTCTATGGCTGTCTGGAGTGGTTCTCAATCAGAGGCAGGTGTTTATCGTTGTCTCTGATTGGGAACCATATTTAGGCAGCCATATTCTTTGAGTTTGTGGTGGGTGATTGTCCTTAGTGTCCTTGTTCCTGTCTCTGTGTTAGTTTACACTAGTAGAGGCTGTTTTGTGTTGGGTTTTGTGGGTGATTGTCCTTAGTGTCCTTGTTCCTGTCTCTGTGTTAGTTTACACTAGTAGAGGCTGTTTTGTGTTGGGTTTTGTGGGTGATTGTCCTTAGTGTCCTTGTTCCTGTCTCTGTGTTAGTTTACACCAGTAGAGGCTGTTTCGGTTTTCGTTACGTTCTTTGTTTTGTAGTGTTTAATATTGATTCGTGTTTTTCGTTTTGTTCATTAAACATGGATCGCAATCTACACGCTGCATTTTGGTCCGACTCTCCTTCACACCTAGAAAACCGTTACAATGACCCTAAGCATGATGGGATGTTAATTGCTTAATTAACTCAGGAACCACACTTGTGTGGAAGCACCTGCTTTCAATTTGCCCCAATTTACAGTACTCAAGTGTTACCATTATTTTGGCCGTTTTCTGTACATCCTAGGTATAAACTACAAACAAACTGTCACATGTCCTTGGCAGCAGAATGGTCTCTCTCTGACAGCACGTAGGGTTGACATGTAAACTAAGCAAAGCCAGACTCTTCCTCCGAGAGGAGCAACGCAAACAGAGAGACTGGGGTCCAGTCAGGGAAAACAGAGGAGTGCCTCCAGTCAACTCCAACACAGGATTATCAGGCTTCTCCACTCCAATGGACTTCTACTGTGGAGGGTAAAAGGACAACAGGACGAAAAGAGGCTTTTGTAGATAAACTCTCTAAACAGAGGGGTGACAAATGAATGAGTCATCCACCAGGCATTTGAGACCATTCTCTGGAGTTCAGATGAAGAATGAGTCCGAAAACAGGCTAATACTATTGTGTTCACACCATCGGAGGCTGGTGTCACTTTAAATCAGAGGACTGGTTCATTAATGCAATGGAACTGTATCAAACACATCATTCACACCGTTCCATTACTATGAGCCATCCTCCCTTCACCAGCCTCCACTCGTTCACACAAACCAATGTATTGGTAATAATAATGGTGAATGATTTGTGATGACATGTCAGCTGGGTCAGACTGAGGATAATTATCTCCCTAAAACCAAGTGACTTCCTTAATCCTCATGGACTTAGTGTAGTGGTTCCCAACCTTTTTCGGTTGCTGTACCACCAAGTACATTTTACTCTTTCAAGAGTACCTCTGAAGTACCCCCTCATGTGCATTTTACCAGTTAACCTATGGTCTAAAGAGTCTTCTCAAGTACCCCATGTGGATAGACCATTTACCCCCCAGGGGTCCTAAATCAAATCAATTTTGTTGGTCGCATACACATATTTAGCAGATGTTATTGCGGGTGCAGCGAAATGCTTGCGTTTCCAGCTCTAACAGTGTAGTAATATCTAATAATACACACAAATCTAAAAGTAAAAGAATGGAATTAAGAAATATATACATTTTAGGATGAGCAATACCGGAGTATATATATGTGGGATGTATAGACATTATGGACAGTATGTGAATAGAATATGCAGTATATCTGTAGAATAAGTAGGATAGAATAGTATATGTACAGAAATGGTTAAATAGGATGGCCTTGACTATAATACAGTATATATAGTTGGAAGTTCACATACACTTAGGTTGGAATCATTAAAACTTGTTTTTCAACCAATCCACAACTTTCTTGTTAACAAACTATAGTTTTAGCATGTCGGTTAGGACATCTACTTTGACACAAGTAATTTTTCCAACAATTGACCACAGACATATTATTTAACTTACAGTTGAAGTCGGAAGTTTACATACACCTTTTAACTCAGTTTTTCACAATTCCTGACATTTAATCCTCGTAATAATTCCCTGTCTTAGGTCAGTTAGGATCAACACTTTATTTTAAGAATGTGAAATGTCAGAATAATAGTAGAGAGAATTATTTATTTCAGCTTTCATTTCTATCATCACATTCCAAGTGCGTCAGAAGTTTACTCAATTAGTATTTGGCAGCATTGCCTTTAAATTGTTTAACTTGGGTCAAACTTTTCAGGTAGCCTTCCACAAGCTTCCATCAATAAGTTGGGTGAATTTTGGCCCATTCCTCCTGACAGAGCTGGTGTAACTGAGTCAGGTTTGCAGGCCTCCATGCTTGCACATGCTTTCTCAGTTCTGCCCACACATTTTCTATAGGATTGAGGTCAGGGCTTTGTGATGGCCACTCCAATACCTTGACTTTGTTGTCCTTAAGCCATTTTGCCACAACTTTGGAAGTATGCTTGGGGTCATTGTCCATTTGGAAGATACATTTGTGACCAAGATTTAACTTCCTGACTAATGTCTTGAGATGTTGCTTCAATATATCCACATAATTGTCCTGCCTCATGATGGCCATCTATTTTGTGAAGTGCACCAGTCCCTCCTGCAGCAAAGTACCCCCACAACATGATGCTGTCACCCCCGTGCTTCACGGTTGGGATGGTGTTCTTCAGGCTTGCAATCCCCCCTTTTCCTCCAAACATAACGATAGTCAATATGGCCAAACAGTTCTATTTTTGTTTCATCAGACCAGAGGACATTTCTCCAAAAAGTATGATCTTTGTCCCCATGTGCAGTTGCAAACAATAGTCTGGCTTTTTTATGGCGGTTGTGGAGCAGTGGCTTCTTCCTTGCTGAGCGGCCTTTCAGGTTATGTCAATATAGGACTCGTTTTACTGTGGAAATAGATATTTTTGTACCTGTTTCCTCCAGCATCTTCACAGGGTCCTTTGCTGTTGTCCTGGGATTGATTTGCACTTTTTGCACCAAAGTACGTTCATCTCTAGGAGACAGAACGCGTCTCCTCCCTGAGCGGTATGACGGCTGCGTGGTCCCATGGTGTTTATACTTGCGTACTATTGTTTTTACAGATGAACGTGGTACCTTCAGGTGTTTGGATATTGCTCCCAAGGATGAACAAGACTTGTGGTGGTCTACAATTTTTCTTCTTAGGTCTTGGCTCATTTCTATTAATTTTCCCATGATGTCACTCGGGAGCCTTTTATAGGTAAAACAATATGTAAACATTATTAAAGTGACCAGTGTTCCATGTCTATGTACATAGGGCAGCAGCCTCTACGGTGCAGGGTTGAGTAACCAGGTGGTACCCGGCTAGTGACAGTGACTAGGTTCAGGGCAGAGTACTAGGGAGAGGCCGGATAGTGATGGCCTTGAGTTATAAGCTGTTTTTCATTCTCTCTGTCCCAGCTTTGATGCACCTGTACTGACCTCGCCTTCTGGATGATAGAGGGGTGAACAGGCCATGGCTCAGGTGTTTTCCCATCCTAGTATCCCAGATTGGGAAACACTGATTTAGTGGATATGACCCAGACTACTTGGGAAGGCAAGGGTTCCGTCCAGGTGCAAATGGTTGTGGGAAAATGGGATTTAGCCAGTTCCACTGTTATTTCAACAACAGCCTCCAACTCAACAATCGGTTTCACATTCCCATGGATGCATGTCTGACTGTCAGGTTTCACTATAACAATAGATTCATGAGCTGAGAAGATGTTCACAACCTCAATGTCTTAATGTTATTATTTGGCTTCTTTGCCTAACTTTGAACAGAAAAGTTCCAATATGAAGCAATTAAAAGATGGTGTGGCATATATTCCAGCAAGAGGGTAAATATTTGTATAAAATAAATTAGACTAAAAAATTGCACTGATTTCTTAAAAAAATAATGTTTTGCTAATAGGCCTAACTCATAATTACATGCCACACTCAATGTTGGCTATTAGAATCAATGAGAGATCACTAGTCTAGGGACTCAAACATACACCAACCCGACAATTATACGTACAATATGGTTTCTAGAAATGCCATTGCGAAGATGGCCACAATAGGATAAATATGTTCATAAAGTAAAATTACACTTTCAAAAACCATTTTTAACACAAAATACCTTACTCCCGGTTGAAAATAAGTGAACCCTAAATGAGATAACTTTTTATGCTTACCTTGTCCTATAATCAATGGACCTTTTGTGCAGTGTAGTTGTTCATTCTTAACAATAGGAAAAGTTCAAAAAAGTTTATGGACAAAACATTTGGATCGACTGCCTCCCGACTTTAGTAGGCTACTTCTTTCTTCCAAGTATTTGGGAGAAAAGTGATCTGATTTCGGGTGTAGCCTAGTCCAATAATTATTCAGCCCCGCAAGCAGTGCCCAGGTACACTACAGCAGCCTCTGTCCTCTGGTTTCCACCAATCGGTTTCCATTTTCAGGCATACAAGGTACGCTTGTGTTTGGGTGGGGACTAACCGGACTAACCGGTACAGGGACTACTCTTAAAAGTGGCACTCCAGTCTCCTTTTCACCTTATTTATAACCTTATTTACTTTAAAAAAGTACAACTCAATAGGTGACCGGGGGGGCGCTTTTCTTTGTTATCCTCTGTTGCTCCTTTAGTTGCTCCTTTATTGTTTCTGCAAACAATGCTGAGAACAACGACGTAAACAGCAAGGGGGAGACCAATGACATCACATCAGACCAGCAACTCCTTGAAGTCTAAAAAACACAATTATGATCAAAACATTTTTTTTACCCCATAAATGTGTGTAAATGACTGTATTTATACTTAGGATATTGTTTTCAGCAGGAAAAGTTTTTTTTAAATAGCTGAAATGCCTCAGTCAGTCTCACAAGAGGACTCCACTTTGTTTTACTTCTTTATGGTATTGTGGTGTTACTCTAAATTCAATGAATTGGCTAATCACATGCCATGCAGATACAGCAACAAATCATCCTGACTACCACCAAAAAGTAACACAGTAGCACCCCCAAGTGGATAATAAGACAATTTGACCTGCTTTGTTCCAAGACATGTAGCCTACTACAATTCCTAAAATCTCTTGTGTTTTTGAGCAGGCACCAGTGAATTTCACAAAGTATGTACAAAATATGTTATTAAAGTTGATATGGGCACACATGATTAATAACAAAATCTAATTTTATTGGTCACATACACATGGTTAGCAGATTTAATGCGAGTGTAGCAAAATGCTTGTGCTTCTAGTTCCAACAGTGCAGTAATATCTAACAAGTAATCTAACAAATCCCCCAAAACTACCTAACACACACAAATCTAACAAGTAATCTAAAAATTCCCCAACAACTACTTAATACACACAAATCTGAAGGGGTGAATGAGAATATGTACATAAGTGTATGGATGAGCGATGGCCGAGCAGCATAGGCAAGGTGCAGTAGATGGTATAAAATACAGTACATACATGTGATATGAGTAATGCAAGATATGTAAACATTAAAGTGGCATTATTTAAAGTGACTAATGATCCATGTATTAAAGTGTCCAGTGATTGGGTCTCAGTGTAGGCAGCAGCCTCTCTGAGTTAGTGGTGGCTATTTAACAGTGTGATGGCCTTGAGATAGAAGCTGTTTTTCAATCTCTCGGTCCCAGCTTTTGATGCACCTGTACTGACCTCGCCTTATGGATGATAGCGGCGTGAGCAGGCAGTGGCTCAGTGGTTGTTGTCCTTGATGATCTGTTTGGCCTTCCTGTGAGAGTGCTGTAGGTGTCACGGAGGGCAGGTAGTTTTCCCCCGGTGATGTGTTGTGCAGACCTCACCACCCTCTGGAGAGCCTTGCGGTTGAGGTCGGTGCAGTTGCCGTACCAGGCTGTGATACAGCATGACAGGATGCTCTCGGTTGTGCATCTGTAAAGTTTGTCAGAGGTTTGGGTTACAGCCCATATTTCTTCAGCCTCCTGAGGTTGAAGAGGCACTGTTGCGCCTTCTTCACTACACTGTCTGTGTGGGTGGACCATTTCAGTTTGTCTGTGATGTGTACGCCAAGGAACTTAAAACTTCCCACCTTCTCCACTGCTGTCCTTTCGATGTGAATAGGGGGTGCTCCCTCTGCTGACACAATTCAATATAAAATTTGAAACTGGTCATATTTTGTAAAAATATTCATTTGCAATATAAGATTAAAATAATGTATAATATCATGCATAATTTATGCCCTGCATTTGAATCCTTTTCATACACATTTCTCATGACAATCAAGTGATACCTAAAAATGAATAACCAGAAAATGGAAACAAATCACTGACAAACAATACATTTTCAGTGAATTTAATTTTACTATAATGCTATAAATTTACTATAATGCCATAGTGTTTTCATTACATGTTTTGACATATAGGCCACCAAACAAATATGAATTCCAAAAGGGCAAGGAAAGGACATCTGGAGGCACCCAAATCAGTATTAGAAAGTCAATCCGAAGTAAAACTGAGAAATACCAAGGAAAGACATGCTCCATTATGGTTCTCAAGATAAACCCTCTACAATATATCACAGGGGTGTGTTCATTAGGGTCCCCCGTAATGTTTCGCAAGAGAAAAAAGTGCCTTATGAAAATCTAAAATTCAACTCAAGAGGCAGTCATCCTGTAAAGTTGCACTGTTGGACAAAGACAAAGCTAGTGAGAGTTCACCCTCTCCCCTGTGTCAATGGCAGAAGGCACAGTTAGGTTAACAATATTAGTGGCATCTCTATACTCACATGGCTTGATTCAGCCACTATAATTACACAAAATAAATCTGGTTTATTTATCATAATCAACACTGCATCACAATGTAATTCACAATCAATCATATTTATGAAACAGCCTAAAATGAAATGTCACCATTTGGTGGATTGATTTCAATGTCACTTAACATGTAAAGGTTATAAAACATTTCCTTTCCAACACATTTTTTAGAACACTTTAAAGACTCACTTATTTGAAGCTTGGAACTTTTCAAACTTTTAAAACAAATCATCCCGACTTGACAGTTTACTCCTGCCGCCGCTTTGACTATACAAATATTAGTCTCCTGTGATATGACTGTTTCCGCGAGAGCTTTGGTTTTGACTTCCTAAATGATGATTAGGTGAGATGACATTTGTATGATTACATCAATAATAAGGCATCTTTTATCAAATACAATCACGTTGATGTACCAATGGAATTAGATCTCGGCATTCATCTTGGTGTACTTCTCATAGATGGCATCAGTGGCAGTGAAGTTCACTAGAAAGTCGTATTTTGTCCCGGCAGTCCTTTTCCTTGACCTCTTGGACAGTGCCCTCAGGAAATCTGCCTTGTAGGGGGCTGCGAACACAGCTGCCTACAGTGGAAGACATTCAAGTAAAGTCAGTTCAAAAAGGCAGACTTGACATAAGCAAACAAAGTTGACTGTTAGATCTAAGAGACTGTGACATCATTTGAATGATGGCCACCACTAGCACAGCTAATTACCAAGTGATTTCAAATTGGCTAAACTATAACAGTTTTGGATAATGTGATAAACTGTCAATGGAGACGCAGTGTAATTAAAGCCGTAGTCTAAAGCAATCATGCTATGGTGAGGCGCTTACCTTGAAGAGCTTTTGCACTAGCCACCCATGGTACTTCTTCAGGGCCAGCGCACAAGCTTTGGTGCAATTGACCCAGATGAGGTTGGGGTTGTTTTCGTCCCTTCTCCCCATCCACCAAACTCTGTAGCAGGACCTGGATAAACCGGACCCCTGGTCAATAAAGAACGAGAAAAAATACATATCAGACAGCGGATTCAGCTGTACAGACTCAACGGTAACACTTTAAACCAATCTACCGGAAGGCTTTTTACCTGTTAAAAGCAGGTATGAGGCTTTATAATAAGGACTATATAAATATCCCTCTATTTAAATCAACTGAATTGAAATGTCTGGTACTTAATCAAGCTCATTATTAGATGCTAACGAGATGTTATAAGAGGTTTGTATGCTCATGACAAGTCGTATAATGCATTATAACAGCATCCTAAAGTTTTAGACTCAAGCTCCAAAAATAAAACATTTGTCTGACCTCTTCAGCCACATTAGTGCCAGGGTGGCTCCCATTTTGGGCCATTTTGGGCCTACTTACTGTGATGCTCCCTGCAATGTCAGATTTAACTCGAGCAAAAACAATAGAGCCAAGGCAGTCTGTAGAGAGATTTTAAAATACCATGTTTGCCCATACTGGAAAAGTAACATCCTGCACAATGTACATGTCAGCTTTGTCTACATTCCCAAGAGCTAAGAGAGAGGGGTTAGGAACAAAGAGAGAGGGGTTAGTAACAAAGAAATACATAGAGGTTAGGGAGAAAGAGAGAAAGTACAGGAGAGAGGGGTAATTGAGAAAAAAAACATTAGAATATGTCGGGCAAAACTTTCCCCCTGTAGTGTGGTGGTATTGGTCCCGTTTGAGATCTCTCCAAGGTACAAATAGACCAATGTTATGGATATACACTAAGTGTACAAGACATTAGGAATACCTGCTCTTTCCATACAGACTGACCAGGTGAAAGCTTGGATGCCTTATTGATGTCACTTGTTAAATCCACTTTAAAAATCAGTGTAGATGAAGGGGAGGAGACAGGTTAAATTGTCTCAAGGTTTTAAGCCTTGAGACAATTGAGACATGGATTGTGTAAAGAGGACCAATACCACCACACTACAGCGGGAAAGTTTTGCACAGTTTTCTTCATAGCAAGGTGTAGACTAATTATTGTATAGTAACCTACCTAAGCACATTCGGTTTAAAGACTTCCAATGATCCAAAAATGTGTAAGAATCTATTCTTTGCCTTTTCTAATAGGAGAATTTGGCTAAGCAACTGCAATTTCTAACAGGCCATTTACATTGTAACTTTCCGAATGCACTCATTCTAAAATGGATTTTTTATTTTTTTTATTTAACATTCCTCAATCTACACACAATAATCCATAATGACAAAGCGAAAACAGGTTTGGAATTCCTTAAAAATAAACAGAAATACCTTGTTTACATAAGTATCCAGACTCAAAATTGAGCTGATATGCATCCTGTTTCCATTGACCATCCTTGAGATGTTTCTACACCTGTGGTAAATTCAATTGATTGGACATGATTTGGAAAGGCACACACCTGTCTATATAAGTTCCCACAGTTGACAGTGCATGTCAGAGCAAAAACCAAGCCATGAGGTCAAAGGAATTGTCCGTAGAGCTCTGAGACAGGATTGTGTCGAGGTACAGATCTGAGAAAGGTTGGAAAAAATTCCGCAGCATTGAAGATCCCAAAGAACACAGTGGCCTCCATCATTCTTAAATGGAAGAAGTTTGGAACCACCAAGACACTTCCTAGAGCTGGCCCCCGGGCCAGCTGAGCAATCGGGAGAAGGGCCTTGGTCAGGGAGGTGAATCATAATGTAATAATATGGAAATATAGAACTGGTGGAAAAACAAAGATTAGATTTTAGGCCTATCCTCCCAAGAGCTTTGAAATTCCAACATGATATGGGCTAGTCACAACTCAATGTAGCAGTTATACAAAATTGATTTGTGACTAAGTAGAACATTAAAAATAACACAATCCAGTACACCATAATAAAACACATAGAAAACAAATTAACCATACATATCCTGTTTCTTGAGTTGATGAGGTCAAAAGGAAAAAAAGTTGGCCAGGAAATGTTAAGGTCAGTTTAAACAATGAGAATGAAATGGAAAGATAGTAATATCAACACCAGGGTTCACAGGGGTTTCACATGGCTAACTCAATACAATACCTTTGGTATATTAAAACAGAATGAAGCCACAAAAAGATGCCCCAATGTACCACAGTCAGTGAATTGCCAAGGGAAACAACACCACGCTAATCAATTTTCACAACTTCAAATTAAGGCCAGTGAATTAAATTATGCAAGCAAAACTGCTTGATAAAGAGAAATAAGATCCCAAAAAGATTGTCCCTTGTTAGTCCTCCCAAGTGGCACAGCGGTCTAAGGCACTGCATCGCAGTGCTTGAGGTGTCATTACAGCCCCGGGTTCGATCCAAGGCTGTGTCACAGCCAGCCGATGCGGCGCACAATTGGCCCAGCGTCATCCAGGTTAGGTCGGTCTGGATTTCCTTGTGCCATCGTGATTCGTTGTGGCGGGCCGGGCGCCTGCAAGCTGACTTCGGGCACCAGTTGCGCTGACACATTGGTGTGGCTGGCTTCCGGGTTAAGCGAGCAGTGTGTCAAGAAGCAGTGTGTCAAGAAGCAGTGCGGCTTGGCAGGGTGGTGTTTCGGAGGATGCATATAAATAAATTAGATTGTCCCTTCAGGCAGTTATTTGCTTGGGATTTACAGAGGTGTTTTGACAGATCACTACTCACTTTCTGAAATCCCTCAGGCAAATCAGACTACTGATTAATGAAGCTAATGAAAGTCCCTTCTCTGGATACAGGAATGCCTCTCCTACTATTGTCAGGTTAATCAAATTTTCATAACACTAACCTTGAGAAAAGAGAAAAGCACATAACCTACTGACAAATTGATGGCCAACCACAATCTAACTATTCTGTCTTCATCCATGATGGGCTGTAGCGAATGGTGTGATACTTTTGTAGAAATAAATGCAATAGAGTAACAGGCAATAGATTGTTGTAACAAAGTAGAGAGGAATGTGGGTGGTGGTCTATGCATAGGCTTTGGCTAGCCCAATATTGGCCTAAAGGAGCCAAACGTTACTCCTTAGTCCAAGGACCTTACATGTTCTGTTTAAAGGGCGAATTGGCTCTGGAAGCCCAAATAGCTAAATACTCCATATAAACTTATGGTTCTAGAAGACATAAATCCCTCTACTTCATGACATCAAAATAATTTCACAAATGCACACACAGCCATCAGCATGTTTCAGTGACAACACCTTCGTGGCGTATGTCTTCCGTTTACACACAGGTGTTCAGATACTCAGATAGTAATTAGCACAGGTATTCCACTCAGTCTTCGGTAAATAAACACTGTAACATTAATATATGGCGGTGTGGTAACCCTAACCGTATAAAGCTGTGTATCTATTCAACCTTTTTATTGTGTATTATTTATCGTCGATATTAAAGATACGGTCCTTATGCTTCCAAAACAGTACCGCAAGTGATGTGTGTTAATGTTCAATCAATGTGTGTTAACCAACTGCCGCGTGGCTATTAATAATAAAACTCGCCCTACAGAAGACGCCTTCATCAAATGACTCTTGTGTAATATAGTGGAACGGAGTCATGATCAATGGCTAGAATATTGCAAACTAAAATCTGAGTTTGCAAACTACTTGCCAAAGAATGGCAGAAGATATGACACCGACTCCAAGAAAGATCTAGTTTCCACTTGTTTATTGGCTGGAAGCTGTTAAAAATGGATGCTCCATAACAACAGCCATGGTCGGCTGCACAAACACTCCGACAGTGATTTGTAAAAACCCGGAACTGTCACCGGTGTGAGCTCTTGAGCATCTCCCACCAATGGTCTGAAAACTGCCTGGAAGCACAGCAGCTGACCAGGGGTGTGTTCAGTATGACAGAACGGTGGGCAACGTTGAATTCAACAGACACGGTAGGGCTATTAATTCTGCCAATTATGTTGCAAAACGGTTCTTAAATGGAAGCAAATGAAACGGGGAGGGACCTATCTGGATTTGTTTTACATAATCTGTCGTTTTGCTCTGTTTGGTCAACTGTTTTCCTTAATTAATTCACCCCAGTTGATGACGTTGCGATTATGGTGACCCAGAGGGTGATTACAGTATGGTGTGCTGCACTAGTTTTGCTATTTCAAATGGTCACAACAATATTGGTCAGGCCACAGCTTGCCACACCCACAAAACGGGAGCAAACATACTTTTTTAAAAACTTTATTCAATTAGGAAGAACATATTCTTATTTACAATGACGGCCTACGGGGAACAGTGGGTCAACTGCCTTGATTTGATTTGTTCAGGTGCAGAATTGCATTACCTTGTCAGCTCAGGGATTTGATCCAGCAACCTTTCAGTTACTTGCCCAACACTCTAACCGCTAGGCTACCTGCCTGGGGTGTATTCATTAGTCGGATTCCGTTGCAAAACGTTTTGTCTGTTACACCACATGCTGAATGCCCATTTCAACAGGTGGGTATCAGTGCACCAATCATGTGACAGAGGCGGGAGAACATTTTCCCGGGTAGGCTAATCTGACAGCACGTTATACAAGCCCAACATTTCAAACATGTACATTAACTCTTAAAGGCTGTCTTTTTAATTACTGAATTGGTCAGATGGTTGGGTACCATCACCCAAGAAAGCTTTAGCAAGGGTCATCCCTGGTGGTTGCTGCATTGGTGTCAGAAGATGACTGACACTCACTCTTGTGGCTATCGAAAGGGACTTGTGAAAGTGAAGTGCAGGGATACCTGCAACTGTCTAGCAATCAACAATAAAAATGTGGATAACATAATCAAATTGAACTCATTGTGCACTCTGTGACTTTTCACGGAGAAGGAAGAAAAAACGTTGTAAGCTACTTCTGGTAAAATATTTTTCTAAATCCTTGATTTAGCAGATACAGATGACAAAGGCCTACAATGATCTGGTTACTATTAAAGATTTAGCCATGTATAAATAATTTATCAGAGAATTATGTGTCTCCACTTTAGGCCCAGGCCTGCTCCCGATGCCCTTCTTTATGCAATGAGGAATCACAACCACGTGACAGTGGGCAAAGAAAATATTTGCATACTGCCGTAAATGTACTGTGTGTGGCATGTTCGGATGAGTTGCCCCAGCCGTGACTTGAACCCAAGTCTCCGCTACTGTCAGTCCAACACCATACCTGTTGTGCTCATACGTGTATACACTGCCTGCCCTTGTCTTTTGAAAGATTGTCCCGTCCCACATTTCACTCTAACTTTAGGTCCTTTGATCGTGCACCTGTGTTGGGGATTTGCTGTCGAAGACTACCCTTGTACGTTTCTCCCGCAGAACCCTTTTAACTTGTTCTCGAGGTCTGCAACCGAGGATCATCTCTCTTCTGACATCAACGTAGCGAAGTCAGAGGGTTTATTCTAGGGTTGGGCGGTATCCATATTTTCATATCATCGTTGCACACAAGAATTGCACACAAGGGGCGCTATTTCTTCAAAAAAATAGATTTTTTTACGGTATTGAAAATTATACAATCAGTTTGTCTAAATACCCCTGTATCCCAGTGGAAGCTGCTGAGAGGAAGACTGCTCATAATAATGGCTGGAATGGAGTCAATGGAATGGAAACAAATCAAATTCTATTTGTCACATGTGCCGAATACAACAGGTGTAAACCTTACAGTGAAATGCTTACTTACAAGCCCTAACCAACAATGTAGTTAATATATATATATATATATATATATATATATATACACAGTGCCTTGCGAAAGTATTCGGCCCCCTTGAACTTTGCGACCTTTTGGCACATTTCAGGCTTCAAACATAAAGATATAAAACTGTATTTTTTTGTGAAGAATCAACAACAAGTGGGACACAATCATGAAGTGGAACGACATTTATTGGATATTTCAAACTTTTTTAACAAATCAAAAACTGAAAAATTGGGAGTGCAAAATTATTATATATAATATATAAAATCAAATTGTAGGAATTTTAATGAATTTATTTGCAAATTATGGTGGAAAATAAGTATTTGGTCAATAACAAAAGTTTCTCAATACTTTGTTAAATACCCTTTGTTGCCATGATGCCATTCCATTGACACCATTCCAGCCATGATTATTGCTGGACTATTGTGGTGGCTAATTTCTGCATTACCAAATGAGGAGAGTTACAAACTTCACACAACAGTCAAAGTTATACTTAAATGAGATCTTTAATAATAAGATAGCACTGACTTTCAACGATTTGCCATATCTAATTAACCGTTGATAGTGACAACACAAAAGTAAAACAATCTTTTATAGCCAAGATACACCCCTCTCAACCTCCCCACTGTCAAACATGGTGGTGGCAGCACCAAAGATGGTCACAGGGAAGGTTAAGATTTTATAATGATGGGAAATGGATGGAGCCAAATCCTGTAGCCAGATAGCAGGTGGTGCTACAAAGCTAGGGGCTAAATTATCGCCCAATTTTTCAGTTTTGGTCCCTGAAATAGATGAGGTTCTCATCTGTTGATTCTTCCTACAGTACTTCATAACACAAAATCACCAACTCATCCAATGGCATAAATCAATTGTCAACTCTAGATACTCCCATCTCAAGTAAAACCCTGTAATTTTCATTGACCCCTATCAGACTGGACAAGCTCACTGCAAATTATGGTGGAAAATAAGTATTTGAGCCTCTATGTCATACACTATCCCAGGATATGTGCTATATCAGAAAGGACATACAATGGTTCCAGACACTGCCATACACCTCCCCCCAAGGAGGGAGTGACTTGCGCACAGACATTGTGGAGACAAGTAATCGGTTCCCCATTAATCACACCATCCCTTCACAAGATTTAAGAATAGGTAAAGACACATTCACATATGAAGACAATGTTCCATCCTGTCCTCTTCCCTTTCTGATATTCTGCATAGCACCAGAGACATGTAAAAGACAAGCCTGACCTCTCCCCTCTCTGGGCCCCAAGTGACTGAGCCCCAGCTGAGGGAAAAGTGCAACTGCCAACACCAAAGTCCAAAGGGATGCATTCTAATAACAAGTATATCACATCAGCATATTATGCAGATAAGACATCTTAATTATTGCACACCAAGTCAGAACCGTAGGATAAATTAAGAGGTGGAAATAGACCAAATTATTAGGATGGGGCACATGGGCTACTAAGAGCTTACTACACAACATAAACTTAGAATTACTTTCTTAGCTACAGTATACATAATTCCCTGGCACTTTACAGTTATGGAGCAGCATACAATACATTTTTGGACTCGTCTCATTGTGCTGTGCTCACTTGAACAAGGAGGTGGCCCTGCTGTCCTTTGTGGGCAAATTTTGTCATCAAACTTTGCCATCGAAGTCTGGCATTTTCTGGATTTATGGTGCATTCAAGACAACTGGGAACTCTGAGAAAAAAAGTTGAATCATGATGACGTCGGTGATCTTCAGGTCGTAGCTCCAGAAAGAGGCCAGAGTTCCCCATTTACAATTCAGAGTTTGATGAAAGTTCAAAACTTCTTTCCCCCAGTCGTAGCTCATTTTTCCAGAGTTCCAATTGTCTTGAACTCACAGTTAGCCACTGATTCCTTCCAAACCACCTTTAGTTGAATTTGCGATTTCCAACTTGTTGTGTAATGTTTATGTCCAATGGCCGATGAGCACCGATACATTTTATCTATATTGTTTCTTCATTATTTCTCTTCATATGACAAGGATTAAAAAGGATTTGCCAGTAGATTGTTGACTTGATTCATGATGATGACTGCTAGTTAAGATATTGAAAGTATGATGATGTTGAAAGTATGATGTCCAAACAAAGCTACTGTAGATATAACGTGATTTGACATCATTTTATGTGTGGCCTATGACCTTCAGCCTTCTTGGATGGGCACTTCTGATGTAACTCTATGGCAGCATCCAAGGGGCTAGAATGTTCTAAGTCTACCCTTAGACTTGGTGGTGACGTAGTGACCCCATGAGTGACAGAACACTGAGCCAATCACAGCGCAAAGCTCCATATCTTCTGCTGGCTTGCACCACCACCACAGAAAGCACTGAGCTAGGCCGAAACACCTGCATTTTGGAGCTCCCTTCCTCAAGAAAACAAAGAGACCATGTTTGTACACAGCTTTATTACCTCAATGATATATATATACACAATTTTACGTTGTTTGCAAACTGATGTGACACATATGAAAAAACATATTGTATTTTAATTTGATGTTTTGCAAAACATGTGGGGCTCAAAACAGGTTAACTAGTGTCAGTGGTTGGCAAAATAATTACAAACATGGACCTGGGTTGTAGTGCTGCTTGTATTCTTGGCATTCTTGACATCCAGACAGCTGATGTTCTGAAAGATTGGCAAAATCTGGATCCCTACAAATCAGCTGGGTTAGACAATCTGGACCCTCTCTTTGTAAAATTATCCGCCAAAATTGTTGCAACCCCTATTACTAGCCTATTCAACCTCTCTTTCGTATCGTCTGAGATCCCCAAAGATTGGAAAGCTGCCGCGGTCATCCCCCTCTTAAAAGGGGGAGACACTCTAGACCCAAACTGTTATAGACCTATATCCATCCTGCCCTGCATTTCTAAAATCTTTGAAAGCCAAGTTAACAAACAAATCACAGACCATTTTGAATCCCACCGCATTCCCACCGAATCTCACCACATTCTTATCGGCAGACTCAATAGCCTTAACTTCTCAAATGACTGCCTCACCTGGTTCACCAACTACTTCTCAGATAGAGTTCAGTGTGTCAAATCGGAGGGCTTGTTGTCCGGACCTCTGGCAGTCTCTATGGGGGTGCCACAGGGTTCAATTCTCGGGCTGACTCTTTTCTCTGTATATATCAATGATGTCGCTCTTGCTGCTGGTGATTCTTTGATCCACCTCTACGCAGACGACACCATTCTGTATACATCTGTCACTTCTTTGGACACTGTGCTAACAAACCTCCAAATGAGCTTAAACACCATACAACACTCCTTCCGCTTCAACCAATTGCTGCCCGCACCCTCCAGCCTCACTACTCTGGAAGGTTCTGACCTAGAATATGTGGACAACTACAAATATCTAGGTGTCTGGTTAGACTGTAAACTCTCCTTCCAGACTCACATTAAGCATCTCTAATCCAAAATTAAATCTAGAATCAGCTTCCTATTTCGCAACAAAGCATCCTTCACTCATGCTGCCAAACATACCCTTGTAAAACTGACTATCCTACCGATCCTTGACTTCGGCGATGTCATTTATAAATTATTCCACAACAGTCTACTCAGCAAATTGGATGTAGTCTATCACAGTGTCATCCGTTTTGTCACCAAAACCCCATATGCTACCCACCACTGTGACCTGTATGCTCTCGTTGGCTGGCCCTCACTACATATCCATCGCTAAACTCACTAGCTCCAGGTCACCTATAAGTCTTTGCTAAGTAAAGCCCCGCCTTATCTCACCTCACTGGTCACCATAGCAACACCCGAAGTCTGGCATGCTCTCCAGCAGGTATATTTCACTGGTCATCCCCATAGCCAACCCCTTCCTTTGGCAGCCTTTCCTTCCAGTTCTCTGCTGCCAATGACTGGAACGAATTGCAAAAATCACTGAAGCTGGAGTCTCTAACTTTAAGCATCAGCTGTCAGAGCAGCTTACCGATCACTGTACCTGTACACAGCCAATCTGTAAATAGCACACCCAACTACCTCATCCCCATATTATTACTTACCCTTTTGCTCTTTTTCACCCCAGTATCTCTACTTGCACATCATCATCTGCTCATCTATCACTCCAGTGTTAATGCTAAATTGTAATTATTTCGCCTCTATGGCCTATTTATTGCCTACCTCCCTACTCTTCTACATTTGCACACTGTACATTGATTTTTCATTTTCCCCCCTTATTGTGTTATTGACTGTACGTTTGTTTATGTGTAACTGTGTTGTTATTTTTGTCGCACTGCTTTGCTTTATCTTGGTCAGGTCGCCATTGTAAATGAGAACTTGTTCTCAACTGACCTACCTGGTTAAATAAATGTGGGAAAAAAATTGCATTCATCATTACAATGCCCTACTCATCGAGCTGTTTGACCCTTGTGAATCTCCGTAGTGTAACTAGGAAGGGATTTGGTTACTAAGCGAAACGGGAAGAGAGAAATCTAAGGATTTTCTCCAGCCGCAAAATTATATTTTGGAGAGGGAACGTTGACTGGTAAGCAATTTGATGCAAAACGTACTTTTGTAAAGACAAATGTCGATTAGCATTTTACGCTAGCTAACTTTTGTTAGGACTTTACTGATGGCGTCATATTTTGAATCTAGCTAGCTACGCTATCTACTGTAGCTAGCAAGTAACGGCTTTGTCCATTGCTTTTGTCTAACAGAAGCAGTTGGATCCGTTTCTAAATAGGTAACTGAATAGAGTTTTCCAATCTAGATCTATATGGCTCTACCAACCCTCTCTGCCCACTGGCCTAGTCGAGTTCGTTCTCTGGAAAGACAGATGGTGCGGCACTGCCGGCAGCGGGAACAGGAGGCATGTTGGCGGCAGCAATGGGAGATGAACTCGAAGTACTACAGACAACAGAACGTTGTAAGCAGTAAGCAGGCACACTGGAGTTCTCGTCAATCATACCAGGAGAGGTAGGCCTAATTCTGAAGGGCTGTATTGTCCTTCCGCTGTATTGTTTGTACTTCAGAAACTGATAATTGACTGAGATACTATGATGGGAATTAGGCTTTAACTAATTTCATGCTTAAAAAATGTCCTGATTCTCCAGTCGTATCTAGTATTGATCCAACTTTTCTTGTAGTGGCAATAGTTCAACAATGATAAGAACACCATCAGTAGATCTAATGGATGGTACTTGAAAACCATTATCACTAGTTAATGGCTTATCTCCTTTCTCTCCCATCCATCAGTATGTCAGCATACCACAAAGAGAGACTGAAAGAGGAGAAGGTGGTGAGTCTGGAGAAGCGCAGGGAGCGTCTCAGGACCCTGCTCCAGAAGGAGCGGGACCAGCTTGAGGCTGAGTTACGGGATGTTGTCCCTGACAGGAGCACACTGACTAGGCAACTGATGGACAAGACCGAAGACCTCCGCTCAGGCCGAGAGGAACGAAGGAAGAAGGTATAGAGGCACCAACCTCATCTGGTTTATTCCTCAAAAACAAATGTGATACACGAGCACTGAGCTGGCAGAGTGCATGACCATTGACATATGATTTTTGTTGTTTTACTATTCCACCACACAGCTAGCAGAAGAGCTGTTGAGGGAGCACTGGAAGAAAAACAACCCTGAGTTGCAGAAGGTTAGTGGCCGACGAATTAGAGGTTTAGGATGCCATGACTAGCCCTTGACAGTTCGTCACAACAACATGTGTTTCTTATTGGACAAGTCCTTCCCGTTTCAGTCCATTTGGTGCGTAATTAACACAACACTGGTGACTAAGTGCTGTATAGTACAACTGTTGTCAAGTACACTTGATCTGGAAACCAAAGGGCTTGTGATGCAATTGTTCCATCTCTTCTGTGTATCGAATCCTGATTGAGCTGTTTGTGTCTACAGGTCGAGTCAACTTTACATAAAGATCATGTGGTGAGCCAATGGCAGACACAGACCTTGGTGAAAAAACAGGTATGCGCTCAATGCTACAGCCAGTATTACCTTTTTGTCGCAGGGTTTAGTTCACTTCAGTTAGTGCGCTTTAACTCAGGTTTGAGTATTTAATTTCAAGATGGTCATTAGTATTTAAAGAGCATTCTTTCATCTGTGAGTACAGTATTCTTTTATGGAAATAAACTCCAATTAGACTACTCTTTACTCAGGGTGAAAAATAAGACATTCCTTAAATGTGTGGATATCCACAATGCTTATTCAAAATAAGACAAATAGTGTAGACATATCTTAAACTGATTATCATCGAAAGACAATGAAGTGGTAATCCAAAGTAATCCCGGCATTGAAACCTGCAGCATGAGGAGGCAGCCCAGGAGGAGAAGAGGCGCTTTGAGAACGAATACGAGACGAGTAGACGGGAGGCGCTGCAGAGGATGAAGCAGGCAGAGGAGAGAAGAAGAGGAGAGGACAGGGAGAGAGCCAAAGAGCTCCGCAAACAGATGGAAGAGCTCAAGCTCCGGGAGGAAGAGGTAAGCAAGCAGCTGTCGTTCAGTCTCTGGACACTTTAGTTCTGCAAAGGAGGAAAATGGTACTGTTAAACCATAAGAAGAAGCACCGTACATGGTGTAGTGCATTGAGTAAAGCAAGACTATGGAGACCAGTCAGACGACATATTAATAATAATTTGTCCATTTCAGAAAATTTGTCTTGCATCTCATCTCAAACTCAACAGCATCACCACATATACTGCGTACAGTGCCTTGCGAAAGTATTCGGCCCCCTTGAACTTTGCGACCTTTTGCCACATTTCAGGCTTCAAACATAAAGATATAAAACTGTATTTTTTTGTGAAGAATCAACAACAAGTGGGACACAATCATGAAGTGGAACGACATTTATTGGATATTTCAAACTTTTTTAACAAATCAAAAACTGAAAAATTGGGCGTGCAAAATTATTCAGCCCCTTTACTTTCAGTGCAGCAAACTCTCTCCAGAAGTTCAGTGAGGATCTCTGAATGATCCAATGTTGACCTAAATGACTAATGATGATAAATACAATCCACCTGTGTGTAATCAAGTCTCCGTATAAATGCACCTGCACTGTGATAGTCTCAGAGGTCCGTTAAAAGCGCAGAGATAAAAAGTTTGAAATATCCAATAAATGTCGTTCCACTTCATGATTGTGTCCCACTTGTTGTTGATTCTTCACAAAAAATACAGTTTTATATCTTTATGTTTGAAGCCTGAAATGTGGCAAAAGGAATGAAAGAAATGTGGCAAAAGGTCGCAAAGTTCAAGGGGGCCGAATACTTTCGCAAGGCACTGTAAACACATACAACAATATAAATCACAAGCAAAATACAACAAAAACAACACGTGGATACAGTCCATGGGGTAAGCAACATTTCAGATTCATGGGGGTGGCGGGCAGTCGTTTGTTTGATACTGGTGAGGACGAATGATTTCTGGTATTGGCAGCCTGTTGGTAAGACCTGGTAGTCCCGCATAAGCCTAATATGGAATTGCACTGTAAATGCTGGTAGTGTGACTGAGCCCCTATGCTATCTCTGTTTCTCAGGCCAGCTGTCTGAAGAAGGAGCAGGAGGCCCTGCTGTCCCAGCGCTGGGAGGTGGAGAAGCTGGAGGAGGAGAGAAGGAAGGTGGAGGAGTGCCACAAGAAATCTGAAATGGGGTAAGAGACTCTCCCATTGGAAGAGTTCAGTCAACGATGAAAACTATAAATAAACCATCTGGACTGAAAAACTGCCTCATATCCAGTAGTTGTTGTTTTGTGGTTTGATCAAACTGTTTCCTTACTCAGGCGATTCTTGACCCGCCAGTACCGTGCCCAACTGAAGAGGAGAGCCCAGCAGGTGCAGGAGGAGCTGGTTTGTCCGCTTGTTTTTTCAATTGCTCAGCTGTATGTGAATTGACACACCCTTCACCAGTGACCACTGCTTGCAATGCCTGTGTCGTTCACCAGGAGGCGGATCGCAAGATTCTGGCAGCCCTGCTGGAGGGGGAGCAGGAGGACCAGCGTCTAGAAAGCGTGCGGCGGGAGAGGGCAGTGGCGGATGCCGCCTGGATGAAGCACGTCATTGAAGAGCAGCTCCAGCTGGAGAGGGAGAGGGAGGCAGAGTTTGATGTCCTGTACCGGTCAGTAGAACCAATACTATCATGACTCCCCCTGCCAGTCTAGGTCTGACTATGGGGTGGAGATCTGCGTTTGTATTGTAGAAGTTAAATTATTGGTCTTGTCAGGGAGGAGGCCCAGCGTGTTTGGGAGAAGCGGGAGGCGGAGTGGGAGAAGGAGAGGAGAGCCAGGGAGAGGCTTATGCAGGAGGTGAGTGGGCCTGAGGGGAAGGGAGGGTAGGACATGAGCAACACACCAAGGAGTGCCAAGCTTGCGTCTTTGTATCTACAGAGAACTAGAGAATCCAAGCGTCTCCTTTTCTCCCTGGAAGGTTCTGGCAGGCAGACAGCAGCAGCTGGATGTCAAGATGCAAGAGAACCGTCAGGCTCAGGAGGAGTCTCTGAGGAGGCGCGAGGAGCTGATCGAAGAGCTAGAGCTGGAGCGGCAGACCAGACGCCAAGAGAGGGAGGAGGACGAGGGTCACAGGACGGCTCGGATGCAGGAGATCAATGCACAGGTTGGCGGGGGCCTTCAAACTCCAATTCTAAAAGGATGTATGAAAGGCCTTGAACAGCCTGTGTTGACCTGGGTCAGTTGTTGACATGGGTTAGAGGATGAAGCTGTCTGTGGCTCATTGTTCTCTCTCCCCTGCAGGTGGAGCAGCGGCGTCGGGAGCAGTGGGAAGAGCAGCGACGGAGGGAGCAGATGGAGGAGGTGGAGAGGGAGGCCCTGAGGCTGCAGGAGGAGGAGCTGAGGCTGGAGACTCATAGAATGGCCCAGCAGGGCTACCAGGACAAGGTACTGAACCACAGTCCTGTTCATTTGGGCACACAATATCAACATTTTTATCTGGCAGCTATACAGATAACAATTCATTTGGAAAATATACTGAACAAAAACAGAAAAGCAACATGCAACAATTTCAAAGATTTTACTGAGTTACAGTTCATATAAGGAAATCAGTAAATTGAAATAAATTCATTAGGGCTGAATCTATGGATTTCACATGACTGGGAATACAGATATGAATCTGTTGGTCACCGATACAGTACCTTAAAATTATATGGGGCCTGGATCAGAAAACCAGTCTATCTGGTGTGACCACCATTTGCCTCATGCAGCGCAACACATCTTCGCATAGAGTTGATTGGGCTGTTGATTGTGGCCTGTAGAATGTTTTCCCACTTCTCTTCAATGCCTTTGCGAAGTTGCTGGATATTGGTGGGAACTGCAACACGCTGTTGTCGTGTCTTGGCTATCATTAATGTTATGACAATTGTTTTATCAAATCAATTAACTATGTTTAATTATTACGTTGATTAAATGAATCATCGCAACCATTAACTCATTAGCAATCTTGGGGCACCACAGAAAAAGTTTATTTAACGAGTTACCGTTTTCCAAATGAACTCTTAAAGATCTCTTACATTCTCATTAATTAACTGTTACTTTCTATCAGTCTCATTCTGAACATTGTTGACTTCAAATCTGCACAAACCCTAGTCTCCATGATGAATCAGTGATACACAAATTGGTGTAATTATTTATTTACTAACTAAATAATCACACAGAATTACATAAACACACACGGTATAGTTATTGGTTACTAACACAATGCAATGAAAGGTCCCTAGTGGACTAAACCGTTATGATGGCTTGTTACACAAAATGAAAAGGGAGGGGAATGTAAGAAAGTGGGAGAAAAGACAAAGGACTTCACTATTGTACATACAGCTGATAACTACGCTCATGGAAATACTATGCACATGAACGGCTGGCTGCTCATTCGAAAAGAATTGCAATGTACATATTTACGATTGTATGCCTTTGTTGTCTCTGTGTTGAAATCGCCGGTCCATTTTCTGAAGAGTCAGTTGACAGAGTCTGGTTGTCCACCAGAGATCCCCCCTCCTTTGTAGTCGTAGCTTGTTCAGCAGCTCTGTTCCTTAGAATAGAGTGGTGAGAGGAAATTGTTCTTTGTTTCTCGTCTTCGGTCGAGTTTCCTAGACTATTTTACATATACAGCAGCAGACTGTGAATGTGTAGTCTTTAGTTTTGTAGATTTCTTAACCATTTGTAACATATTCCGCTGGCGCTGCTGGTAGCTGGTCTATAGAGTCTAACCATTCGTGACGTCCGGTTCACACCGTCCACCTGCTTGGTCTCTTTTAAAAAAATATATTTTTGATTTAACTAGGCAAGTCAGTTAAAAACAAATTCTTATTTACAATGATGGCCTAGGAACAGTGGGTTAACTGCCTTGTTCAGGGGTCTCTATTGTCTAACCATTTCAACATGTAGCCACAGCTCCATGCTCTCTGGTCTTGTAGAGATTTTCTTCTTCTCTGTTAAAAGTTTGAGTTTCTAGCCATTCCGTACCTTTCAGCTCACACTGTTGGTCTCGCTGGCCTAATATACATTTTGTCACGAGTCCTATTTAAGCACTCGGGGGGTAATGTCTGTGCTCACGTCGGTGTGGTGACTGAGTGGTTAAGACTTCCTATGAAAAACAATTCTCTCATTTAGAAGGCTAACATCACATTACATCTTCTCACAAATAGTTTCATATTTCTGGCAGCTATGATCCTCACCCAAAAGGGCAAGTCATGACACTGTCGTACACGTCGATCCAGGGCATCTCAAACAGCTCAATTTGTGACATGTCTAGTGAGTATGCAGGCCATGGAAGAACTGGGACATTTTCAGCTTCTAGGAATTGTGTACAGATCCTTGCGACATGGGGCCGTGCATTATCATGCTGAAACATGAAGTGATGGCGGCGGATGAATGCAATTGTGTTCGTTGTCCGTAGCTTATGCCTGCCCATATCATAACCCCACCACCACCATGGGGCATTCTGTTCACACAACGCCATACACGTGGTCTGCAGTTGAGGCCGGTTGGACGTACTGCCAAATTCTTTCAATTGACGTTTGGAGGCGGCTTATGGTAGAGAAATTATCATTAAATCTTCTGTAACAGCTCTGGTGGACATTCCTGCAGTCAGCATGACAATTGCACACTCCCTCAACTTGAGACATCTGTGGCATTGTGTTGTGTGACAACCACTATTTTGTGTAAATATCATGCTGTTTAATCAGCTTCTTGATATGCCACTCCTATCAGGTGGATGGATTATCTTGTCTAAGGAGAAATTTGTGCACAAATTGAGTTGCTTTTGTGCATATGGAAAATTTCTAGCATCTTATTTCAACTCATGAAACATGGGACTTTACACTTGTTGCATTTATATTTTTGTTCAGTGTATAAGCCTATTGCGGTTGATTTGGATTGATATCTTACCATGTTTGCTCTTATTTTCTAAAGCACTTGATTAGTTTTGTCCCATATTCATACAGTCTTCCTCTCATAGATTCGTAGCAGACCCCGATCAGCCTGGACATGACGATCCTGTGAGGCCAAAAAAGACACAGCACAATCATATGTTTTTATACACATTTGTACAAAAAGTTAATCTTAATGTGTTTAAAACTTATCAAGTATTCCAACACCATGCTCGTCAGTTGCAGAAAGTGGTTGTAGAGTTTTACAAAATGGTGTGTAAGGGATAGCGTTACAATCTTGGGTTTTATGTTTATATAATCTTCTTGATTTAATTGTAAATTTTTTCATTAAAATAAATCACTGTTCCTTTCTTTGCACATTTTTCTGCTCTCATGGACGAAGCACATCACACAAGAATATAACAAACAATTACTTGGTCATTAATAGACAGAATAACAACATTATCACAAATACAACATGAGAAGGTTAATTATAAATTACTTTTATAAAAAAAACACACAAAAACACTGCATCTATGATAACTGCAGGACTGACACCTATTGAAAGTCCATTCAGAACAAGAGAAGCACAGAGGGACATTTCCTTGATCACATTTCAAGTACAGTATAACACAGCTCTGAACCATCTGCTAATAATGACGACCACCCGCTGGCAGAATTGTAGAGGAGATATCTACAGGGGATATCTACAATCCTATTCAATTAGTTGCACATTTAATAAAAACTTAGTAGCATTACGAAATGGAGCACAAAAACACACGGAAGAGGGAAAATGATTCATAAGCTGCAAATCTAGCTATGGTCACAGCACTAACACTGTTCTAGTTCACAAGCAAATACAGCACCCTGTCTACCATCTTAGATGGTTCAAAAAAGATATCACTAGAATTCAATACAAACAACATATTGCTGGTGAAGAGCATCATTTGCCCCCCTGAATAAGTGTTGATATGAAATAGGCATAGATAGCTGTAGATGCATTTCAAAATGGAAGCAATAACACAGGGGAGGCACATTGGCATTGCAGGGATACGCAAATGTGCACAGATGAGATGGTTCAAGTCAGTTCCAAATCTCCCAACATTCCTTCCTACACTTGCTGGAATCATATTGAATTATACATTAGAATTCCATAGTTAGGTTACAGCAGGGATCATCAACTAGATTCAGCTGCGGGACTATTTTTTTGTTGAGTAAATGTTCAGGGGGCCGGAACATAAATACAAATAATTTGTAGACTGCAAGAAGCCCAAACAGATTGTTTTAAGTTATTATATTAAAATCACTGGAAAAAAATATATATACACAGTACCAGTCAAGTTGACACACGTTCTCATTCAAGGGTTTTTCTTTTACTATTTTCTACATTTTAGAATAATAGTGAAGACATCAACTATGAAATAATACACATGGAATCATTTAGTAACCAAAAGTGTTTAACAAAGCAATATATTTTAAGTAGCCACCCTTTTGCCTTGATGACAGCTCTGCACACTCTTGGCATTCTCTCAACCAGCTTCACTTGGAATGCTTTTCCAAAAGTCTTGAAGGAGTTCCCACATATGCTGAGCACATGTTGGTTGATTTTCCTTCACTCTGAGATCAAACTCATCCCAAACCATCTCAATTGGGTTGAGTGAGGTCAGGTGATTGTGGAGGCCAGGTCATCTGATTCAGCATTCAATCACTCTCCTTCTTGGTCAAATAGCCCTTACACAGCCTGGAGGTGTGTTGGGTCATTGACCTGTTGAAAAACAAATTATAGTCCCACTAAGGGTAAACCAGATGAGATGGCATATCGCTGCAGAATGCAGTTGTAGCCATGCTGGTTAAGTGTGCCTTGAATTCTAAATAAATCAGATTGCCCTGGAAGAAACTTTCAAAGTCCTTGAAATTTTCCTGATTGACTGACCATGTCTTAAAGTAATAATGGACTGTCGTTTCTCTTTGCTTATTTGAGCTGTTCTTGCCATAATATGGACTTGGTCTTTTACCAAATAGGGTTATCTTCTGTATACCACCCTACCTTGTCACAATACAACTGATTGGCTAAAACGCATTGAGGAAATAAATTGCACAAATTAACTTAACAAAGCACACCTGTTAATTGAAATATATTCCAGGTGACCTCATGAAGCTGGTTGAGAGAATGCCAAGTGTGCACAAAGCTGTAAACAAGGCAAAGGGTGGCTACTTTGAAGAGTCTCAAATATAAAATATATTTTGATTTGTTTAACACTTTTTTGGTTACATGATTCCATGTGTTATTTCATAGTTGATGTCATCACTATTATTCTACAATGTAGAAAATAGTAAAAATAAAGGAAAACCCTGTAATTAGTTGTGTCCAAACTTTTAACTGGTAGTGTGTGTATATATACACACACTTTTTTTCCCCAGAGCAAAATAAATATCTAAACTCAGCAAAAAAAAGAAACGTCCTCTCACTGTCAACTGTGTTTATTTTCAGCAAACTTAGCATTGGTAAATTAACAAGATTCAACAACTGAGACAAACTGAACAAATTCCACAGAAATTGAATAATGTGTCCCTGGGGGGGGGTGTAACAGTCAGTATCTGGTGTGGCCACCAGCTGCATTAAGGACTGCACCAGATTTGCCCGTTCTTGCTGTGAGATGTTACCCCACTCGCCCACCAAGGCACCTGCAAGTTCACATTTCTGGGTGGAATGGCCCTAGCCCTCACCCTCTGATCCAACAGGTCCCAGACATGCTCAATGGGATTGAGATCTGGGTTCTTTGCTAGCCATGGCAGAACACTGACATTCCTGTCTTGCAGGAAATCACGCGCAGTATGGCTGGTGGCATTGTCATGCTGGAGGGTCATGTCAGGATGAGCCTGCAGGAAGGGTAACACATGAGGGAGGATGTCTTCCTTGTAACACACAGCGTTGAGATGACAAGAAGATGCTGTGACCCTCCACCTCCAAATCGATCCCGCTCCAGAGTACAGGCCTCGGTGTAGCGCTTCTACAATAAACGCGAATCCGACCATCATCCCTGGTGAGACAAAACCGCGACACGTCAGAGAAGAGCACTTCTTGCCAGTCCTGTCTGGTCCAGCGACGGTGGGCTTGTGCCCATAGGCGACGATGTTGCCGGTGATGTCTGGTGAGGACCTGCCTTACAACAGGCCTACAAGCCCTCAGTCCAGTCTCTCTCAGCCTATTGTGGACAGTCTGAGCACTGATGGAGGGATTGTGCGTTCCTAGTGTAACTCGGCCAGTTGTTGTTGCCATCCTGTACCTGTCCCGCAGGTGTGCTGTTCGGATGTATTGCTCCTGTGCAGGTGTTACACGTGGTCTGTCACTGCGAGGACGATCAGCTGTCCATCCTGTCTCCCTGTAGCGCTGTCTTAGGCGTCTCACAGTAAGGACATTGCAATTTATTGCCCTGGCCACATCTTCAGTCCTCATGCCTCCTTGCAGCATGCCTAAGGCACGTTCACGCAGATGAGCAGGGACCCTGGGCATCTTTCTTTTGGTGTTTTTCAGAGTCAGTAGAAAGGCCTCTTTAGTGTCGTTAGTTTTCGTAACTGTGACCTTCATTGCCTACCGTCTGTAAGCTGTTAGTGTCTTAACGACCATTCCACAGGTGCATGTTCATTCATTGTTTATGGTTCATTGAACAAGCATGGGAAACAAGAGTTTAAACCCTTGAAGAGCTGTGAAGTTATTTGGATTTTTACAAATTATCTTTGAAAGACAGGGTCCTGAAAAAGGGATGTTTCTTTTTTTACTGAGTTTATATACAGTACCAGTCAAAGGTTTGGACACAACTACTCATTACAGGGTTTTTCTGGAGTGAGTGAGTGGGGGGGGTGGGGGGGGCAATTTAAACCACCCATGGGAACCCTTGGTTACAGTATAATGATATTTCGTAGCGCCAATGTGTGTAACATATGTCATTCACTAATAACAGCATTATGGCTTAATCATAGCTTTCACAACATTCTCAACCATGTGCAATACTACACTGCTCAAAAAAATAAAGGGAACACTTAAACAACACAATGTAACTCCAAGTCAATCACACTTCTGTGAAATCAAACTGTCCACTTAGGAAGCAACACTGATTGACAATACATTTCACATGCTGTTGTGCAAATGGAATAGACAACAGGTGGAAATTATAGGCAATTAGCAAGACACCCCCAATAAAGGAGTGGTTCTGCAGGTGGTGACCACTGACCACTTCTCAGTTCCTATGCTTCCTGGCTGATGTTTTGGTCACTTTTGAATGCTGGCGGTGCTTTCACTCTAGTGGTAGCATGAGACGGAGTCTACAACCCACACAAGTGGCTCAGGTAGTGCAGCTCATCCAGGATGGCACATCAATGCGAGCTGTGGCAAGAAGGTTTGCTGTGTCTGTCAGCGTAGTGTCCAGAGCATGAAGGCGCTACCAGGAGACAGGCCAGTACATCAGGAGACGTGGAGGAGGCCGTAGGAGGGCAACAATCCAGCAGCAGGATCGCTACCTCCGCCTTTGTGCGAGGAGGAGCACTGCCAGAGCCCTGCAAAATGACCTCCAGCAGGCCACAAATGTGCATGTCTGCTCAAACGGTCAGAAACAGACTCCATGAGGGTGGTATGAGGGCCCGATGTCCACAGGTGGGGGTTGAGCTTACAGCCCAACACCATGCAGGACGTTTGGCATTTGCCAGAGAACACCAAGATTGGCAAATTCGCCACTGGCGCCCTGTGCTCTTCACAGATGAAAGCAGGTTCACACTGAGCACGTGACAGACATGACAGTCTGGAGATGCCGTGGAGAACGTTCTGCTGCCTGCAACATCCTCCAGCATGACCGGTTTGGCGGTGGGTCAGTCATGGTGTGGGGTGGCATTTCTTTGGGGGGCCGCACAGCCCTCCATGTGCTCGCCAGAGGTAGCCTGACTGCCATTAGGTACCGAGATGAGGTCCTCAGACCCCTTGTGAGACCATATGCTGGTGCGGTTGGCCCTGGGTTCCTCCTAATGCAAGACAATACTAGACCTCATGTGGCTGGAGTGTGTCAGCAGTTCCTGCAAGAGGAAGGCATTGATGCTATGGACTGGCCCGCCCGTTCCCCAGACCTGAATCCAATTGAGCACATCTGGGACATCATGTCTCGCTCCATCCACCAACGCTATGTTGCACCACAGACTGTCCAGGAGTTGGCGGATGCTTTAGTCCAGGTCTGGGAGGAGATCCCTCAGGAGACCATCCGCCACCTCTTCAGGAGCATTCCCAGGCGTTGTAGGGAGGTCATACAGGCACGTGGAGGCCATACACATACTACGGAGTCTCATTTTGACTTGTTTTAAGGACATTACATCAAAGTTGGATCAGCATGTAGTGTGGTTTTCCACATTAATTTTGAGTGTAACTCCAAATCCAGACCTCCATGGGTTGATAAATCTGATTTCCATTGATAATTTGTGTGTGATTTTGTTGTCAGCACATTCAACTATGTAAAGAAAAAAGTATTTATTAAGAATATTTCATTCATTCAGATCTAGGATGTGTTATTTTAGTGTTCCCTTTATTTTTTTGAGCAGTGTATAATGGGCTTCTTAAATTCACTTCCAGGGCGCAAGCTGGACTGGGGACCGCCGGTTTGAGACTCCTGGTTCAGATAAGGAGCATCAAAGTGGATGACAAGCCTTTTTTAAAGGAGGGTATAGGTGATAGTTGGGAGTAAAACATTTCTTTGTGGGCGAGGAAGACATATCTAGAACCACAAAAAAAAAGAACTATCAAGAAGTGCGGTTTAGAAACTGCACATTAGCGACGAAGGATCTCCACAATCATCTTGTCAGTATCTGGCTGTACTGTAGATTCCTGAAGTAGCTTATGACAAATCATGTCCATAGAAATAAATCTACTAGTACAGCCTCTCCCTTGCAGTTAGTAGAGCTCCGGACACTTTCCCATAGCTCAAGTTAAGTTGTCTTTTTGTCCCAATGTTTTAACTTCAACACTCTTTATAATTGCATACATTTGTCTTTAAATAAAAAATGACATGCAAATATCACATACACATTAAAAACAGGAAATAAATGTTGTTTTTTTTATATATATATAGATTTTTTACAACAAAGTTAAAGGATGAACAATACGTGGAGACATTTCGGGCCTTCAGATATCTAAAAGGCCTGCGACAGGCGGCAGTGGTTATAATGGTCAGTTGCTGTTCTCCTTGGTGGTAATGGTGACAAGCTGCTTGGCCGCCTTGGCGATGTCATAGGCACACTGGATAACCTGCTGGGTGACCAGCTGCATGTCAGGCCCTGGACCTCCCTCTGGGGGCACTGCCTTCTGACACTCTCCCTGGAGCCGGAAGGCGCTGGACGTCAACAGGCGCAGGGGACCTCGCACTGTCTCCGAACGTGGTCTCTGAAAGGTGAGATGAGGTTACAGGTAACCAATACAGGGTTCATCATAACACACAATCAAACTTTATTTCTATACCACATTTCTTAGAGGATGCAATTCAAATTGATAAACATAAAATACAAGGTGAGGGGGGAAAAAGGGTTGAAAGGCCTTTGCGTGTGTGATGGTACCATGGACCGTTCAGTGAGCTTACCTTGGGAAAGAGGGCAGCCATTTCCGTCACAGCCACATGTATTCTTTCAGAGCAGGGTATAAAGCTTTAAGAGGAAAGCATCAGGAGGAGAGAGGTTAATAAGACAGACTTTTCATGTCATTATTTCATGGAGAAAAAAAAGAAACTTATATTAAAATGTTTTGCAATCCCAAAACAACCATTTTCAAAACAAGACAGAGCTGAGTTTTTAGTCTAGGTGAAGAGGCAACACACAATGCAACACTCAGAGCTACATGCTGAAAAGCAAACTGCAGTACATTCTCCGTGCTTGGCTAATCTATTATGCTATTCCAAATATTGCATTCTGACACAGTCAAACTGCAGCTGCCATAATTACCGTAGCCTGGGTGCCAATCAGTTTCTGCACTGAGTAGTTGGCAAGAGAGCAGAAACAGATTGGTACCCAGGCTATAAATCATGGGTAATATAGACAGGAATGAGGGATTAGAGCTGATTGTGTGATGAACTATCAGCTATGACAAAAAAAGAAAAGAAAAAAATATAATTGCTCATTTGGATATTACACCATTCCCTAACATAAACACATATAGAAATAGTCGTATAAAGTTGATTAGCCCTCTTATCTAATTTAGATGACTACTAAATATTCAACGGAATACCAACTAAACAAATCATTGGTACCTTGAATATCAAAAGTTTAGTTTTGAGGTAGTGGTGTTTGTACTGATGTTTGCAATGGAAGAAATGAAGAGAGTAGGTGAGTGAGTTCTTTAGGATCAGCCTTACACACTAACGCCTAGCAGGCCACACATAGCAAAAGGAGGGAATCAGTCAGAATTGGGCAACCGAGCAGGGGTAGGCAAGACAGAGAAGGTGTGTAAGAGTGAGGGAAGGTGTGAGGGAGAGGGAGATGAGACACTGTGCCTGAGAAGCAGGGGCAGAGGCCAGTAAAGTACCAGGCGGCAGGATCGAGGGAGCGCAGGTTGAGGGGCTGCAGGGGAGAGGGGGCCTTCTCGGCCCAGGGCACCAGGCTGCTGAAACAGCCTAGACTGTGCCTGAGCCGGCGGACACCCTCACAAGGTCTGCTTACAGGAATGGAGGGGGAGAGACCAGAGGACCACAACACCCTCGAAATAATGACACGCGAGAGAGGACACGGGGTGGGAGAACACAGAAAAAGACAGAGGTGAAATCATAAAGGGAATAATAAAAACACTGAACTGAGAAGACCACACAAAATGCAGAGCTCCAGTAAACAAATCAGTGACAGTGGCAGAACTCAATAATCTAGGAAGTGGAGGTACTTTGATGAATACACAATAGAGAATTGGTGAAGCTGTGATGAATTCTGTTAGACAGAAAAAGCCTAGTTTTATCTCAATAGAGATAGTTACAACATAGGAGTTACATTGAATTTGTTTTTTTTGGTGTTGAGCTCATGACCTGCCACTTCTTCCTCACCTGTCGTGCTTGTTCTCCTGTGCAGCGCGGAGCAGATCCTGGATGTTCTTGGTGATCTGCTCTGTCTTGCGAATGACATCCTCAGTGCTGGGGAGCGCAGAGTCTGGCTCGGCTTCAAGATCATCCAGTTCAGGGATGGAGCTGCCCTCCCCAAGCCAGCCACTGCTCCTAAGCCTCCCCCTCCTGCCCACACTGCCAGGGGGGGAGAGACAGGGAAATTAATGATGTTACTACAATCTCTGCACCCTTACATCCAGACCTAACTTTCACCACCTGATGTGTAACACTGGAAGCAGTGGCAACTTTGAAGGGACGATTTCAAATCTGACAGTGCTTTGTGTGGCTTGTATCAGTGAATTTGCTGTCCGTGCACACAAGTGTGTGTGTTCCTACCCTGAGTCCTCCAACTCAGAGTCATTGGTTGTGTTGTCATAGTCACCGTCTGACATGCTGCTCTGTTTCTCCATCTTGGAGGCCTAACATGAGAGGGAGAGAAAGGAGAGTAAAACAAATTGTCACTGTGACAAATACCAATGAAATTGCAAGCAAGAAATGCCAATGCATCATACAAATAGTTTTTAGTGGTATAGCACAAACCATTATCATACCTAGGCCTAAATGTAAATAGAAACTTTGAGAGAAATTTTCTTAAACAGATTCACTAACAACTTACAGTATAGTATGTATGGCAGTGACAAATTGAATGAACTAAAACCATGGGAAAGAAACACAAAGACGACAATGCATAAAACAAGTCAACATCGAAAGCAAAACAGAGAAGCCTTTTGAATTTCATTGCCAGGGTTAGTAAAAAGAGGTTATCCGGGGTTCAAAACTGTTTAAGTTTTTTTGCCCTCAATATGAAACCTATCCAAATTGGTAACATTTGCAAATTCAATGTCGATAGGCTACTGTAATAGAAACCACACTGGACAAATGGAATGGTTGGTTGATTGATTGGTACCATGCCAAGTTGGGATGCTAGGCTTGTCCAATGTCAATGAAAACCTTTGAACTCCTGCTAGTAAAAGTCGGAGACTCGTAGACAATATTAAAACGAACAAAGTAATAGCCTAAACCATGGCAGGGAATGAAGGGCCAAATGTAGTCCAGGAAAAGCTTCAAACACTGCCGTGCTGGCTGCACCCTTTTCAAAATGCACACTCCAAGACAGATGAAGTCAGGGAATGACTGGATATCTATCAGACAAACAACCTCCAATGAATTACATCAGAACCATGATCCATTCTTTTCCAGAGCTCCGATCCAAGACTTTCATTCAGAGTCATAACTTTCATGACATCATGGAATCAAGGTTCTGATTAATTTGGGTCAAAAGCTTAAAAGCTGCACTGTGTCATCGACTGAGGCGATGCTGATGGAGGTACTGGTTAACAAATGTATCTGACCATTTAAAGTCAACTGTGCTCAATACTCTATACTACGTGCTCCATCCAGCCTGTAAGCATTGTGTGCTGCGTCACAAGACTGGTGGATAATAGCTTTACTCTAGTATCAGATTGGAAGCTTGGGCGCACAGCACTGACCCTGCACGTCGCGTCCTTGCACATTCCTCGCTCTTTCAGCAGAGAAGAGAAACTATGTAGAAGCAGTGAGTTTCAAAGAAAAGAGCAGAGACAAACACCCAAAGGGGGACACAGGCCATATACAATAGTTACATACCCTTTCCAGCCTAGCCCAATAGACCCGATCAAAAAACATCCTCTTCCTGTCTGCAGGGCAAGATGCCACAGCCCACACAAACACAATACAGCAAACTGCTGAAAGTGGGGTTAGCTTGTACAAGTGTTTTGTCAATTTCTTTACCACTGGGTTTGAAATTTTGCACGTTGGTCAGTCAAAGGCCCTGTCCAGAAATAACCCCTAGCCCTTATGCACCTGTGGAGATCTGAGAGCTTCCCCTTGCCCACTGATAGGTTAGATAGAATTGTTAACATATTGCTTAAACCTTCACCAGATCTCCACAAGTGTCTAGGGGGTAGGGGCTAAGGGCTGTTTGCTTCTGAACAGGTCCCACCTCTTGGTGCGGGACAGACTCCTGGATAACCGGTGAGTTTAGATGTTACTAGAGGCGAGGGAGGGCATGCTGGATGACGTTTACTGGGCAACGGCCATGTGCTGGTTAGAGGGAGAAAAGAGGTCATCAAGTTTAAAAGTATTGCAAAATATTAGCTTGGAATGTGGAAGGAATTTGCATTAGGAATGAGGAATTTGGGAAAATGGGAAAATGGGAAAATTCTCAATAGGCTGACTTCAACTGGCAACTGGTCTCACGGAGGGTAGGCAAACCTTTGCATTGAGATGGGTGTGTGATCTTGGCGCATAGTGCTGCTTCATTGAAAACCCTCTAGCTGATTGTAACAGGCATGATGAGGACAGTGATCGTGGAGATGTGTGGGTGGTTGTGGTGGAGATTATATATACACACAAAAGTATGTGGACACCCCTTCAAATTAGTGATTTCTGATATTTCAGCCACACCAGTTGCTGAATCGAGCACACAGCCACATTATCTCCATAGACAAAAATAATTGGCAGTACAATGGCCTTACTGAAGAGCTCAGTGACTTCAACGTGGTACAGTCATAAGATGCTACATTTCCAACAAATCAGTTCGTCAAATTTCTGCCCTGCGAGAGCTGTCCTGGTCAACTGTATGGGCTGTTATTGTGAAGTGGAAATGTCTAGAAGCAACAACGGCTCAGACGGAAAGTGGTAGGCCACACAAGCTAACAGAATGGGAACGCAGAGTCCTGAAGCTCGTAAAAACCATCTGTCTTCGGTTGCAACACTCACTACCGAATTCCAAACTGCCTCTGGAAGCAAAGTCAGCTGTTTGTCGGGAGCTTCATGAAATGGGTTTTCATGGCCGAGCAGCCGCACACAAGCCTAAGATCACCATGCACAACGCCAAGCGTTGGCTGGAATGGTGTAAAGCCTGACGCCATTGGACTCTGGAGCAGTGGAAACACGTTCAGTGATGAATCACGCTTCACCATCTGGCAGTCCGACGGACGAATCTGGGTTTAGCGGATGCCAGGGGAACGCTACTTGCCTAATGGCATAGTGCCAACTGTAAAGTGGAGGTGGAATAATGGAATAATGGTCTGGGGATATTTTTCATGGTTCAGGCTAGGCCCCTTAGTTCCAGTGAAGGGAAATCTTAAAGCTACAGCATACAATGACATTCTAGACGATTCTGTGCTTCCAACTTTGTAGCAACAGTTTGGAGAAGGCCCTTTCCTGTTCCAGCGTGCACAAAGCGAGGTTCATATATAAATGGTTTGTCGAGATCGGTGTGGAAGAACTTGGCTGGCCTGCATAGAACCCTGACCTCCACCCCATCGAACACCTTTGGGATGAATTGGAACGCTGACTGCGAGAAAGACCTAATCGCGCAACATCTGTTCCCGACCTCACTAATGCTCGTGGCTGAATGGAAGCAAGTCCCCACAGCAATGTTCCAACATCTAGTTGAAAGCCTTCACAGAAGAGTGGAGGCTGTATAGCAGCAAATGGGGGACCAACTCCATACTAATGCCCATGATTTTGGAATGAGATGTTCAACAAGCAGGTGTCCACATACTTTTGGTCATGTAGTGTGGTGGTAGAGATACTTCACACAAGCTCTGTGAAGCACAAGAAGTAAGAATGCTCTGACTTCTGCGGTGGCGGGCATCGTAGACGTCACCAGGACCCTGAAAGCCAGGTCCTGGTGACGTCCCTGGAGACCTATATGGGTGGTGGTGGTGCTAGAGATATGTATGAGTGGTGAAACGAAGGCAGCCCATGGGGTGGTGGCTTGGCTCATGCAACAGGACAGGTAGGGAGGAAGCAGCATATGAAGGACAAAAGGAGGGAGGGAGGACAAGGGCTCCCAATGGATTTGCTGTGTCAAGAGGCATGGACCAAGTGAAGAGGTACTTAACCCTTTGAGCACTTTCGTCCCGTGACCAGGACAGGGTGGATGGGAAGGAGGGGAGGGATGAAGAGGTCACAAAAGCACCCCTTCCCATCTAGAAAGGGGTTCAAATTATATGTAAAAATTAAAATAAAATTAAAATAAGAATTGTTAGTGCTCCCATGAACAAAGACTTCATGCAAGTAACAGTGTTTGGGAGTACTAAAATACATTTTTAATCAAAACAATCTTTAAGAAACCAAAATCAAAGTAAGAATGAAGAAAACCATAAAATGTGATGATAAACGAGACTGCATGACAAGAAATGTGACTTGAATAACTGCATTACAATCATTGCCATGTTGGATCTGGGAATACTGGACCTCATCCCATACCTAGAACATTTTAAACATCTAGACAATGAACATATTCTACCTTTGATACTGCATAGTACAAGATTGTTTCATAGCAATATTGAAAGAGGCATTCCGGGATTCGAAAAACAACAAGGCATTCACTCCACCACTTGTTTTTGTAAACACCTGAGTGGTGGGGCTAGATAAATGCAACCATTATAAAATCCATAGACAGAAGGAAAGACCATCCATGAGGTAAAAAGTATAGTTTTAACCATGTTCTGCAGCTACAGGCTACAGCAGTTCAAATCTTACCCTACGAAGTCTGGAGTACTGCTGGTTTTCTGTTCTACCTAAACAATACAATTGCACCCACCAGGTGTCCCAGGTCTAAATCAGTCCCTGATTACAAGGGATGAATGGAAAAAAGCAGTGGAACTGGCTTCGAGGGGTAGATTTATAATTACATTGTTCACAAACAATGGAGGAAAGCAAACTTATATTTTGGGTTCTGATAGAGTAGGACACGAAAATTTGCTCCTACAGACTGAGTCACGTGGCTGTGGCTCGCTATATAATGCAGGCAGACCGGCATCAACACTTTCAATTACTATTCGATTGAATGTTAGAATGACAAAAACGAGTGACCTAAGCGACCGAGCTTGATATGATCGTCGGTGCCAGACGCGCCGGATCCAGTTTCTCATAAACAGCCGTCCTCCTGAGCGTGTTATGCACGACAGTGTCTAGGGTTTACAGAGAATGGTGCAACAAATAAAAAACATCCAGTCAGCGGCAGTCCTGTGGGCGAAAACAGCTCTATGATGAGATCGAAAGGAGAATGGCAAGAACCAGGTGGGCCACAAACCGACAAATAACCGCGCAGTACAACAGTCGTGTGCAGAAACAGCATCTCAGAACGCACAACTCGTCGATCCTTGTCACGGATGGGCTATTGCATCAGACGACCACACCGGGTTCCACACCTATCAGCTAGAAACAAGAAAAAGCAGCTCCAGTGGGCAAGCGATCACCAACACCAGACAATTGAGGAGTGGAAAAACATTGCCTGGAACATAACAGTGAGTTCGGTTTAGTCCGCACTGTCTGCACAGTCCTCAGACCTCTACGCAATAGAGCATCTTTAGGATGAGATGGAACAGGCTGTTTGCAGCATGAATGTACCGTTGTCGAATCTGCAGCAACTGCATGATGCCATCACGTCAGCATGGACCAACATCCCTGTGGAACATTCCAGACACCTTGTAGAATGCCCCAAAGAATTCAGTCTGTTCTGGAGGCAAAGGGGGGTTTGACCTGGTACTAGATGGGTGTACCTAAAATCATCCAGTGAGTGTAGGATGTACCAATCCCGGAATGCCTCAAAATACCAGAACAGTTTAGTTCAATTACAAAAACACCAAATTCCTTTTGTTTAAAAATGAATTTATACACACCAGGATTTAGAACCATAAATTAATGTTAGTTCAAGGGTTCAAACTTTTTTTTGCCCGCCGACCCCATTTCAATAGAAATAAAGTGTTGTAACCAACGGCCAATGTGAATTTTATTTATTTATTGGGGGTATGACAATCTATTGCAAATCAGTCTGACACTATTTTTTGACAGTATCTCAAGCTGAAGGTTTGAAGAGACTGAAATGCATCAGAAAGGTAGTTCAGAAGATCATAATGATTTTTTAATGGTCTTCTGTGTAGAAAAGAACACCATCATTGATGACGTTCTTCTCCCCCCTTCTGTTTTAGTGCTTGGTCTTGTGCACTTGTTTTAATAAAGATTGTGGGCATTGTAGAGGGAAACAGAAGACATTAGTTTTATCTTTCAGTGACAGGGTCATAATATTTTGTAGCTTAAACAGTTCAAACGGTAGAGCCATATTTGTAGGCAGAAAACAAAAACCGCTCTGTTTATTACAACCACATCTAGCGACTACTGGAGGTTACTGACGTAAACCCGGTTCTATCAACCAAGCGCGAGTTTCTCTCACGACCCCATTTTCAAATCACCACATGAGGTCGCGAGCCTAGTTTGGGAAATTCTGTGTTAGTTTGTCACGGAGACATAAAAATAAAAAATATACTCTGAACATTTTTTTATGGGATGATAATGTTTAATGCTTATTTGAAATGACATACAAACCTTCCAAATATTTCAGATTGAAATTAAAATAACAAGTGTGATTCTGACATCTTTCATATTGTCTGAGACAATGTTTGAACAGAGAGTACTCCAAGGGTCCTGTTCGAATACCTTAAAATGCACCCATCACAGATCTAACGCACTAAGATTTCTGAAAGCAATTGAGTGGAAATGTTTTCACATATCTACGCACCTATAGATCTGTGATTATCTTAAAGGGATAGTTCACCCAAATGACAAAATTATACATTAGTTTCCTTACCCTGTAAGCAGTCTATGGACAAGGTATGACAGCAATCCATGCTTTGTTTTGATTTGTTATGGTACCAATATCAGCATTTCTTTGCACCATGTTCAAATCAATGAGCTTCACAATCAATTTTAGATTATTTCGGATGATACAGATATGTTAATATCGGTACCATGACTTGAATAAGATTTGTGCCACAAATGCTAACACATTAGCATTTGGAAACAGTGCCAGGGAAACTAAACCAAAGCATGGATTGCTGTCATACATTGTCCATAGACTGCTTATAGGGTAAGAAAACCAATTTATAATTTTGGTGAACTATCCCTTTAAGGAAGGGAGAAGATGGATGCATTCTAAAAGGTCTTGGAACACGGCCCAGGAAACACCGTGGAAACCAACAGCCCAGAGAAGAATCGTATGAGACTGCAGGCATTCAGAGCAGACACAGTGTTGAGACTAGCTGCCTTTGACCTGTGTGCTTGACATTGTATTGGCTGATTATCACTATCAGGTTCAAGATGCCAAATAACAGCTACCAGCAAACACTACAGTACACCAAAGAAAAACAGAAAAATAAATTAAAAGCAGAAATGAAAACGGAAGAGATAAAACATTTTTAAAAAGGCTGCAGGAAAAGAGAATGAGAAAAATGGTTGAGGAGACTACAAGAAGATGGAGATGGGAGAGCGAATGGCAAAGGAGGCTGGCTGCGGGATATTTACTTACATGAGGTGGGAGGAAGGGTTGCAGGGTGGGGATACCCTCCTCTGGGTAGGGGGTCTCCCCCTTGGGGAGGTAGGGCTTCAGGCCCGAGCCAGTCTCATAAATAGACATGGACATGGGCCGGCTGGCCCGCGCTGACTGCCGGCGCTTCATGGCCGAGGGGCTGGAGGAAGGAGGGTCAGTGTACTCTGACCCACTGCTGATGGGGACCTGATAGATATGGGTGGTTGGGCCCTGTCGCCTGAGAGACGTGTTCTCGCTTTGCAGAGAATGCAGCTGGAAGAGACGGGTCAGCAAATACACTAAAAGGGCGCTTTTCTTATCAGCAAGCAAGGTGTTTAAGTTCTAGCTTTAACGCATGCTTTATTCTCCACGGGGCAAATCCTAACTTTCACTTAAGTTGAATTTCACTTGTCATGTATTGATGTCAATTTGAGACTAAGTGAAAGTTAAGATTCCCCCATTTCTCTACTTCTAAATGGTTGATTTCCGGTGTTGGGAACCGTCAGCATCAATCTGTACTAAGCTAAGTCCAATATTATATGCTACTACTTATGTCTTTATAACATGCTAATTAACATAGTTAATCTTCTTGTTAATCATGTCCCCCCCTGGTGTTATCCATGCTAGGCATTCGAAAAACTCCACTCAAATCACAGCAAGAGGTAAGAGAACGCAGAAAGGGCACCAGGCAAGCCAGACAGTTCAGATAGCTCCAGTCTCTGTCTGAGATGATTGATAGATAAGATATGAGTACCAGGGACAAACATTGTGTGTCAGGGATGCCCAGACATTGGCAGAGAGGCATCCAGAAAATACAAAGACCCTGTTAGATCTTGATAGTCAAAGAGATATGACTCCATCAGTGTTCTCCATCTTGTGCAATTGCATTATCTGGTTCATAGAGTTGGAAAGAGGGCACACCCCCACTTTTCCATTATTGCTCCTGTGACAGCACGAGGAGCATCACTGACTGGTTGATTCTGAATGGTCCAATAGCTAGCAACAATGACAAGAATTTGACTTGTGGGGAAACGTAGGTGTCTCATTTCAGCTTGTATCTGGTTAGTGATACCATGTCTTGCTTTTAGGTGTTTTGACTGATATCATGGCTATGCGAATATGGATAGAATTTGCTAGCTAGCTAACCAACAACTGTAACAATGTATTTGCGAGACAACAAGTGCTCATTGTGCAAAAGTATTTATGTTTTCAATAAACATTTGGAGACTAAATATAGTTTACATGTTGTCAACAGTCTAAGCCAACCCCATCTGTTTTGCCCCATAGTTGCACACGCATGGGTATTGTTGCTAAACAACCAATCCGTCCACAGTGGGCTCTCTCTTAAAGTAGTACATTTCTTATTCTTCTACTTCTATGAGTTTACTAGTGGTTCATAAACAAAATGAAGAGATGCATACCGCCACCTACCGTGCTGGAGTTTATATAGTCTGAACGGGCATAAACCCAAGTTTGGTGATTTACTGCCACCTGCCATGCTGGAATGGTTTCTCAGGAGTAAAATTCATTGGCTGATCCCTCCTACTGACCTGGATGGAATTCTGTGATCCAATTGAACCCATAGGAAGTCCCACCCAGTTGACTAGTTTAAAACAGTGTAAGACCTCAATGACGCTGCACATTCCAAAACAGGCTTTTGCAAGTGCGCGCTCTATCCAACTCTATGGTCTGGTTGAAATCTAATGCAGGGTGAAGAGTGCCATTTCATTCATAGAGGGCAAGGGGGAAGTTCTCTGACAGCTAAGACAGAGTATCCAATCAGTTAAAACAATGCCAGCCCACATAGCTAAATCACATACTGTACACGTCCACCACTGAGGAATACCAGTTTGGCTTGTACTGTTTGTCCCATAGAACAATAGTATTCACGACCCAGGGCAAAGTGGTTCAAAGCCACGATCCGGAGCCTGTATGGCTGCTGTGGCTACAAAAACAGCTATTCAAAACAGCTCACTACCTTGTAAAGGCATTCCCCATCTTTCTATGGTTTCTCAAATCGGTCCTTTTAAAGGCCGTTTGTCACACCATCTACACTTTTTAGGTCGACAGCGGCTGTTGATTGGAGGAAATTATAGTTTGGTCTATTCCAAATCAAGTGGTGGGACTGCTGTTGAGCTGAAACAAACTCCGGATTGTGGGATTTAGTATGATACATTATTGGGGTCATAGAGGTAGGGAAGACTCCAGGTTAGAGCAAAACATTCTGTTAACACCCACTATGGAGCTGAACTCTGGAAGTGACTGTACTCCTGGGCTGTAAATAATATTTACCACAACAGAGGAACAATGGGACCTTTTCGTTTGACAGGGTAAATGTTGCACCCGTGTAAAAGTAAGACCGGTGTGATCTCACACCTTCAAGTGGACAATTCTGATGAGCGAACATTTTTTTTTAAAGTGTAAAAACAAAAACCCTTATTAAAAATGACCGATGCTATGCTTACTATGTTAGTCACTGTGGGAACGACGAGGGGATGGAAACTCACAGTGCGAGTGATGTCATGCTGATTACTTGAGCATGCCTGTTAGTCATACCATATGAAATAACATGGGTTTTACTGTATCATACACTGTATCCAGGGGAGGAGGGATATGGTTTTCCACAATGCAGTGGTGCAAGAATGCATCTCTTTAACACAAGTAAAAAAATAAAAAAAGTATAATATGTCAAGCTATAGAAGCCATTGTCTGAACATGGACTGAAACATGCTGTCCCAAACGGTGGAGCAAAAGGGAGAGTCTTGCCTTGCAGGAGAACCTCCCCAGCAGTCTGGTGGTTACTGGTTAGGACCCTCATAAGAAGGGTGGGGAGGTTACTGCATGGGGGAGGGACCAGAGCTCGGCTGACCAACCACAGTGCCGCCCCGAGTCCAGCCCTCCATCTCATCGGCCAAGAGGCGGACGGACCGGTGGTGTTAGTGATCTGATTGGTGGATCTCTGCAGTGGGTGGTACCTTTTTCTGCATCAGTCGCAGTTCGCCACTTAAGTTGCTGTTGACCTTCATCAGCTGCTTGATCTTGGCCTCCGAGGCAGACAGGGCGTGCTTCACCTCCAGGAACTCCTGCACCGTGACAGGTCCGTCTGACAGGTCCGAGTCCAGACTCTGTAGAGGAAAAAGTCAGCGATTGAAAAGCCAGACTGCAGGTGCTCAATTTCAGTATTACATACAGTCCTGTACTTGAAATCCTTTACTTGGTTTGCGTGCAATGCCATCGCGTTAGTTACCTTGGTCCGGTCCTTGCCCGAGGGTGGCTCCTGATCCGTGTCCTCGTCAGAGGCCACACTGTCGTAGTCCGGCTGGTCATTGTCCAGACCCTCACTGCCGCGCCGGATGCTCACGCTTTTTAGGATAAGTTCAACGTTTTCTGCAACCACAAAGCAGCAAATGAGAAAATAAATAAATGGGGCACCTTTCTCATTTCGTCAAAAGAACACTATTTTGATTGCATGCGTTTGTGAGCCATGTGCGTGTGAGAGAGAGGTAGTAGATCCATTATTGTCCAGTACTCTACCTTTGGGACTCATCGTAGAGTTTCCCAGCTGTCGACGCTTCGCGTCACTTAATATGTCGATGACAAGTGTTGCAAATTCATGTGCATTGAATCTCGCAAGTTTTTGCCGTCCCTGGAGAAAGAAATATTATACATAATGTATCCTTTCCTATTGCATCTGATGACATTTCCTGATTTATTTATTTTATTTACTTACTTGTTTGACATCTTACTGCATTGTTAGGACCTGGTAATATAAGCATTTTGCTGCACCCACTATAACGTCTGCTAAATGGTGTACGTGAACCGGTCATATTTAAAGGGAGGGAGAAAAACAGAGGGGAGAATATACAGTTGAAACAAAAGTATCTATATCCACAGTATGCAGCAGGCTTGCCTGGTTTCGTGTTGATGAGTACTCTGGGTTCACAGGAAGGAAAGGCACCACAGTGGTGTCTGTCACCAGCGTGCTGTGGTTCTGTGTCGCCAGCCATACTGTGCAGAACATAGGGGTGTTGCATCAGGGCCATGTTTATTAGGAAACGTAAACAGAAAACTTTTTGCAACAGGAAACAAAAGATGCCTGTTTCTTATTGGATAAGTCAAGGTAGTCCCTCCCAGTTTCAGTCGGTTTTCTTCAGTTTGTTGCCTAATTAACACCATCAAGATGCTTAAACTGGACATGGTGGACTAAATGCTAAGAAACATGCACTGATGTTACTCCACATCACTGTCGGTCCCTCAGTGTGTCTTACCTGCATCCGTCTCCCGTCTGTCCACCTCGTCATACACGTCCATCGCCAGCTCCTCAAACAAATGATTACTGAGCTGAAATGAAATTTGTGATATGTGAGAAATCAAACCAGAACCAGTTCTATGATATGCTTTGGTTACATTATATGCGTCTCTATGCATTATGTACTGTAATGATATTACAATCAAAACCTGAATGACTAGAACACTTACAGACTGGAGTTTCTTCTTGGCTGCCTTTGCCAGTTCTGATAAATCTAAACTGCTATAGATGGAAAAAAAATACATCTGCTTAGCCTCTGATTTAGAATGGGAGGGAAAATGGTCAAACCTCATTATGATCAAATACTTACATGTTCCTTATCCATCAAAAGAGAGCAATACAAAAAGAGAACATGCTTAATTTGAGTTCAAATACCAGAACTATGCTATAATAAGACCAGAAATGTCAGATTTTTCTCAGATATACATTATTATAACAATGATTTTGTTGTTTTAACTAAGGCCAAAGCAGTTGTTTCAATTTCCTGTCATGCTTGTTACAAAAAGCCACAGAACATGTCCTGGCAGGCCCAAGAGTTGGATTTTCACAGTCAAAGAAACAGCTCATGGTTTCTTAATTATATATATATTTTTTATCTAAGAATGATCCCCATAAAGTGATATATTTCATTAGTCTGGTCCCAGATCTGTTTAAGCTTTTTTGACAAATCCTCTGGTTGTCATTTGGCATGACAACAAACATAGGGGTTGGCTATACAGAACAAACAGTCTGGGACCAGAATAGTATATTATGCATTGACCTACACAATACTTCCTTACCTGTCGGCCATCTGTGGGACGATGAAGTGTTGGCCATTTTTATGATCTGAAAGCAAGCACGGACATAATATGGATTGTTTTGATTTGAACTCATGGGAGTTACCGTATGTGATGTTGAGTAACCCCCGAAACTAGGCTGCAAACATTGAGTGTGTGTTGATTTAGCAGGCAAAAAACTGCAGCTGACAGAGGTTTGGAAAAATAGACACACAAGGCTTGCAGCCTAGCTTGAGAAGGCGAAGGACTCTCGTCACTTACCAGGCTTTCTTCCACAGAGATAGAAAGCCAGTCTGTCAGTAAGTTCATACTGAATCTCCACCAGCCTATCAGCCAGGTCATGGTAGCCAGCTTGCCTAAGAAGCACATGAGAGAAACCAGTTATGCCTCTTCTTACCCATAACAGCCAGCCTGGTAGCAAAGCCACACTCTTTTTTATTTATGACTTGCATAAAATAAGTTTAATATTCTGAATGGTGAACTATCCCTTTAAAAGGCTGGATGCTGCAGTACCTTGCATAGTCAATGGGAGTCTTGGCGCTGGTGTCGGGGGCGCCGGGGTCGGCCCCGTAGACTGTCAGCAGCTCGGCCTGAAACACCTGGCCTGCCTTGGCAGCCACATGCAGCGGCGTATTCCCTTTTTCCTGAAGGAAAGGTAAGACACCACCCATACGTGAACAATTAAAACTAGGAAGAAAGAAAGACTTCAACACATAGATAGGGTGTGAGAAAGGGTAAGGGCCTGTTCACACTGCTTGTGGCATAAACACTACGCCACAAAAGGTTAAACCTATGAAAATAATTCCTTTTTGGAATGTTTTTTTCCCCCCACAAGCCGTGTTCTATTAAGTTGCTCTTGTACCTGTGAGCAAAACAGTAATACTGGTAGTAAACATGTAGTATTAACATGCTGTTAAGGATATGTTTAGAAGCTGGATAGGGGAGAAATGAGATGAGTGATCAGAGTCTTACTGGGTGAAAGAAGTTGGCCTGGGCGCCCAGAGAGAGTAACCTCAGACATGTCTCCAGGTTACCAGTTCGGACACTGGAGTGAAGTTGCTGAGAGAAAATAAAATCAACATCTATTAGTAAAATATTGCTCATTCAAGCCAAATAAACCTTCATTAGCACAGAGTGGCCGAGATCTCACCTTGCTTAAGTCCTTGGCAGTGAAGCTGTCGTCATCTCGACAAGGCATCCGGTGGACAAAAGCCAGCATTTGGTATTTGGCCTTTATGAACTCTGTCTTATTTGGGCTATGGGAATGACAAAAAGAAGAGGGGGTAAACAGCAGAGAAATGGAGTAAAGAGCCTCGTGGGAGGATATCCAGCACTTTAATTTCAAGCAACACCCACTCTTAAATTCCCAATACCCTTGTCACGCTATTGTGCTGACCCAAACCAGCACTTTGGGGAATGTGTAACCAGGTCAATGCAGTTTAGCATGGTTCGTATCAGCTCAGTAGTGTGAAAAGGGTACTAGGGCAACTGGGCCAAATGTCCCTCCTTCACTTGTGAATAAGTGTACACTCCTGGTTCACTAAGCAGCCATCAAACACTCATGACTCACTGTACTTTGTCCTGAGGGTTGGCCTTGCGTTTCCCACTCATCACAGACGCTGGGTCCAGTAGAGAGTGTTCCCATATCGAATTTGCACTGTTGTTGTATAACATCTGAACCATCTGATTAAAAGACAAAGATATGATCAATTAAACAAAACATACCAACAGCCTGTTCTATCACAAAAGCAGAAAAGGGGATAGCTTTGACCACAGTAAAGGGGTGTGTGTGTGTTGGGGATCTTACCTGTAACTGTGTAGGAGCCCATGGTGTGTGAGTCAGGTGACGCACTTGGGAGCTGTGTCTGCCCAGACTCCGATGAACACTACAGCACTCGTCACAGATCAACACGCCCCTGTTCACAGAAGCCCAACGAGGCTCTAAGCATAAAGGAAACAAATACATACCTACAGTAAATACATACATACAGTGGGGAGAACAAGTATTTGATAACCTGCAAAATCAGCAGTGTTTCCTACTTACAAAGCATGTAGAGGTCTGTAATTTTTATCATAGGTACACTTCAACTGTTAGAATATAAAGCAAAACCCCAGAAAATCACATTGTATGATTTTAAGTAATTAATTTGCATTTTATTGGATGACATCAGTATTTGATCACCTACCAACCAGTAAGAATTCCAGCTCTCACAGACCTGTTAGTTTTTCTTTAAGAAGCCCTCCTGTTCTCCACTCATTACCTGTATTAACTGCACCTGTTTAAACTGTTACCTGTATAAAAGACACCTGTCCACACACTCAAACAGACTCCAACCTCTCCACAATGGCCAAGACCAGAGGGCTGTGTAAGGACATCAGGGATAAAATTGTAGACCTGCACAAGGTTGGGATGGCCTACAGGACAATAGGCAAGCAGCTTGGTGAGAATTGCGTCAACAGTTGTTGCCTTATTAGAAAATTGCTGAAGTTCAAGACGACGGTCAATCACCCTCGGCCTGGGGCTCCATGCAAGATCTCACCTCGTGGGGCATCAATGATCATGAGGAAGGTGAGGGATCAGCCCAGAACTACACGGCAGGACCTGGTCAATGACCTGAAGAGAGCTGGGACCACAGTCTCAAAGAAAACCATTAGTAACACACTACGCCGTCATGGATTAAAATCCTGCACCGCACACAAGGTCCCCCTGCTCAAACCAGCGCATGTCCAGGCCCGTCTGAAGTTTGCCAATGATCATCTGGATGATCCAGAGGAGGAATGGGAGAAGGTCATGTGGTCTGATGAGACAAAAATTGTGCTTTTTGGTCTAAACTCCACTCACCGTGTTTGGAGGAAGAAGGATGAGTACAACCCCAAGAACACCATCCCAACCGTGAAGCATGGAGGTGGAAACATCATTCTTTGGGGATGCTTTTCTGCAAAGGGGACAGCACGACTGCACCATATTGAGGGGAGGATGGATGGGGCCATGTATTGCCAGATCTTGGCCAACAACCTCCTTCCCTCAGTAAGACCATTGAGGATGGGTCATGGCTGGGTCATGGCTGGGTCTTCCAGCATGACAACGACCCGAAACACACAGCCAGGGCAACTGGCTAGGAGTGGCTCCATAAGAAGCATCTCAAGGTCCTGGAGTGGCCTAGCCAGTCTCCAGACCTGAACCCAACAGAACATCTTTGGAGGGAGCTGAAAGTCCGTTTGCCCAGCGACAGCCCCGAAACCTGAAGGATCTGGAGAAGGACTGTATGGAGGAGTGGGCCAAAATCCCTGCTGCTGTGTGTGCAAACCTGGTCAAGAACTACAGGAAACGTATGATCTCTGTAATTGCAAACAAAGGTTTCTGTACCAAATATTAAGTTCTGCTTTTCTGATGTATCAAATACTTACGTTGTGCAATAAAATGCAAATTAATTACTTAAAAATCATACAATGTGATTTTCTGGATTTTTGTTTTTGATTCCGTCTCTCACAGTTGAAGTGTACCTATGATAAAAATTACAAACCTCTAGATGCTTTGTAAGTAGGAAACACTGCCTATTTTGCAGGTTATCAAATACTTGTTCTCCCCACTATACATACACCTGAATATTTCACCAACTCAATTGCAAAGCCTCATTTGGCTTTTGTTCATTCATTTGTAATACCATGTAGTCGAATACACTGAGAAGGACCTGTGGGTGAAAATGCACTGACACAGTGCTTGTCTGATTCTCATCCTAGCCTACAGCTTAATGATCACTCATTATAACTGCCACTTTTCATATCATCTAGAGGCTACATCAGCAGTCACTGTTTGAAACTGTTTGACACTTACACGGCTTTCCTTGGTTACTGGCACCTTCCTCATGACTGGGCTTTTCCATTGCTCCTCACATTCATTATTCAAATTTCTGGCATGCTGCCTTTGGCCGCCAGGCCACTTCACTTCTCACTCAGCTGCAAACTCACTCTGGTCCCAGCCTCTCCATTCTGGTGGCATCCCAGTTGGGCTACACTGAAAAGACAGCCGGCCCAGATACACCCTTGGAATCTATATGCCTGAACTGATCCTGCCTGTAGATAAAGGAAACCCTATTGAGGCTAACATGGAGACAACTTCAGGGCCCATTATTCTGATAGCACTAACTTCTATTGACAGACTTTTTTCAAAACTGTCACATATTACAATGCAAGTCATATAAGAAATAGCAAATAGCTCCTACAGGCTAAACTGTCCGTTTAGGTAGTGAAGTCATGCAGAGCGCAAAGTGGAAGTTGAACCACACGTCCTCTTTCACTAGCTAACGTCCGTCTAAATAGCCACAAAATGTGCACATTACAGGATTGTGCACTCCACCGAGCAACGTCTTGGGATGGTAGTCTCATTCTAGGCTCATGATGGGGGTGAGCATGAAAGATTCATCATAGATCACGCAGACCTTCAAAGAGAACCGCTAACTGCAGAGAGAACTAAAACTTATTTGAACTTGCACACCGTGCTGCTGGTAAAGTAACAGCAAACACCCAGAGAGAGGAAGGGACAGGCCTACTGAGACAGACTGTATACAAACCATGGAGCAAGGCATCACTCACTTTCAGTCTCATCAAAACACAACAACGGCAGTATTAAGGGATGTTAGATTTCTGTATTTTCAGCAGCAGTCTCTTCCCTAGTTTAATTTCAAGGTGTGATGCAAATGACTCCAAAACATAGGCTAATCTGGACCCACTTTGTCAATTGAAACCAACAGGCCAGCTCTTAAGGCAGGGCGCAACAGATGTACCATGAGGACTGCCTTAATGCCCCTGACCTGCATTCTCCTCACCATGTGACCCGATAAGCACAAGGAGAGAAGTGATCAAGTGATCTGCTGATCATTATTTCCAGTCAGAGAATGCTCTGTTTTCAACAACTGAGACCTAGAGTCAGAACTAAGTAGGCTAGGCTGTGTTCTTCTAAACCCCCATTTATAATGTTTGAGTTGGTTGAGACTTGAGTAGATGTTCACGCCCCCTGGGTAACTTGCGCTTTCACTTCAAAATAGATATATGCAGAACCTTCAGTCAAGAATTCTGGCGAGTACTGCAATGAATGTCTAAATACAGTATCGGTGTCGACAGTGTGTTAGCTTAAACACTATGTGGCATTTCATTGAGATGCATGCTGCTAGCTCATGTTACTGACCAACTTACAATTACTCACTATTGGACGGGAGCGTCATAACATCTAAAATGACTACATTTCACTGACAAACTTAACATATAGGTTAACTAACAAACAAAATTGCAACTCATCAGAGAAGCAAATTGCAAAATTGGTTGACTGGGTGACTGCCACTCTGAAATGATGAGTGGCAGTGGGGTTGTCACGTCTCTCTGGCGACAGCTGAAATGTGTGTTGGGGCTGCAGACCAGTCAGGCTCCTGCACCTGGTGTACCGTTCTGCGTCTCTTCCTCTTCCTGCTGAGTGAGATCTGGGTGCTGAGAAGCCCACCCTTTCGTCAACAAGTGTAAAGTGCTGCTAAATTAAAACGCACGCCTGTACCCGCTAAAAATATTCAGACCCCAACAACTGGTAACAGCCCCACAGAGGGGCAGTCCAGGCCAACTGGTGTCAGGAGGGAGGGACATTGACACATTTTTAGTAGGACTGACAGGGAAAGGGATATAGGAAAATGCTGAAATGGATATAATGAAGTACAATGAGTGGTAAGATACATTGGGTATGGGCTAGCCTACTTCAGAAGGGCTCTAGGCTACTACAGGGCAATTCCATGATAAGAGAATGATACTTAGACTCCGATTTGTCACTTTAAAATGTGTGTCAAACAAAAATCAATGATTGCAAAGTTAAACAAACTGTACAACTTTATGCACATGGACAACTTTGAACAATTTCAACTGAACATTTTACAAAAACAGATTTCCTTGAAGAATAGTGTAGGTACACGGTCTCAGCATAATTCTGTTACTGTAGAATTGCCCTACAGCTTAACCATCGTTCAAGTTTAATTGCTAGAGAGAGCCGGCTGGAGGACGAGATTACATACAGTTAGGCCTACTTATTGTCACAATAAATTAGGCTAGGCCTATTTACTAAGTAGGCTTTTCAATATTATTCTAACCAAGCAGCATTCTTCTTTTAACTTGGCACATCAACAACTGACAAAATGACAATAGAAAGCCCCATCTACCACTATTTGTTTGAGAAACATTTCAGGAAAAAGTGCACATGCTTTAAGCCTAAACAGATTTAAAACTATGAGAGAGTCTAATGTGTACTATGTGCTGATAGACCTTAAATCAGCAGTGGAGGAAGAGGCACAATAAAGATGTGGAACATTTTATACAAAATCAAATACAATAGCCACAATTCTCACTGCATCCTCAGCAACTAGTCAATTCAGTCAACATCCTGTTTTTCTTCCTATGCTAATTGGACATCATTCCAGTACGAAACGGACTAAACATTATCCAAAACGGCCCCTCACGACGCAGCACTGAAGCCATTAGACTCTCTCACAGAGAAACAGCATGGTACATGTTTTCTACCCATTTCGGATGAGCGCTAAGGGTGTTTTCACATATAGTCCTCCAAAATAACAGATCTCAGTCCTCTTTAAAAAGAGAACTCTGGAGTAAAAAAATAAATAAAAAGCAAAAATAACTTAGTTATCGTTGTATTCACACTGCCCATGCCATTGAATGAGGACTCAACTCTTCTGCCAGTTCACTTCACCCATTTTGTAGTCTCAGTCCTCTTTGCATTCACATTGCTACATTCAGAAAGGAACCAAGATCATTTTACAACATTCACTCAATGCACTCTGGGTTTTCAAACTGCAGGACAAGCCATTCCATCAGAACGTGTTATCTAGACACCTACTTACATTTTGGAAGTTAATAGATTGCATTTAGTTAAAATATGACATAATAATTGTAATCAGAAGATACCAATAACATTTACATTTTGATAGTAATAAAATAAAATAGGCCTATCAGAAGAATAACTGCAGATTAAATAATGCTGTAAGTGAAAATTTTACACCCAATGTAGACTACTGCCCCTAAAATAGAATTCTGCTAGAATTGATTTTGTACCCAATGTTATGATTCTCACCAAATATGTTGTCGTCCTCACACTATTCAAACCCCACAATCCAATAAACAATTTATGAAGCTCTCTTAGCCGATAGAACAAATATTGAAAACAATTAATCTGAACTGAAAACACTACAAATATTTTGATTTATTTCTGTGCATCCAAAAAGGGGACACATTTTTTTCCACGAACCTGCACATCTTCTCTCGTTTGAGGAACCAATGTGAGGGGTTATGGCAGGGGAAACGGTGTTGCATTGGGGAGCGGTGCGTTCACATTGCCCTAAAAAAGGAAACCGGACTACTAAATTCAAGTGAACTAAACTCAGACCACCTCTCAAGATGGTCTCAGTTCAGTTTGCTTTGTGGCCTCTTGAGGGATCTGAGTTCCTTTAGAGTGCTCACACACTGCACAGAAAATTATTAGAACTGCACTAAGTTCACAAAAATTATCTGAAAGGGACCAAGTGTGAAAGCACCCTAAATTGTTAGGATATTGTAATTATTCTATAAGATAACAAATGTATGGTATTTGTAATGGATTGTTTTGTTTACTAACCACTGATAAAGAGAGCCTCTGAGTGAAGAGACAACACCATCAATCTTAATTTTTAAAATAAAAATGTCACCATTATTTACCTAGGCAAGCCAGTTAAGAACAAATTCATATTTACAATGACGGCATACATCGGCCAAACCCTGACGATGCTGGGCCAATTGTGCGCCGCCCTATGGGACTCACAAACACAGCAGGTTGTTATACAACCTTGTAATCTCAGGTTGACAGTTGGTTCATTTCCCCCAAAATGAACAGCAGAGATTGTAACTATAGGACCCAACCAGTTCAGATGTGGAAGAAGCGCGCACCTGGTCTGATCTTCTACTCATCATCATGAGTTTTGACAACTTAAAAAGGTACTCAGCGATATCACGTAAATGCAGAAAATAAACAGCATAGTGTGTCAACTTCCGCAACAGAGTTGAGGCTCAACTTCTCCCCTGTGTTGGTCCCGTGGCTACCACGCTGTAACAGCACGTGTGTGAGTGAAGTCTTGCATCTTGCTCAGCTCAATAACTGCAGTGCTGCTTGTGACAACATCATTTTGTGGAGTCTACCTTTAAGTTGTCAAAACTCATTCCGGAAAGGCAATAAAAACGGAAGCATCTCTATCCAGGATTTCCCAAACTCGGTCCCCCCCCATATTTTGTTTTTTTCCCCCTAGCACTACACAGCTGATTAAAATACTCAAAGCTTGAGGAGTTGGTTATTTGAATTAGCTCTGTAGTGCTATGGCAAAAACCAAAATGTGTACGGGGGGGGCCCAGGACAGAGTTTGGGGAACCCTACCCTAGGGTAGTGGAATCCAAAACCATGACCACAGGGAAATCTTATCCTTTGTCATGATTCTTCAGAAATCTGCAGCCAGCCAGACACAGGAAGATGATCAACACTAAACAACCCACAGTCAGTGGTGTATTCATTATGTGAAACACAAACAGAAAATGCTTGCAACAAAAACTAGTTTCTATTGGTCAGATTCATAAAGGTCCTTCCCCATTTGGTTCCTAGAGTAAACAGTTTCGGTATTTTGCAATACACAAAACATTTTGCAACGGAATCCACGTAATGAATAAACCCCTGGTGTGCAAAAAAGGCCATGGTGAACACAACTACACCACATTGTAACAGTATATTCTGATATTTGATAGAAGAGACACTTGGTGTGTGTATGCCATGTCATACACTTACAGTTGAAGTTAGGATCTTAGGTCAGTTAGGATCACCACTTTATTGTAAGACTGAAATGTCAGAATAATAGTAGAGAATGATTTATTTCAGCTTTTTTCTTTTTTTAAGAACAAATTCTTATTATCAATGATGGCCTATTTAACAGTGGGTTAAATGCCTGTTCAGGGGCAGAACGACAGATTTGTACCTTGTCAGCTCGGGGATTTGAACTTGCAACCTTCCGGTTACTAGTCCAACACTCTAACCACTAGGCTCTCTCTTTCATCATATTCCCAGTGGGTCAGAAGTTTACATTGCCTTTAAATGGTTTAACTTGGGTCAAAGGTTTCAGGTAGCCTTCCACAAGCTTCCCACAGTAAGTTGGGTGAATTTTGGCCCATTCCTCCTGACAGAGCTGGTGTACCTGAGTCAGGCTTGTAGGCCTCCTTGCTCGGAAAACGCTTTTTCAGTTCAGCCCACACATATTCTAAAGAATTGAGGTCAGGGCTTTGTGATGGCCACTACAATACCTTGACTTTGTTGTCCTTAAGCCATTTTGCCACAACTTTGGAAGTACGCTTGGGGTCATTGTCCATTTGGAAGACCCATTTGCGACCCATCTTTAACTTCCTGACTGATGTTCTGAGATGTAGCTTCAATACATCTACATAATTTTCCTACGTCATGATGCCATCTATTTTGTGAAGTGCACCAGTCCCTCCTGCAGCAAAGCACCCCCACAACATGATGCTGCCACCCCTGTGCTTCACGGTCGGGATGTTGTTCTTCGGCTTGCAAGCCTCCCCCTTTTTCCTCCAAACATAAAGATGGTCATTATGGCCAAACAGTTCTATTTTTGTTTCATCACACCAGAGGACATTTCCCAAAAAATTACAATATTTGTCCTCATGTGCAGTTGCAAACCGTAGTCTGTCTTTTTTATGGCAGTTTTGGAGCAGGCTGAGCGGCCTTTCAGGTTGTGTCGACATAGGGCTTGTTTTACTGTGGATGTAGATACTTTTGTACCTGTTTCCTCCAACATCTTCACAAGGTCCTTTGCTGTCATTTTGGGATTGATTTGCACTTTTCCCACCAAACTATGTTCATCTCTAGGAGACAGAACGCGTCTCCATCCTGAGCGGTATGACTGCGTGGCCCCATGGTGTTTATACTTGCGTACTATTGTTTGTACAGATGAACGTGGTTCCTTCAGGCGTTTGGAAATTGCTCCCATGGATGAACCAAATGTGTGGAGGTCTACGTTTTTTTTCTTTCTGAGGTCTTGGCTGATTTCTTTTGATTTTCTCATGATGTCAAGCAAAGAGGCACAGAGTTTGAAGGTAGGCCTTGAAATACATCCACAGGTACACCTCTAAATTACTCAAATTATGTCAATTAGCCTATCAGAAGCTTCTAAAGCCATGAATCCTTTCTGGAATTTTCCAAGCTGTTTAAAAGGCACAGTCAACTTAGTGTATGTAAACTTCTGACCCACTGGAATTGTGACACAGTGAATTATAAGTGAAATAATATGTCTGTAAACAATAGTTGGAAAAATGATTTGTGTCATGCTCAAGGTAGATGTCCTAACAAACTTGCCAAAACTATAGTTTGTTTAACAAAGACATTTGTAGAGTGGTTCTAAAACGAGTTTTAATGACTCCAATCTAAGTGTATGTAAACTTCCAACTTCAACTGTACCTTGGCAGATTATCAAAAAAGAGGTCTATATTCAAATTTACACAGACTAAAGAGACAATGGTCTGTGTGACACTTAAAACTTCAACTGATAATCACATGAAATACATTGTCATTGCAGCAACACTTTGATAGGAAATCCTCTTTGAAATGATTATGCCTGTAAAATCCCCCCAAAAATTGCATTGGAATAACCACACCATGATGACATCATGCAAAGACTTGCATGACTCATGCACGGACTCAGGAGATGGCTCTGTGCATTATTGTACATCCAATGAACCAGCAGTAACTACATGTTACACTGTAGTTGACAACGTTGGCTACATAGGGGAAGACACTGCTTGTAACAAAACTGAAGGCCACAGCTGCCAACAACTCAACTGTCCTAGGTACCTAGTTCATCTAACCTAATATCACGCTTAATTTGAGCTCATATACGTGCTAGCTACATAAACCAACACATCAGTCTATGTAACTAGTTATAGCTAAATCTATTAGCCATATTAATACTTGACAGGTATTCTGCCTGGATTATGTATGGTTTGGCTAACCACAGCTAGCTACTCACATTTGATCAGTAACGTTAAGTGACTTACCTGGCACACTGCAATCCGCGCATAGCTCACTATTCCTTAATCGTTTAGACATCCTTGCAGAGATAAAAATGTCAATGAAATCGGTGAGTCTGTTTATTTACTCATTAAAAAAATATATACAGATCAGTTTGGCAAGGAGCAAATAGGAAGTACAAAGAAAAGCTGGTTCCTCTATTTAGTTTCTTGCTCCAACAACGCTGCCGTACCGCTAAATTAATAATGTTAGCAGCTTGCACACAACAAGCAGCTGCGATTGTCACGACGGAAACTCTTGCCACTAGTCTGTAACAGCCAGAGAGGTAGAGGCGAGATGCTCTTTGCGTTAGCCGAGCCAGCTCGTCAAAGTCACTCTGGAATTACGAAATGTATCCAACGTGGACAGCAGCAATACACTACGTAAAAATTATGTCTAATTCGGTGGCTGACAGAACGCAAACCGCTAGTGGATGGTGTATCTACGGGGTGAACTACCTGTACACAATGTAAAATGGTCAGCCAAACGACTAGCTAGGTAGCTAGCTACTGACATCACTTTAATTAAACAAGTTGAGCAAACTAGCCAGCCGTCTGCCAGATATGTGCGCTAGCTACACTGAGCTATAATAAGAAGGCTAACGAGTTGTTGTTGTGTGAAAGGGATGTGACGTCTATGGTAAACGAGATTGGGGGAATTGTGTAATTGATTTGCAGTTTAATTACGCAACATGCACCACTTACAATATTAAGGTATATTTCTATATTTACCATACTAAATCAAATTATATTTACGAAAAATTATTTGGCACAAATGAGTAAAGACCTGCTTGCCCTGGCCATAGCGTAAATGGTCACGTCCTTGCTTGGAACAATCCATTTTTCAAGAAGGGGACTATATTATTAGTAAATATTGAACTTAACTTTTTTTTATTTCAGAAATATATACCTGTACTTATATTTATTCTGAAAAATAGTTAAATATTGGTATTTATCCTCTGCCAAAATTGGTTTGTAGAACAAAGTTTATTTCAAACACCCCTATCACAATAGTCTCAACTTGACACTTCCTTGTTTTTCGAAAGTTTTATTTTGTAGAAGTTGGCTAGCAAAATTTGACATGAATCCTGACGGAATATGGAGATGACTTGATTCATATTTCTTCAACTTGAACGTTTAGCTTAAGTTGTCCATGGCTGTAAATATACGCTAGCTACATTTAGAAGTTCGAAGTAGGGGAAGATGTTATCCGCGGTCAACGAAGATTTTAGGATGAAGTTTCCACTACATTCATTGGTCTGGGAAAATGATTACAGGAATTTGGAAAACGAGTCAACAAAGGTATGTCAACATGTGGACACTGAGCTAGCTACAACTACTCACCTTTTTCTAGCTACATCTCTATCTGCTTCAAAATGGCTGAAACCAGCGTTAGCTACTTGGCTAACTTCTTGCTAGTTACCGGCGTTAGTTGCTTGGCTTGACATGCATAACCATACAATTTGACTGGTCTAATTCCAATTATATCCGTTAACAGAATGCCATGTTGCAACAATGATCGAGATGATACACGTGTATTTTAACATAACTAACTAGTCAGCCTTCTAGCGAATACGTTCCACTTTGCATGGGCTATTAACTGGTGTTCGCCACGACACCAGGGGTGTGTTCATTAGTCTCAGACCGTTACCGGAAACCGTTTAATTTAGGATCCAAAGATTATGGAAATACTGACAAGATACATGTCTCTCCGCACTAACAATCGGAGTCGTTGTCCACAAAGCGGCACGGTGGGCTGTCTGTCTCTCCTTTATTTGGATTGGTGGATGCATCTCATTATTGTAATCTGTTTTGGAATATTCGATGGGGTTGTTGACGTCAACTGCCTGTATTGAATGGAGAGAGATGCTATGCTACAGGGAGTTACCGGCTTCCTTAAAGCAAGGTGTAATATCTTTGATTCCCGACGCTAATAAGGATAGTCTTTATATAGACAACTGGAGGCCCATAGCTTTTCAATAATGATGAAAAATGATTTGTATTTGCTAAGAGGATGAAACAAGGCTTATATCATATAATTGATGAAGAACAATCTGGTTTTATGCATGGTCGACACATTAGTCATAACATCAGGTTGATCTTAGATATGATTGACTATAATGACCTCATCCTTGATGATAGTTTTCTTATGTTTGTTGATTTTTATAAAGCCTTTGACACTGTAGAACATGAGTTTATGGTCAAAGCAATAACTTTTTTGCGGTTTGGTAACTTTTTTTTTAAAGCACTCCCAACTTTATATAGTGCTTGTACTAGCTCTGTGAAATTAGCTCACGGGACATCCCGTGGCATTAGGCAGGGCTGCCCAATTAGTCCATTTTTTTATTGGTTACTCAAATTATGGCTCTTCATATCAAGAAAAGGAATTTTCAAGGTGTTTCAGCACTTGGCAAGGAATTTAAACTATGTCAACTGGCTGATGATACCACCATATTTTTGAGAGACAGGAATGAGGTTTCTAAAGCAGTTTCCTGTATTGAAGACTTTTCCATAGTTTCAGGTTTGAAAATTAATATCAATAAATCAGTCTTATTTCCACTCCAAGGACTGTGTTTTACAGGAAGTATATGGTATCCCAATTAAAGATAAGGTGACTTATCTTGTAATTGTTGTATGCAAGGATGAAAAACAAAGGAGTGAATTAAACTTTAACCCCATTATTGAGAAAACAAAGAAGAAATTGAACCTCTGGTTAATGAGAGATATGTCATTATATGGTCGGGTTTCATTGTCCAAAGCTAAAGGTTAACGGTTTATGTCTTGTTATCACTTGACTTACCCCCTAAAATTGTAAAGGACTGAGAAGATTGTTTTATAATTTTATTTGGAGGAACAAGCCTCACTATCTACGGAAAGATATTCTCAGTAATACCCAAGAACAAGGAGGTCTTGAGGTTTTATATTTGAATACTCTAAATAATACTTTTAAAATAAATTGGAATCTGAAGTATATTAAGAACCAGAACAGTATTTGGAATGTTTTCCCTAAGTATTTATTTGACTCTGTTGTTGGTTTAGAATTTCTGCTTCGGTGTAATTTTGATGTTGATAAAATCCCAGTAAAATTGGCCAAATTCCATAAGGAGACACTTTTAGCTTGGATGTTAGCATATAAACATAATTATTCCCCTCACAGATACTTTCTATGGAACAAAAAAGATATACGATTTAAAAACAAGCCTTTTTTTTCTAAACTGGTTTGAGAATACAATTATTTTGGTTGGTCAGTTACTGAATGAGGATGGATATCTACTCTCATATGGGGAATTTCTTGATAAGTTTCGAATTCCAATAACCCCAAAATAATATGCATTTGTTTTTAATGCAATTCCAAGGGGTGTTGTATTTTATTTTTTATTCCTCTGCGTTTGATGTAAGTAACAGATTTACATTCAAATATATTCATTTGCAATATTAACATCCTCAAAGGTAAATGTAGTAATAAACAGATTAGGAATATTGTTTGTGATACTACAATTCCCTCAGCAAGATTTTTTGGTTGAATGTCTATGGTGATGATATACAATGGGGGAAAGCATGGAAAATTGCTAACAAATATTGTATCAGTAACAAGGTAAAGGATGTTTCATTTAAAATATTACATAGAATTTATCCTGTGAAACATGTTTTGGAAAGATTCAAGCTGAATGTTGACTATAATTGTGATTTCTGTGGAATGGAGAAGGAGACCATTTTTCATTTGTTTTTTGCCTGTATTTATAGTATACTTTTTGGGAATGACATATAGAACTTTCTTACAAAGAAAACAGGACCAGTTATTCAATTGAATGGTTTTGATATAATTTATTTCAAAAATTCTGACATTGATAAAGCTGTAGTATGATTCATTCAACTGCTAATAATATTAGGTCCGTTTCATATACAAATGCAAATGGTCTAATTCAAAACTTAACTTTTTTCACTTTATACATTTATTTAAACTATGGCACTAGTCAACTAAAATGAAAAACAAAAAGGCAATTCAAACCTGTTGTATTTTTAATGAATATGATTTGTTTGTTTAGGATTCCTGGCAATGTAAATAGGTTATGTATGCTTGTTTGCATGTGACTATTCCTCTTTTGTTAATAACAAATAAAAATAATAAATGAATGAAAAGCTATGCTGATACCTGATGCTATAAATATGCATAGCCATCTCGAGACAACTCCGCTAGTGTTTTTTCTCAAATTTGCCGGGATGTCATGTGTCCCACTTTTTATTTAACCTTTATTTAACTAGGCATGTCAGTTAAGAACAAATTGTTATTTACAATGATGGCCTAGCCCGGCCAAACCCTCCCCTAACCTGGACGACGCTGGGCCAATTGTGCGCCATAGAGTGGCCCACTGGCTTAGACTGATGTGCCACTCGGTCCCACTTATATCGGTACAGTCGTAAAAACATAATCATTATGAAACTTCTATTAGATCAAATAAACATCACATAGCAATTAAACCATCATTTTTTTTGTTGACCAAATTCGACACACTCTCATTGACATCCATACAAAACTTATTGCTTGGTTGGCAAAAGAATGGAAAAAAAGCCACCTGCTGGAAGGAGACAGATTCTGTCAAGTTGGTCCTTTCTTTTCCTCTTCCTCTCCCGGTGTAATCATAACACCAAAAACTTACAAAACGTTTCTATTGGACAGGTTTAGCAAAGAGGGCGGGACCTACCTGAATGTGTCCAATATAAACACTTGTTTTTGTTGCTTGGGGTAATGATTACACCCCAGAACTTATCCAATAGTAGGCAGGGCAAACCCATTTTTGTGATCTCGGGTCTACACTGAACAAAAATTTGAAAGCAATATGTGAAGTGTTGGTCCCTTGTTTCATTAGCTGTTCCATATGCACAAAAGTCTTCTTTCTCTTAATTTGTTGATATCCCTCTTAGTGAGCATTGCCAAAATATTCCATCCACCCGACAGCTGTGGCATATCAAGAAGCTGATTAAACAGCATGATCATTACACATCTTGTTCTTGGGACAATAAAAGGTCACTCTAAAATGTGCAGTTTTGTCACACAACACAATGCCCTCCACATATGTCTCAAGTTTTGAGGGAGTGTGTAATTGGCATGCTGACTGCAGCCATATCCACCAGAGCTGTTGCCAAATAAATAAATGAATGTTAATTCAGTAAAATCTTCACTGTTCACCAAAATAAATAACTAGCAGCATGTTTTTAGACTCATTCAGTAGTTTTGACCTGATTTTGACCTGTCTCTGCTTCCTGTTGACAAGACATTTTGATAAATAGCCCAATGTCAACTGTTTTAAAGTGCCCAAATTAATGACTAATATGCAGAAACAGATTGTTTTATATATTGAAAACCTTTTTGTATATTGAAAACCTAAACATAAAATGTACTATCTACACATACAGTGCCTTCAGAAAGTATTCATATCCCTTGACTTATTACACATTTTGTTGTTACAAGCTGAAATCAAAATGGATTAAATAAACAAACAAAAAAATTCACCTGTTTATATAATACACAATACCCCATAATGTCAAAGTGAACTTGTTTTTAGACATTTTTGCAAATGTATTGAAAATTAATTGCAAAAATAACTCATCTTCATAAGTATTCACATCCTGAGTCAATGCATGTTAAAATCATATTTGGCAGCGATTACAGCGGTGAGTCTTTTGGGGTAAGTCTCTAAAAGCTTTGCAAACCTGGATTGTACAATATTTGCCCATTATTCTTCAAATAATTATTCCAGTTCTGTCAAGTTGGTTTTTGATCATTGCAAGATATTCTCTTTCAAGTCTTGCCATAGATTTTCATGCAGATTTAAGTCAAAACTGTAACTCGGCCACTTAGGAACATTCACTGTCTTCTTGGTAAGCAACTCCAGTGTAGATTTGGCCTTGTGTTTTAGGCAATTGTCCTGCTGAAAGGACTTGCCCAGTGTCTGGTGGAAAGCAGACTGAAACTATTTTATCCTGGAAAAACTCCCCAGTCCTTAATTAACTATTACAAGCATACCCATAACATGATGCACTATGCTTGAAAATATGGAGAGTGGTACTCCATAATGTGTTGTGTTGTATTAGATATGACCCAAACATAACACTTTGTATTCGGAACAAAAAGTTAATTGCTTTACAAGATTTTTTAGCATTATTATTCTTAACTTGCCTTGCTCCAAACAGGATAAATATTTTTGAAATATTCTGTACAGGCTTCCTTCTTTTCGCTCTGGCAATTAAGGTTAGAATTGTGGAGTAACTACAATGTTGTTGATCCATCCTCAGTTTTCTCCTATCACAGCCATTAACTTATGTACAGTACCAGTCAACAGTTTGGACACACCTTCTAATTCAAAGGTTTTTCTTAATTTTTTATATTTTCTACATTGTAGAATAATAGTGAAGACATCAACACTATGAAATAACACCTATGGAATCATGTAGTAACCAAATAAGTGTTAAACAAATCTAAATATAGTTTTCAAAGTAGCCACCCTTCCTTGATGACAGCTTTACACAATCTTGGCATTCTCTCAACCAGCTTCACCTGGAATGATTTTTCAACAGTGTTGAAGGAGTTCCCACATATGCTGAGCAATTGTTGGCTGCTTTTCCTTCACTCTGCGGTCCAACTCATCCCTAACCATCTCAATTGGGTTGAGGTTGGGTGATTGTAGAGGCCAGGTCATCTAATGCAGCACTCCATCACTCTCCTTCTTTGTCAAATAGCCCTTACACAGCCTGGAGGTGTGTTGGGTCATTAACCTGTTGAAAAACAAATGATAGTTCCACTAAACGCAAACCAGATGGGATGGCTTATCGCTGCAGAATGCTGTGGTAGCCATGCTTGTTAAGTGTGCCTTGAATTCTAAATAAAGCACTGACAGTGTCACCAGCAAAGCACCCCAACACCATCACACCTCCTCCTCCATGCTTCACGGTGGGAACCACACATGCAGATATCATCTGTTCACCTTCTCTGCGTCTCACTAAGACACTGCGGTTGGAACCAAAAATCTCAAATTTGGACAAATGTCCATTGCTCGTGTTTCTTAGCCCAAGCAATTCTCTTCTTATTGGTGTCCTTTAGTAGTGGTTTCTTTTCAGCAATTCAACCATGAAGGCCTGATTCACACAGTCTCTTCTGAACAGTTGATGTTGACATCTGTCTGTTGCTTGAACTCTGTGAATCATTCATTTGGGCTGCAATTTCTGAGGTTGGTAACTCTAATGAATTTATCCTATGCAGCAGAGGTAACTCAGGGTCTTTCCTGTGGTGGTCCTCATGAGAGCCAGTTTCATCATAGAGCTTGATGGTTTTTGCGACTGCACTTGAAGAAACTTTAAAAGTTCTTGGAATGTTCCGGATTGACTGACCTTCATGTCTTAAAGTAATGATGGACTACTTAAAGTAATGTTGTTTCTCTTTGCTTATTTGAGCTGTTCTTGCCATAATATGGACTTGGTATTTTACCAAATAGGGCTATCTTCTGTGTACCACCCCTACCTAGTCACAACATAACTGATTGGCTCAATCTCATTAAAAAGGAAAGAAATTCCACAAATGAACTTTTAACAAGGCACACCTGTTAATTGAAATGCATTCCAGGTGACTACCCCATGAAGCTGGTTGAGAGAATGCCAATAATGTGCAAAGCTTTCATCAAGGCAAAGGGTGGCTACTTTGAAGAATCTCAAATTTAAAGTATTTGATTTGGATAACACTTTTTTTTGGTTACTACATGTTTCCATATGTGTTATTTCATAGTTTTGCTGTCTTCACTATTATTCTAGAATGTAGAAAATAGTACAAATAAAGGAAAAACCCTTAAGTGAGTAGGCGTGTCCAAACTTTTGACTGATACTGTTTTAAAGTCCCCATTGGTCTCATGGTGAAATCCCTGAGCGTGTCCTTTCTCCCTGGCAACTGAGTTAGGAAGTATGCCTGTAACTTTTTAGTGGCTGGGTTTTATTGATCCACCATCCAAAGTCTATTTAATAACTTCACCATGCTCAAAGGGATATTCCGTGTCTGCTTTTTTTATTTTAACCCATCTACCAATATGTGCCCTTCTTTGCGAGCCATTGGCAAACCTCCCTAGTCATTGTGGTTGAATCTGTGTTTGAAATTCACTGCTCGACTGAGAGACCTTACAGGTAATTGTGTGTGTGTGGGGTAGAGAGTTGAGGTAGTCATTCAAAAATTATGTTAAACACTATTATTGCACACAGAGTGAGTCCATGCAATGTAATAAGTGACTTGTTAAGCACAATTTTTACTCCAGAACTTATTTAGGTTTGCCATAAAAAAAGGGTTGCATACTTATTGACTGAAGACATTTCAGATTTTATTTTTAATTCATTTGTATTAATAATTAAAAAAAAACATAATTCCACTTTGACATTATGGGGTGTTGTGTGTAGGCCAGTGACCAAAAATCTGAATATAACCCATTTTAAATTTGGGCTATTTTTTTAAAGTTACGCCGACAGCGTCATTGCGTTTTGGTACACCAGAATTACATTCATTTCCAATGAAACGTTGCGTTTGCCTTGCAGCATTGCATTGCAGAGGCAGTTGCAGTGCGTTTGGTGTTGTGCATACAGATGGACTGTACAGCTGCAGTGATCGGTTAGCTGCTCAGATAGCTGATATTTAAAGTTAGTGAGGGAAATGTAAGTGTCCAGCTTCAGCGATTTTTGCAATTCATTCCAGTCACTCACAGCAGAGAACTGGAAGGAAAGGCGGCCAAAGGGGGTGCTGGCTTTGGGGACGACCAGTGAGATATACCTGCTGGAGCGCGTGCTACGGGTGGGTGTTGTTATTGTGACCAGTGAGCTGAGGTAAGGCGGAGCTTTACCTAGCATAGACTTATAGATGACATGGAGCCAGTGAGTCTGACGACGAATATGTAGCGAGGGCCAGCCGACTAGAGCATACAGTTTGCAGTGGTGGGTAGTATAAGGGGCTTTGGTAACAAAATGGATGACATTGTGATAGACTCCAGTTTGCTGAGTAGAGTATTGGAAGCTATTTTGTAGATGACATCGCTGAAGTCGAGGATCGGGAGGATAGTCAGTTTTACTAGGGTAAGTTTGGCGGCGTGAGTGAAGGAGGCTTTGTTGCGAAATAGAAAGCTGATTCTAGATTTGATTTTGGATTGGAGATGTTTGATATGAGTCTGGAAAGAGAGTTTACAGTCTAGCCAGACACTGGTAGTTATTTGTAGTTGTCCACATATTCTAGGTCAGAACGGTCCAGAGTAAAATAACTATTTTATGATTTTGAAGTTTAAAAAAATTGGGAAGTTTTCCTTTAAGTGACAGTTGGACTGTCAAATCTGTGTATTGGTGTGTGGCCAGCGACTTTTATAGACCACTTTCTGTGTTTGCAAACATTGCCGCACAGGGGCGATGCTCGCAAGTTGGTGGCAGAGCACTGGGGAGTTCTTATAGAATGGCAGCAAAAAAAGCCTCTATTTGCATGTTGCTTTTGAGTGCATTTCACACATTTTGGATTAAAATAGGATTTTAAGGCTTGATATAATGTAATATAATGTCTATCATCGCAAATCAACTGCATTATACTTTTAAAAAACACTTCAGCTTCAACCAGTAAAATGCTACAGCCTATGTCAATGAGCGTTAGCATTCTAGCTAACAATGGCTGCATCCAAAATAGTTATTTTGCTATATCACAACCTAGTATAATAGTGACTGTTCAAGCAAGAATCAAAACATAGTTGTAAGCATATGAGAACCCAAAATACACTACTGTTCAGAAGTTTGGGGTCACTTAGAAATGTCCTTGTTTTTGAAAGAAAGGCAAAAAAAATTGTCCAATAAAATGATGTTTCTTGGCAATTTCTCACATGGAATAGCCTTCATTTCTCAGAACAAGAACAAACTGACGAGTTTCAGAAGAAAGTCCTTGGTTTCTGGCCATTTTGAGCCTCTAATCGAACCCACAAATGCTGATGCTCCAGATACTCAACTAGTCTAAAGAAGGCCAGTTTTATTGCTTATTTAACCGCACAACAGTTTCAGCTGTGCTAACATAATTGCAAAATACCTCTGTACTCCTATGTAGATATTCCATAAACAAATCAGCCGTTTCCAGCTACAATAGTCATTTACAACATTAACAATGTCTACACGGTATTTCTGATCAATTTTATGTTATTTTAATGGACAAAAAAGGTGCTTTTCTTTTAAAAACAAGGACATTTCTAAGTGGCCCCAAACTTTTGAACGGTAGTGTAGCTATTTTGTTGAGAAGTAATACAATCGTAAATCTAGGTTGTTGAATGGGCGCAGATGGCGATGGCTATCTTACTGCAGCCAAGAGTCTGTGCGTGACGTCAGTGTGTTGTATACTGGAAAGGGGTCCATAAAGAGTTCGCCCCGAATTGTCCGTGCCATTTGAGAGTTAGAACCCATAGTTAATTTTCTATTTCTATTCTTTTTGGGAAGTATAGAAATAATGCACATAGAATATATATACCCCTTCCTAGACTTGCTTTCAATGAGTGACAGATCTATAACTAATTTTTCTATGTGAATTTGGTGGGTCGCCCAAAAAGTTACATATTGCAGCTAATGGGAGACTCAGCGAAATTATGTTAGCAAGAGAACCACGAATATCGAGATGAGTGAAATGCAAGACTTAGCTATCACAGTCACATGGTATCTGCGCATGTGCAAGGGATCACATCACGCTGTTCACAGCAAGGTAGGCAGGGCCCAAAAACGACAGAGAAGTTGAGCCTTGTGTCATATGCTCTTAGTTGTTGTGGAAATCGACCCACTATGCTGTTTACTTTCTGCATTTATGTCATAACACGGAGTTCTTTAACCTTTAAGCACTCGATCTTATGTCATCTTGATGAGTAATTCCTCTAAATGTTTAAACCGGACACTCTAGACTAAACTTGAATGTTTGATGTCCCTACCAATAGAAACTCTCGATCTCATTGCAAAATATTTTCCATTTGGTGTAGGGATGGGCATTTTTAAATGATTTCAGTATTCAAATAATATGATATTTTTTCAGATAACCGGATAGTTGAAATACTTGGGGTAAACTTCAATGGAGACTTGCTCACACAACTGAGAGATGGAGTCAGTGCGCTGGTGGGGGAGGGGCGAGAGAGGAGCAGGGGCCTGTGTGTGACAGTATGTGTGTGGCACAGCGTGAGAGAAAGTAGCCAAACTGACTCGCTACTTAGACAAACTTGTTGCTGCCATAGATTATCTATCATACCATCAGGTAGTGCCTGTCTTGACTGCATCAAATAATTTGTAAAGCAGCTAGTTAACTACAGTAGCCAGCTAAGTTAGCCAGCTAGCTAAAATAATAAAGCTAATTGAGACTATTTTGCTGCGCTCCCCAGTCCTTGTCCACAACAACTCAATCAGTGGAGGCTGGTGGGAAGAGCTATAGGATGACAGGAATGTAGTGGTATCAAACATATGGAAATCACATGTTTGAATCAGTTCCGCTTATCTCATTCCAGCTATTACAATGAGCCCATCCTTCAATTGCTCCTCCCACCAGCCTCCACTGAACTCCATTCATATGAAACAACAGCCTATCTGTTGGTTGATCATTGTAGCCTACCGACATAGGCTCACTTATGAAACGGTCATAAGGCTGTTTTATTAAAATGTTGAATGTAATGGTCTATCGCTGTAAGCTGTGTAGCAATATCACATAGATCATTTAATTTTAGACAAATCCTTTAAAAAATATATATTATAGGCCTTTCTTTTCTCAAAATGAATACTCTTCCAAGTAATCAAATATTAATATCCATTCAGATATTCCAATAAGCGTGCTCATCCCTAGTTTAGAGTAAACAATTTCCATTGCAAAACATTTTGCTACCGACTAATGAATACACCCCAGGTACCCACTGATTCTTGAAGAATAGAAACGCTTCAAGCTTGTATAACTGTCTTTCCCTATCATAACCCAAATATATGGTGGTTTTACTCCATTGGAATGGTTTGTTTTTGTTGCCAGTTGAGTCTTTAACAGGCATTGTATCTATAGTTTCCAGCATAGAATTAGGAATGAGAAAGCTAGCTAATCATTTTAAAGGATCTTTATGGCTTCCAGTGTGTATGATGTTGATCTGATGTGCAATTCTCTTTAGGTAGCTAGGCTATTTGTTTTTGAAGGCATTGCAGTGTTTGTTTCTTTCTTTCAGAATGACATTGAGGCTGTGGATCCCAGGGGAAGGACACCACTCCACTTGGCTGTGTCGCTGGGACACCTGGAGTCAGTGAGAGTGCTTCTAAGACATGGCGCAGAAGTTACCAAAGAGAACAGCAATAATTGGACAGGTTAGGCTGTTCTCCATCACAAGCTACAATTGTCCAAATGTAATTGTGTATTGTTAATATTATGAATTCTGCATGCTATTTACATTTCCTTCAGAAAGTATTCACACACCTTGACTTTGTCAACATTTTGTTGTGTTACAGCCTAAATTTAAAATGGATTAAATTGAGATTTGTGTCACTGACCTACACACAATATCCCATAATGTCTAAATAGAATTATATTTGTAGACATTTTTACATTTATTTTAAATTGAATATTCAAAACATACAATATACTTGCAGTGAAGCCGCTCAATAACTACATCATACCAGTCATCTAACAGATTCCCATTCAGAGTGACACACTGAAGCATCCAGGGTCAATGCCCTGGTCAAGGGCATGTTGACCGATCTACCACCAGGCCAAAAAACGTGAACTCGAACCCTCCAAGATCGACTGACCCGGTCTTGGAGTAATTGACTGACCCGGTCTCTCCAGATCTCCTAACAGTACTATTTCTAGGGTCAATTTTAGATCAATGCTATGCATTTTCAGCCATTCCTGAACCTGAGACCAGAAACAGGCTACCTGTGGGCAATACCAAAATAAATGGTCTATTGATTCTGTATCCTCACATCAAAATCTGCAGAGCTTCGATGATTTTATGCCCCACACATTTTGTTGGTGGCAAGAATTCTATATAATAATTTTAGCTGAAAATCACAGTCTTGAATCTTGCGTTTTTATATATCAACTCAAACACCCTGTACCATGGAATTGGTACATCAAAAGTCTCTTCCCAACTATTTTGCAATCTGTATGGCACAGTTGTCAACATCCTGGTCCTGAAATTAAACTGGTATACTTTCCTTTTTATGATATTTTTATTCCTCCGCCAGTTTTGATCCTTTATATTGGGCAGACAGACCAGTTCACTACCTTCTCCCGCTGCCACCCGTCACCCAATGCTGTAGTCAATTGGTTATACTCTGATTGAGCAGTCCTTTCCATACAATTCTGATAAAGGACATATCTCTACCATTCCAATTTACAATGTCATTTAAGAACAAAATACCCTTTTCAAACATCTTTCCCATAAATACAGGCCATAATATTTGGTGTACTATTTGTTCTATCTTTTCAGGGGAATGAAATTGTAGCCAGCTCTGCAATGCTTGTTTGAAAAAGAGAGATACTTTGAAAGAAGTATCATTTTCAATTAATTGAAAATGATACATGGCAATCTGCACAAAGGCAAGAAGGCCATTTTTAAACAATGGATGAGCTTTTCTTAGTAATCTACTTAACCATTTAGTATTCAAATTAAACATTTGAATGAGTGAAGCTTTTAGAGAGAGGTTTAGTGATTTTATAGTTAATAATCTCAACTCACCCAATTCATATTCATTATATAGATAGGCATGTTTTATTTTGTCTAGTTTAACGTCCCAGATAAAGCAAAATACTTTTTGCTCATATGATTTGCATGAAACTAATCAGGAGTAGGCAGCGCCATAAGTAAGTGAGTAAACTGAGATATGACTACGGAGTTAATCATGGCAATTTTTCCATAAATATACAGGTATTTACCTCTCCATGGTTGCAGGATCTTGTCTATTTTTACACGTTTTCTATTGAAATTCATTGTGGAGAGCTTATTTATATCTTTTGTGATATGAATACCGAGTATGTCTACTTCACCATCAGCCCATTTTATAGGTAAACTGCAGGGTCATGTAAAAGTTGTATTTTTTTAAGGATCCAATATGTAATATCTTATCATAATTAGGTTTTAGTCCAGAGGGTACAGAAAAGCTATTGAGATCTTCAATGAGACATTGCAGGGATCTAGCTTGCGGACTTAATATAAAACTTGAGTCATCGGCATACATGGACACCTTTGTTTTTAAGCCTTGAATTTCTAATCCTCTAATGTTGTTATTGAATCTGATTTTAATAGCTAACATTTCGATGGCCATAACAAATAGATATGGTGACAGTGGACACCCTTGTTTAACTCCTCTTGACCATTCAAAACTCTCATTAATTATTATTTTACACCTGGGGTTGCTATACATTATCTTTACCAATTTTATAAGGGAATTACCCAAATTTTAAAAATCCAGGCATTTATAAATAAAATCCAGTCTTACTTTATCAGATGATGAATTTCATGATGTTCTATTATTTCTAGTAGTTGTCGTATATTATCTCTAATATATCGTCCATGTAAAACAAAACCTGTCTGATCAGGATGAACAATACCTGGTAAGACACTTTTAATTCTGAGTGCTATGCATTTTGCTAGTATTTTTTTGCATCACAACATTTAAGCGTAAGGGGCCTCCAGTTTTTTAGATAGACTGGGTCTTTATATTTTCCATCTGGGTCTTGTTTTAATAATAGAGAAATCAGACCTTCCTGCTGAGTACCTGACAGACTAACATTTCTATAGGAGTAGTTAAAACAGTCTAACAATGGAGCTTTTAGTACAGTGGGGCAAAAAATTATTTAGTCAGCCACCAATTGTGCAAGTTCTCCCACTTAAAAAGATGAGAGGCCTATAATTTTGATCATAGGTAGTACACTTCAACTATGACAGACAAAATTAGAAGAAAAATCCAGAAAATCACATTGTAGGATTTTTAATGAATTTATTTGCAAATGATGGTGGAAAGTAAGTATTTGGTCAATAACAAAACTTTCTCAATACTTTGTTATATACCCTTTGTTGGCAATGACAGAGGTCAAATGTTTTCTGTAAGTCTTCACAAGGTTTTCACACACTGTTGCTGGTATTTTGGCCCATTCCTCCATGCAGATCTCCTCTAGAGCAGTGATGTTTTGGGGCTGTTGCTGGGCAACACAGACTTTCAACTCCCTCCAAATATTTTCTATGGGGTTGAGATCTGGAGACTGGCTAGGCCACTCCAGGACCTTGAAATGCTTCTTACGAAGCCACTCCTTCGTTGCCCGGGTGGTGTGTTTGGGATCATTGTCATGCTGAAAGACCCAACCACGTTTCATCTTCAATGCCCTTGCTGATGGAAGGAGGTTTTCACTCAAAATCTCACGATACATGGCCCCATTCATTCTTTCCTTTACATGGATCAGTAGTCCTGGTCCCTTTGCAGAAAAACAGCCCTAAAGCATGATGTTTCCACCCCCATGCTTCACAGTAGGTATGGTGTTCTTTGGATGCAACTCAGCATTATTTGTCCTCCAAACACAACGAGTTGAGTTTTTACCAAAAAGTTATATTTTGGTTTTATCTGACCATATGACATTCTCCCAATCTTCTTCTGGATCATCCAAATGCTCTCTAGCAAACTTCAGACGGGCCTGGACATGTACTGGCTTAAGCAGGGGGACACGTCTGGCACTGCAGGATTTGAGTCCCTGGCGGCGTAGTGTGTTACTGATGGTAGGCTTTGTTACTTTGGTCCCAGCTCTCTGCAGGTCATTCACTAAGTCCCCCGGTGTGGTTCTTGGATTTTTGCTCACCGTTCTTGTGATCATTTTGATCCCATGGGGTGAGATCTTGCGTGGAGCCCCAGATCGTGTGAGATTATCAGTGGTCTTGTATGTCTTCCATTTCCTAATAATTGCTTCCACGGTTGATTTCTTCAAACCAAGCTGCTTACCTATTGCAGATTCAGTCTTCCCAGCCTGGTGCAGGTCTACAATTTTGTTTCTGGTGTCCTTTGACAGCTCTTTGGTCTTGCCCATAGTGGAGTTTGGAGTGTGACTGTTTGAGGTTGTGGACAGGTGTCTTTTATACTGATAACAAGTTCAAACAGGTGCCATTAATACAGGTAACGAGTGGAGGACAGGGGAGCCTCTTAAAGAAGAAGTTACAGGTCTGTGAGAGCCAGAAATCTTGCTTGTTTGTAGGTGACCAAATACTTATTTTCCACCATAATTTGCAAATAAATTCATTAAAAATCCTATAATGTGATTTTCTGGATTTTTTTTCTCATTTTGTCTGTCATAGTTGAAGTGATGATGAAAATTACAGGCCTATCTCATCTTTTTAAGTGGGAGAACATGCACAATTGGTGGCTGACTAAATACTTTTTTGCCCCACTGTATATCAAAAAATACTAATATATCAAGACCTGGGCCTTCACACAGATCTTTCTGTACATGTTAATTTTCCATTTTTTTAAAATATTATTTGGAAATAATTCCTTACCATAATCTTCATTCAGTGAGAAAGGATGAGATTGAAAGAGAACATCTGCCTAAAATAATTAGCTTCCTCTTTTAAAATATAATTCAGAGAATCATAGATGACTCCGTCTTCAGTAACAAGTTTCTGCAAATTCTTTTTGCGTTCCTGTATTGGAGATTCAGGAAGAATTTTGCATTTATCTCCATATTCCATCCAGTTTGGTTTATTTTTGTAATAGATTACATTAGATCGTTCTTGAATAAGTTCCTCAAGTTCTTTTTGTTTTTCCTCTAACTTATTTTGTATCTCTGTAATATTGTTTTTATTGCTATCTACCTGTACTATTAGTTCATGAATTTCCCTCCCTCTTTAGCCAGAAACTGCTTGTTTATTATTTATGAATATTCAATTAAATGACCCCTGAAGGTACATTTAAAGGTATCCCAAACAATAAGGGGATTTGCTGAACCTATATTATACTGGAAAAATTCAGTTATAAATTATTTTGTCTTAGTTAAAAATAAGTTGTCCGCCAGTAAACTTTGATTCAATTTTCAATATCCCCGTCCATGTGGAAAATCTATAAGAGTTATGTGAATGCCAATTAGATGATGAGCCGATCACAATCTGTCTCCTATTAAAACTTTTTTAACCTTTTGATGCATGAGAGAAAGAGACAAGAAAGTAGTCCAGATGACTAGCTTGATTAAGTCTCCTCCATGTATATCTCAATAGGTCGGATTTTTTTGTCTCCAAATATCCACTATTTCTAATGTGTCCATAATATTTGTGATTTCCTTAAAACCTCTTAGTGATCCTCTCAGTGAAATAGCTGTGCGCCAAATTCAAAAACAGAAATACTCATAACAATAATTCATAAATCATACAAGGATATACATGGATTTAAAGATAAACTTCTTGTTAATTAATCCAGCCACAGTGTCAGATTTCAAAAAGGCTTTACGGTGAAAGCAAACCATGCTATTATCTGAGGATAGCACCCCATCAAACATACACATGAAAATCGTAATTCAACCCGCCAGGCACAACACAAAAGTCAGAAATAACATATAATGCATGCCTTACCTTTGAAGATCTTCTTCTGTTGGCACTCCAATATGTCCATTAAACATCACAAATGGTCCTTTTGTTCGATAAATTCTGCCGTTATATATCCAAAATGTCTATTTATTTGGCGCGTATGATTCAGAAAATACACCGGTTCCAACTCCCACATCATGACTACACATTATCTAATTAGTTACCTGTAAACTTGATCCAAACATTTCAAACAACTTTCCTAATCCAACTTTAGGTATTTTTAAACATAAGTAATCGATAAAATTTAAGATGGAATAAACTGTGTTCAATACCGAAGGAAAACAAAGTGGAGCGTGCTTTCAGGTCATACGCCTCAACCACAACAGTACACTTCACCCGACCCTCGTTCTGGACAGCCCTACTTCTTCATTTCTCAAAGGAAAAACATCAACCAATTTCTAAAGACTGTTGACATCTTGTGGAAGTGATAGGAACTGCAAGCAACTGCCTTAGAATTCTAGATTTCCATTGAAAAGAGAGTGACCCAAAAAAAGATTCCTGGATGGTTTGTCCTCGGATTTTCGCTTGCAAAATAAGTTCTGTTATACTCAGACATCATTCAAACAGTTTTAGAAACTTCAGAGTGTTTTCTCTCCAAATCTACTAATAATATGCATATCCTAGTTTCTGGGCTTGAGTAGCAGGCAGTTTACTTTGTGCATCCGGATGGGGAAATAGTGCCCCTTAGCCTTAAGAAGTTTAAGGGCACGGTGATGATAGTTTGTAGAGTGATGACCTTTACAGTCCATTGAGGTACTTAACACTGTGTTATAGTCTCCTACCATAATGATTAGATCATTTGTTGCCTGTAAGTTCAATAAATTGTTATAAATGTTTTTGAAGAAGTGTGGATCATCCTGATTTGGACCATATAGATTAATGAGATAAATCTCTTTTTTGTCCACTTTCATATTCAAAAGGATCCAACTTCCTTGCGAATCATTCCTGACTATTTGCACATTCAGATCGACATTTTTGTTAATGAATATCATACCCTTCGAGTTCATTTGTCCATGACAGAAAATTATTTCACCACCCCATTCCTTTTTCCACGCTACTTCATCTAAGGATGTAGAGTGAGTTTCCTGTAAACAGTATATGCTATATTCCTTTTAGCCATGTAAAGACTGATCTTCTTTTTTTATAATCTGCTAAACCATTACATTTATAACTGGCTATACTTATTTCACCCCTTACCATAACTAGATACTATTCTCAGTCTAAATGGACCATAATTAGTGCTTGTAAAGTTACTGCCATCAGAGGTATTATGAAGGTTAAACTGGAGCTTTCAAATATCTGATATTTAGAATTCAATAAATAGGTTCTAGCTATATTTGTTTTATTCCCTTGCCTGTTTGTCTGTGAGCCAATGCCACAGATGTTAGAAAATTGAGACAAGATATTATGTGTGTAGCCAATCTGAGTAGGTTGAAGTGTATGATATTGGATGTGATATAGTGAGAGTGTATACGATGTCTGTATAAGAGTAAGACCATAATGTGTGATGCCCAAATAAATAATAACTCTGCCAATTTGCATGGTTAAGTGTCTATGTGTGTAACATGTAGTGCATATAGCCTTAATATTCATAATGATAATTGTAATCCATATCGTATCATAATTACCTTTAACATAATTGACGTTTCAAATGATCATGAGAGACCTTGCATTACTCTAGAGATGGCCTCACTACAGTACAAATGTATTCCGTACAATATGTTATTATTCCCCAATGCTCCTATTCTGATATCTTCCACTTGCTTGTTGTAAACATATAGAAACTTGTAGACAAATACATAAAAAGGATAGACAAACAATAAACACGTTCAATTATCAAACAATTCTTGACAATAGAGGGAGAGAAAGCGAGAGTGAGAGAAGAGAGCGAGATTAGGTGTGTGTGTGTATGTATGTGTCCGCAAGTCCGTATGTGTAAGCAAGCATGTAATTGAGTGTGTGTGTTCATATCCACTTCATAATGTTCAGATATTTTCACAGTTCCCATACCTTCTTTTCGTAACCTGAAGTCCCTGTAGAATTTAGTACAGCCACAGTGTTATGGAGCTGTCCCGGAATAGCTGTCCATCTATAAAGAGTTTGTCCACAATAATAAAGGCACGCCTACCATCCTCCCTTTGTTGTCTTTGTACCGGATACAGTCTCTTATGACGTTCGTTTATCTCCCTTGGAAATTGGTCCCTTTAAGCTCCTTTCCCCTGCTTTTGATCAGCTCCTTTTGTTGGTAGTGTTCAAATTTTCCCAGCCGTAAAGGCTAACCGCGTTGTGGAATCCTTAGCAACAAAACTTTAGTTCGGATTAAAATCGATTTAATGAAAGTGTTTTAATATTAACAACAAAGTGTACAATGTTATGTTGCGCTCTCTGATGACATATCTCATTTTTACAAATGAATGAAAAGCTGAAATGTCTTGAGTCAATAAATATTAAACCCCTTTCTTATGGCAAGCCTAAATTAGTTCAGTAGTAAACATGTGCTTAACAAGTCACTTGATAAGTTTCATGGACTCACTCTATGTGCAATAATAGTGTTTAACCTGATTTTTGAATGACTACCTCAAATCGGTACCCCACACATACAATGATCTGTAAGGTGTGGTGGTTAATTTCTTTACTATCAAATGAGGAGAGACAAACTTATCACACAAGTCAGAGTTATACTTAAACTGAATATTTTATTCACTTATTAATAAGGGAGCAGGTCAATACAACGGACACATATAAAGTGAATCGATTGAGTGCTGTACGATAATGATGGCTGGTCGACGATACAAGATCAAATGATTTGTTGAGATCCCCGAGACAAAAGTACGAAGGTATTTTATAGCCAAGATACACCCCTTAAAACTTACCTACATGAAGAACAACAGATATATAGAATGAGTCACAAGGTTAAAATGTGTATGAAAGATGCCTGTAATACATAGCAGACAGTATCTGCTGTGTCAACAGTTTTCATTGTATCGTGAACCAGAGACTTTCCCTCCGACTCCATACTGGAACCATCTCTCCCTGGTACGGTATAGAACAGAAACATTAACTCATGCTCTGGAATGCTCTTTAGGTTTTATCACTCAAAAGTCATTGTAAATCTCCTGTCAGTGTTATCTCCCAGAGGCCCATCCTCAGTAGAACACACACACACAATAGTTAAGAATACTCTATTCATAAAACAACCATTTGATGCAGTAAAAGTATTATAACATAGTCTTGCAATTTTGCTCTCACAAAGGTCCCTCAGTCGAGTAGTGAATTTCAAACACAGATTTAACCACAAAGGCAAGGGGGGCTTTCTAGTGCCTCGCAAAGAAGGATACCTATTGGTAGATTGTTTAAAAAAAAAAAAAATGTTTAAACCTGACATTGAATATCCCTTTGAGCATGGTGAAGTTATTAATTACACTTTGGATGGTTTATCAATACACCCATTCACTACAAAGATACAGGCGTGATTCCTAACTCCGCTGCCAGAGAGGAATGAAACCGCTCTGGGATTTCAGAGGCCAATGACTTTAAAACAGTTAGAGTTTAATGGCTATGATAGGAGTATCAACAACATTGTAGTTACTCAATAATACTAACTTAAATGACAGAGTGAAAAAAAGGAAGCCTATAGAGATTTTTTTGAAGAATAATGTGCAAATATTGTACAATCGAGGTGTATTTGTATTTATTGTGGGTCCCCATTAGCCAAGGGAGCAGCTACTCTTCCTGAGGTCCAGCAAAATTTAAAACATTACATTACATTTCACAACACATTAAGTGTGGGCCCTCAGGGCACTACTCTACTACCACTACTCTACAACACAAAATCCATGTGTACGTCTGTGTATAGTGCGTATGCTATTGTGTGTGTGTGTGTGTCTTTCACAGTCTCCGCTGTTCCAGAAGGTGTATTTTTTTATCTGTTTTTTAAATATGATTTTACTGCTTGCATGAGTTACTTTATGTGGAATAGAGTTCCATGTAGTCATGGCTCTATGTGGTACTGTGCACCTCCCATAGTCTGTTCTGGACTTGAGGATTGTGAAGAGACCTCTGGTGGCATGTCTTGTGGTGGTTTGAACAGACAGCTCAGTGCATTCAATATGTCAATACTTCTCTCAAATACAAGTAGTGATTAAGTCAATCTCTCCTCTATTTTGAGCCAGGAGAGATTGACATAAATTATATGTATGTTAGCGCTCCGTGTACATTTAAGGGTCCGCCGTGCTGCCCTGTTCTGGGCCAAATGTCATTTTCCTAAGTCCCTCTTTGTGGCATCTGACCACACAATTAGACCGTAGTCCAGGTCCAGGCCTGAAGGACCTGCCTTGTTGATAGCGTTGTTAAGAAGATAGAGCAGCGCTTTATTATGGACAGACCTCTCCCCATTTTAGTTACTGTTGTATCATCATGTTTTAACCAGGACAGTTTACAATCCAGGGTTACTCCAAGTAGTTTAATTGCCTCAACTTGCTCAATTTCTACATTATTCATTACAAGATTTAGTTGAGGTTTAATGAAGGATTTGTCCGAAATACAGTGCTTTTACTTTTTGAAAAATGGAGGATTTATTTATTTATTGCCATCCATCCTGAAACTGACTGAAGCTCTTTTAAGTGATTTAACTTGCTGTGGTAGCTGACGTATATAGTGTTGTGTCATCATCATACATGGACAGACAGGCTTTACTCCGTGCTAGTGGCAGGTCATTAGTAAAGATTGAAAAAAGTAAGGGGCCTAGACAGCTTCCCTAGGGAATGCCTGACTCTACCTGGATTATGTTAGAGAAGCTTCCATTAAAGAACCTCTATGTTCTGTTAGACAGGTAACTCTCGATCCAAAATATAGCAGGGAATGTAAAGCCATAACACCTATGTTTTTCCAGCAGCAGATTATGGTTGATAATGTCAAAAGCTGCACTGATGTCTAACAAAACAGCTCCCACAATATTTTTTATTATCAATTTCTCTCAGCCAATCAGTCACTTGTGTAAGTGTCGTACATGTTGAATGCCCTTCCCCATAAGCGTGCTAAAATCCTCTGTTATTAATTTGTTTACTGTGAAATAGCATTGTATCTGGTCAAACACAGTTTACTAAGGGTTGGTAATAGTCCGATTGGTCGGCTTTTTGAACCTGTAAAGGGTTCTTTGCTATTCTTGGGTAGCAGAATGACTTGCTTCCCTCCAGGCCTGAGGGCACACACTTTCCTATAGGCTTAAATTGAAGAGATGGCGAATAGGAGTGGCAATATCGTCCCCTATCATCCTCAGTCATTTTTCATCTTAAGTTGTCAGACCCAGGTGGCTTGTCATTGTTGATAGACAACAATAATTATTTCACCTCTTCCACACTCACTTGGCCAAAACAATTATTTGTTTTGAATACATTTGTCATCACAGAAGTGTGGTATATGTTTAGATTAACTTCTCATCATAAACATGTTTGTGTGTAGTGCTGCAGGAGGCGGTCAGCACTGGTGACCCAGAGATGGTTCAGCTTGTGCTCCAGAGGAGAGACTACCTCAAAGCCTCTACAGCCCTGGGAGGAGTACCTGAGCTTCTGAGCAAGATCCGTGAGGTGTTCTCTCTCTCTCTCTGTTTGCTCCCCTCTCTGAAATGTTTTTCACTCATGCATTTAAATTTAAAAAATGTAAAGCTGTAAACTCATGCCTCTTTCCAATCCCCCCAGTCCCCAGATTTCTACATGGAAATGAAATGGGAGTTCACAAGTTGGAGTAAGTTCTAGTTGATACCCGATTTGAATGTGCCATGTGTGGATGTTTGAGACTTTGGTGTTTATGTTGCTTTCCCATCTGTTCCCAGTCCCGCTCGTATCCCGGGTTTGTCCCAGTGATGTGTGTCGGATCTGGAAGAGCGGAGCCAGCTTACGAGTGGACGCCACCCTGCTGGGCTTCGAGAACATGACTTGGATCAGAGGTCGTCGGAGCTACATCTTCAGAGGAGATGGTGAGTCCCGTTTTCCCTGAGTAAGGCTTTCCCACAACAGCGTTCTACTGACCACTATTTCAGCAGGTCGTCTCATCTTTTACCTCGTCTTTTACTCTGTTGGCGTATGTTTCACAGTGTGTGCTTGTGCCCATTGGCAGATACCTGGACTGAGTTGTTGGAGGTGAACCATGACGAAGAGGTGGTGGACACGGACCGCTTTGACATCTCCCGGGAAATAGAGGATGTAACACTGAACTCCATGCAACCTGCCGTACAGGAAGTGGCCAAGCGGCTAACCACGCCCATCGTCAACACTTTTCTGGACACCAGGCACATTGCTTTTGAGAGGTAAGATCCTAACCGTACTACACTTATCTTGTTTTTCTATTGTGTCATATACAGTTGAAGTAGGAAGTTTACATACACTTAGGTTGGAGTCATTAAAACCCATTTTTCAACCACTCCACAAATTTCTTGTTAACCTTTCTAGGGTAGAGGTGGAACAGTAGCGTCCCACCTGGCCAACATCCAGTGAAATTGCAGAGTGAGAAATAAAAAAATACTAAATTCAAATATTTAACGTTCTTGAAAATATATGTGTTATACATCAAAATAAAGCTTAACTTCTTGTTAATCCAGCTGCCGTGATAATTTATAGTTAAAATGAGAGGCTGCCTGGATCTTTAATTTAAAGACCCTTGCGCCCTTCGGTCTCAACGTAGACTTTGATCTGAAGCCATTCTTGTGATTATTGTGACTTTGCCATTGTAATTGTTTGTAAACTTGTGTAGTCAAATTAATCTATGATCGTATGCTATCCATTTGTTGTTTGTATGCTGTTCTTTGTATGACATTTTAATATTTGATTATTAACCAATGATATTAGGCCACTCTTAGCCATGATTACAGACACCTGTGTCTTTTGACACTATATACACGAGTCATCCCGCAGTGTTTGTGATTATACCCTGATGAAGACAGCTTGGCTGTCGAAACGTTGGTAATGAAATTTTTGCATCTGAGCTCCTAGAGTGTGCGGCTCTCTTTTATTTTCAAGGCACTCCAAAAGGTCCCAATTACATCACAAATGGTCCTTTTGTTCGATAATGTCCTTCTTTATATCCATAAAAACTGTTTAGCTGGCACGCTTCAGTCAATAATCCACCCATTTTCCCTCCATCAAAATGCATACAAAATTAATCCCAAACGTTACTAATAAACTTTTCCAAACTAGTCAAACAACGATGATAATCAAACCTTAGGTATCCTAATATGCAAATAAACTATACAATTTAAGACGGAGAATCGTTATTGTCTTCACCGGAGAAAAATACCAAAGAACGCGCCTGAAAAACCAGCCTGAAACTCTTTCTAAAGACTGTTGACATCTAGTGGAAGCCCTAGGAACTGCAATCTGGGAGGACTTGGCCTTATAATTAAAGTAATAGCCATTGAAAAAAGTGATAAGCTGACATTTTTTTTGGGGGGTGGTTTGTCCTCTGGGTTTCACCTGCCATATCAGTTCTGTTATACTCACAGACATTATTTGAACAGTTTTAGAGTGTTTTCTATCCAAACCTACCAATTATATGCATATCCTAGCTTCTGGGCTTGTGTAACAGGCAGTTTACTTTGGGCACGCTTTTCATCCGGAGGTCAAAATACTGCCCCCTGCCCCAGAGAGGTTTAACAAACTATAGTTTTGGCAAGTCGGTTAAGACATCTACTTTGTGCATAACACAAGTCATTTTTCCAACAATTGTTTACAGACAGATTATTTCACTTATAATTCACTGTATTACAATTCCAGTGGGTCAGAAGTTGACATACACTAAGCTGGCTGTGCCTCTAAACAGCTTGGAAAATTCCAGAAAGGATGTCATTGCTTTAGAAGCTTCTGATAGGCAAATTGACATCATTTGAGTCAATTGGAGGTGTCAATTGTAGACCTCCACAAGTCTGGTTCATCCTTGGGAGCAATTTCCAAACGCCTAAAGGTACCACGTTCATCTGTACAAACAATAGTACACAAGTATAAACACCATGGGACCACGCAGCTGTCATACCACTCAGGAAGGAGATGCATTCTGTCTCCTAGAGAAGAGCGTACTTTGGTGCGAAAAGTGCAAATCAATCCCAGAACAACAGTAAAGGACCTTGTGAAGATGCTGGAGGAAACAGGTACAAAATACTATATCCACAGTAAAACGAGTCCTATATCGACATAACCTGAAAGGCTGTTCAGCAAGGAAGAAGCCACTTCTCCAAAACCACCATTAAAAAAAGCCAGGCTACGGTTTGCAACTGCACATGGGGACAAAGATCGTACTTTTTGGAGAAATGTCCTCTGGTCTGATGAAACAAAAATAGAACTGTTTGGCCATAATGACCATCCTTATGTTTGTAGGAAAAAGGGGGAGGCTTGCAAGCCGAAGAACACCATCCCAACCGTGAAGCACGGGGGTGGCAGCATCATTTTGAGCTCTGACCTCAATCTCATAGAAGATGTGTGGGCGGAAATGAAAAAGTGTGTGCGAGCAAGGAGGCCTACAAGCCTGACTCAGTTACACCAGCTCTGTTAGTAGGAATGGGACAAAATTCACCCAACTTATTGTGGGAAGCTTGTGGAAGGCTACCTGAAACGTCTGACCCAAGTTAAACAATTTAAAGGCATTGCTACCAAATACTAATTGAGTGTATGTAAACTTCTGACCCACTGGGAATTTGATGAAAGAAATAAAAGCTGAAATTAATTAATCTCTTTACTAGTATTCTGACATTTTTTAAATAAAGTGGTGATCCTAACTGACCTAAGACAGGGAATTTTTACTAGGATTAAATGTCAGGAATTGTGAAAAACTGAGTTTAAGTGTATTTGGCTAAGGTGTATGTAAACTTTCGACTTCAACTGTAAGTCTTCGTTGAAGGACAAGTAAACTTGTACAGGGTTTTATAGTAACAGGACTCCAAATTGTTTTCCACAGAAATAAGTCTGGGATTTGGGGTTGGAGGAGTGACAAAACGGAAGTTGTCAGTGGTTTCGAGGCTAAGGTTCGTGCATTTATTATAACATTCTTGCCCTGTTAATGTTTAATTATTTTGTTACTTGTCTAGGTTTACTGACCTTACACAAGTTCCTTTCTTTATTGCTGCAATGAAATCAAATCAAACTATTTGTCACATGCGCCAAATACAACAAGTGTAGACTTTAACGTGAAATGCTTACTTACAAGCCCTTAACCAACAGTGCAGTTCAAAAAGAGTTAAATGATTTACCAAATAGACTAAAATAAAAAGTAATACTAAAAAGTAACACAATAAGAAAAACAATAACGAGGCTATATACAGGGGACACCGGTATCGAGTCAGTGTGCGGGTGTACCGGTTAGTTTAGGTAATTTGTACATGTAGGTGGGTGTGAAGTGACTATGCATAGATAATGAACAGCGAGTAGCAGGAGTGTACAAAAAGAAGGGGGGTCAATGTAAATTGTCCAGTGGGATTTTTATTAATTGTTCAGAAGTCTTATGGCTTGGGGATAGAAGCTGTTGAGGAGCCTTTTTGTCCTAGACTTGGCGCTCTTGTACCACTTGCCGTGCGGTAGCAGAGAAAACAGTCTATAACTTGGGTGACTGGAGTCTCTGACAATTTTATGGGCTTTCCTATAACACCGCCTATTGTATAGGTCCTGGATGGTAGGAAGCTTGGCCCCAGTGATGTACTGGGCTGTTCGCACTACCCTCTGTAGTGCTTTACGGTCAGATGCCGAGCAGTTGCCATACCAGGCGGTGATGCAACCAGACAGGATGCTCTCAATGGTGCAGCTGTTGAACCTTTTGAGGATCTGGGAACCCATGACAAATCTTTTCAGTCTCCTGAGGGGGAGAAGGTTTTGTTGTACCCTCTTCATGATTGTCTTGGTATGTTTGGACCATGATAACTCGTTGGTGATGTGGACATCAAGGAACTTGAAACTCTTGACCCACTCCACTACAGCCCTGTCGATGTTAATGGCGGCCTGTTCGGCCTGCCTTTTCCTGTAGTACACGATCAGCTCCTTTGTCTTGCTCACATTGAGGGAGAGGTTGTTGTACTGGCACCACACTGTCAGTTCTCTGACCTCCTCCATATAGGGCCATCTCATCTTTGTCGGTGATCAGGCCTTCCACTGTTGTGTCATCAGCAAACTTAATGATGGTGTTGGAGTCGTGTTTGGCCACACAGTCGTGGGTGAACAGGGAATACAGGAGGGGTTTAAGTACACACCCCTGTGGCAGACGTGTTGTTGCCTACTCTTACCACCTGGGGGCAGCCCATCAGGAAGTCCAGGATCCAGATGCAGAGGGAGGTGTTTATAGTCCCAGAGTCCTTAGCTTAGTGATGAGCTTCGTGGGCACTATGGTGTTGAACGCTGAGCTGTAGTCAATGAACAGCATTCTCACATAGGTGTTCCTTTTTTCCAGGTGAGAAGGGCAGTGTGGAGTGCGATTGGGATTGCATCATCTGTGGATCTGTTGGGGCGGTATGCGAATTGGAGTGGGTCTAGGATGTCTGGGAGGATGCTGTTGATCAGCAGTAGAAACAATAACAAAGCATACTCCCCACCCCTGTTTTGGTAAAAGGCTGAGAGATGGTGCTGGAGAAATGTAACCGGATCTCATATTCATAGACCAAGCTATAGATGTGTTGGACTGACCATCCATGATATCAAAATTATAGTTTTAACTATGTTTTGGGGCTATATAGTGTTTGTTTACAGATAAACATTTGTGTAAAACAAGCTTATACTTTGGGTTCTGATGGGGTATGACAGTTGAACTACGCTCATTAGTCATTTTAAAGTTATATTCTTCAAGAATCAATGGGTACATATTATTAATTTACAAATCCCCAAATTGATGTTGCAACTGCTGATTGCCCCTTTAATTTGACAATATCTATAGTAGATTGACAGCTTTTTTTAAAGGCTCAGTAGTGTTATTTCCTTGTAGCAGTAAAGGGAAGAATAGTATGCTGTATACTGCATGAGTTGTTTTTCTTTTCATTGCAGGTTTTCACTGTGAACAATGTAAATGTGGTGATCCGGACGAGGACAGAGCATCTCACCGATGAGGAGAAAGCTAGAATAAAAAGTAAACACTCTATAATTCCTCTAGGTGGAGGTAGAGAGACATAACAACAGTTAGATTGTGTCTGAAATGGCCCCCTATCCCTATATAATGCACTACTTCTGGTCTACGAGAGATGGTCCTCATCTCAATGTTTAATAAGCTGCGTCTTTATTCCCTTTAGTCAGCTACACTGTCACAGTTATAATAACCCAGAGATAGTACACAGACCCTAAATGGCCTGGCTCAGTTTAGGAGCAGACTTGTTGGAGACCAGCGCTGTGTCTGACACACAACGCATTGTCTCTTTTTTTTTTTTTGTCTTCTAGGTGAGAGGAATGTTCTGGAGTCTCTTCTTGGGACTGTGGAGCAGCAGATCAGTGCTCAAGGGGTAAGAGATCAGTAGACCAGGATTTAAGGTTATGGAGGATTATCTCATCTAATTGTTTTATTACTTAGCTACATAAACAGAATTTTACCTGCCTTTTTGACTTCAATAAGAACGCTTCGTCTTGGTTCATGTTTACTTCAATGAGAACACTCAACTTGGTTTGTAATGGGTTCAATAAAAACACTCACCTCTGTTCATATTGTGGATAGGACCTCACTCTGGAGTACGCAACACCCACCAACCCCACCGCTATCACACCAGAGGAGTACTTTGACCCTGAGTTTGACCTTGAAGACAGAGACATTGGCCGGCCCATTGAACTCACCATCCGAACCCAGAAGTAAGAAAATGATGCTGCTAAGCAAGGCCTTTTCATTAATATTCATGTCATCAGAAGTCTTGATTGTTTTTATAATGGTTTCCCTCAGTTCATATGAAGGTGTTGGTGTCTAGGTTTTAGCATAAGAGTGGTTGTATTGAGATGGGACTACATTGCAGTTCAGTTGAACTACAAAACATCAGATCTACAAATCACCCTGCATCCCAAATAACTACACATGATGTGATTAAGATTAGCCATTCTTCACCTCCCTTTGCGCAAACTGATTCTTAGGCACCAAAACAAAAAAAATGGACTGAAACAGGGAGAGACGACCTGAACTTGTCCAATAAGAAACACATGTTTTTGTTTTCCGTTGCAAAAAGTATTGCTACGGTGTGTACTAATGAATATGACCCTGATATGTCCAGGTTCAAGGGCACATTGTGGATGAGTGAGGAACACCCTCTCTCCCTGGTGGAGCAGGTCACCCCTATCATCGATCTCATGGCCCGGACCAGCAGCCACTTCGCCCGGCTACGGGATTTTGTCACCCTCAAGTTCCCTCCGGGGTTCCCTGTAAAAATAGGTACAGTTAATCCTCTGTGGAAGAGTGAAGAAATTAGAATGTTTACACAAAATGCTTGTGCGACTTAGCTCATTCAAACACTAAAGATCTGGGGCTGACTGAATCGAGCATCTCAGAGGAGTGCTGATCTAGGATCAGGTACCCCTTTTCATGTAATATTATTCTATGTGAACTATAAAGCAAAACTGACCCTAAATCAGCACTCATACTCTGACACGCTTGATAAATACGGCCCCTGATTGAGAAAAACTGCACACACACACATACTCACCAAGTACCACTATGAAAGGCTCACCAGAGAGGCATTTGCTTTTAAATAACGGGATGCATAAAGGTTATACATCGTTGTTTCCTCTCACACAGAGATTCCCCTGTTCCACGTGCTCAATGCTCGCATTTCATTTGGTGGTGTCAACAAATGCAGTACGTGCGAACCCCTGGACACGCCACCCTTGGCTGCCACGCCCACACCCTCGGAGGAGGACGGCGGTGAAGCTGCAGGTAGGCACACTCATTCCGCTGACCTGGGTGAAGTGACCACAGCATTCATTCCCATGGGTTATTATGAACACATTTCTCAAATTAATTTCTTCAGTTGCTTCTGACAGCTGAACAACAAATAGGAATGTTTGGCGGCGGGTAGCCTAGCGGTTAAGAGCGTTGGGCCAGTAACCGAAAGTTTGCTGGTTCGAATCCCAAAGCCGACTAGGTGAAAACTTTGTTGACGTGTCCTTGTGCAATGCACTTAACCCTAATTGCTTCTGCAAGTCACTCTGGATAAGAGTGTCTGCTAAGTGTATGTAAATGTATCCATATCAATTTCATTAGAAATGTCGATATTGACAGCTTACCAATAATAACAACATTCTCTATTTCTGTTCCCTCCAGTTCCCCCTCTATTCCAGGTGTGTCCCTCTGTATTTGAGGTGCCTGCACACTACCACCACAGAGGAGGAGGGGGCGGCAGCCGCCACATGCCCGTATCCAACCACGACGAGGAGCTACTGCAGTACGCCATCCACCAGAGTTTGCTGGAGTCCGGTGGTGGAGACCCGGAACAGGTCTGAGACGCCACACACACACACTCCTCGTCAGGTCCTCTTGCTCTCACGGACTCCTCCGCCTCACTTCTCATCTTTTTTACCTGGGATCTGTGTCTGTTCAGGAGGCCACAATATTACAAAACAGATTGTGTAGAACTGATATTATAGGGAATTATGTCCGTTACATTTATACCAGTTCTATCTGCGACGTGCCAAGCATTTTACCTTACCTACTCCACCCTTAATTTTGTCCTCTAGGAAGTGACCTGGGAAGATGCCAATGGGGACCTCACGGACCCTATTCTCAGTAGCCAGAGTGACAGGTAAATCAAATTGTATTGGGTGTGTACACATATTTTTCTAAAGTTGTTGCTGGTGCAGCGAAATGCTTATGTTTCTAGCTCCAACAGTGCCGTATACCTAACAATATAAAACAATACACACAAATCCACAAAATACAAAGAAAGAAATTAAGAAATATCAGAACGAGGTGCGTGTGTGTGATATATATATATATTATATATTGAATGAATGAATGAATGAATGAGAGAAAGTATGGACAGTATATGAATAGAAAAGGTTTGTACAGCAGTAGTTCTATAGGATGAGCCATCACTAGAATACAATATATACATATAAAGTGGGTAAAACAGTATGTAAACATTATTAAAGTGACCAGTGTTCCATGACTCTGTACATAGGGCAGCAGTCTCTAAGGTGCAGGGTAGAGTACCGGGTTGTCGCCAGGTAGTAACAGTGACTAAGTTCAGGGCAGGTATTCCCAAAGTATTCCTGCACATCACTGGCTACACTATTCACTTTTGCCCAAAGTGACTTTCAATTAGCACAAAACCCACAGACCTGGTATTGCAAGCACGTGTCCAAACAACTTAGCATTAAAAGCACAATTTTCTCAGCTTTGCTGACGTATGGTCGGGTGTGCAGTATGTGGATAGGTGCTTTTAAAAGGAAGTTGGTAGTTATTCACAATGGACAACTGTCGTCCAGGAAAGAAACATTCCAAGCCTTTCTTCTCTTTCTGATACCAACACCTGTTGTTCCAGAAGCATCACAGAGGGGGCGCTGGTGGACTTGGGAGACACCACATCGAGTCTGGCCAGCTCAAGCACCTCGATCCCCAGCCCTGACATGGACCTCCGCATGGCCATGGAGCTGTCGGCCCGGGCCCAAGCCGAGGAGGAGAGGAGGAGGAAAGAGGAAGTGGAGGAGCTGGAGAGGATATTGCAGCTCTCGCTCACAGAGAAGTAAAAAGAGGAAAATATGAGGGGGGAAAATGGTTATTAAGACCACGCCTTGCCATACCTGCATGAACTATTTATAAATCAAGAAGCAGCCACCATCACACCCCCTCCCAATCCAACCCCCATACCCCCCCTTCTCCAATGCAATCCACCATGACACCGGCAAAACCTCCATGTAACAACATTGTCATTAACATAACCATCTGTATTTAATACTTTGATACCTATTTTTGTTTAAAAAACATCAACAAATATGTTGCTATATTTGTATTTCTATATAACACTTAGGCTCTGTCTCAAAAGTGTACACGCTGTCAAATCCTTGATTCCTCCTGTCCTTTTAAGAGTCAGCCACTCCTCTCCCGAAGAGGAATCCATGTATTCTTTGAGATTATTTTGGGAACTGTTTCATTTCACTGGAATGTCAGGGTTACAATCTGTGATTTGAATTAGTTGGGTGTTGCCAAGAGCCGGTTAAACCTGTGGCAGGTAGCACAGGAGGCTGGTGAGGGTAGGACAGATGACAATAATGAGGGAATGGAATCAAAGACAAGGAAACCATGTTTATTGTGGTTAATACCGGTCCATTGATTCCATTCCAGCCATTTCTATGAGACCGTCCTCCCCAATTAAGGTGCCACCAGCCGCTTGTGGCTGTTAGCTGCTTTAGTTGTGGCTCTGGAAGGTTGTTCTTTCAGAGCTCTGGGTCATGTCCACGAGGCACCAAACAGAAGCAAGGTGACTGAAACAGGTAGGGACTACCTGCCCTATTATGAATATGACTCTGGGAATGGAACTCCAGTGTTCACACAGCCATTTGACAGAGGTTCACAGCCAGACTGAAAGATTGAATATCTCAGGGTTCCATTGTTCTACAGTTCCTTTTCGTTGAAACTATAGTGAAAGTGCAGTATATTAGTTTATTGTAGACACATCGAATGCAGTTTTCTGGTCATCGATTAGGATTTGTTCTACTTTGAACAGGATGGCATCTAACAGTATGACTTGGTGGTGCTTGCCGTCCCTTTTTCTTGTTTGCCTGACACTGCATAACTTTCAATCAAAACCTGTAATTCATGGGAAAAGACAAAAGTAAGATTCTTCTTGTGCTGCAGGAATTCATGTTTTGTATTCATGTTGTAATTGACACAGTGTGAAAAGGAACATGATAATTCAAACATGCACAAGAAGACGGAGGTTCTTGACTTGCACCAGAAACCAGGTGTTATTAAATTGGTTGTTATTTTGGAGGTGGTCCGTCTTGTTGGCCATCACCGATGGTCCCTGAGCACCGTTAAGCATCAGCACCACAACTCAACAAAGCAATAGCAGAAGCCACTGTGCCTACCTGTGGTGGATGATAAAGTAGCATACACATGGTTCAGAGGCGCTCGCAAGCAACCAGGGTCCAAACATGGATCATTGTAGGCTATCTATTGGCAATGACATTTTTCGTCCCTTAAATGTAGAAGAATATGGCCATCAGACCTCAAACACAACAGGGTTCTAAGGACTGCTGTCTCTCTTTTTTTTATCTTGCAACTACAGACCGACCTGTGGGCTGAGTGACGTGCAAGAGATCTGAGATCAAACATGGATGCCAGCTCCGTGTAGCATCATTATTTTGTACTGAAGGGAGCATTTCCTAGTCTGGGTACCAGTCAATATCTTTGGCACATGACATAGAGTACAAAGAGTGGAATGTTAGCTAAACAGAGACTGGCAACCAGGCTAAGCATTCCCCTCTCACATGTCCAATTCTAAATGGATCCCTAGACCCTACCTATGCCCTATGCTCTTGTACAGATCTGATACGATTTGACAGGTGTATGCGATATGGTAATATGGTAATAATACCTTTTCCTCTGATGGGCCATTTTCACCATATTGCAGATCTCCCCAATAGGGCATAGTAGGGTCTAGGGATCCATTTGGGCTTAGGCTACAGACATGATTGGTTTTGGGAGGGGGAGTCAGTGTTAGTGTTATAATGCCACTCAGGCCAGACCTACTAAAGACCGGAGAACATTTGAAAGGTCTCATTTTTAAAGCTGTGATCAAGGGGCTTCAAAAATGTTTCCTATCCAGTGGTGTTGGTGGATAAAAAATGAATTAACCAATGTAGTTAATTACAGTGATAACCAACAGCACTTTGGACATGTTTCTGATGCTTCGCTTCGTCTGTTCTGTTTTCTGGGGGCTAGAGCTCTAAACAGCTAATGATCAAATTGCCAAACCGTAGGACAGTCTCTAATGTACCAGGGTTCGCTTTGATTAGATTTCTTGGGAAAAGTCTTTTTACTGCTTTATTTGCTAGCAGGTAAGCTTATTTTTTAACATGTTAATAAGAATTTGTGAAAACATTTGTAAACTGTGATGTTGGATTAAAAAACATTTCTTCAATAAATGCACTTTATTTCAATTTGGGTGAACTGCGGCTGATTCTGTTACAAGTAAGTCTTTTTGCTAAGATTAACAGCAGATGGCACAAACCTATTCATTGTTCAGATCACAAAAGCACAATCCTTCATTTGTTTTTCAGACAAATGCCTGCTCTGATCATTAACCATTCAATGACTAGCTGTCCATTTCACAGATTTTAAACACTGGATTAATATGTCACAGCAATTTCCTGTGCATTGTTTCATCAATAATCATTGGTATATACTTTATGGTTGGATTACCCTATAGATCTATGAATTAATGGTATGTTTTGTTGGGCTAAATATAGTAACTGGCTTCATTCAAATCCTGACATCTGCTCCATGTATCCACACTGACAAATTAGAGCGTCTGAACTGTTTGCAGTAATTAAATTGGATGCCATAAGAATATTATGGCGGATATACAGTACAGTACATGAGCACTATATTGTGTAGAAGGAATCAACTCTGAAATGGAATTTAAAATTCTATTAGCCCTCTTCATGAACTAAGAGTGATTTCATAATCAAACATCCGTCATCTTTCCAGATTTCACATGAAAAACCAAAATTATAGAACAAAAAAAATTAGCAACAAGGGATAAACAAATTTTCCAATCGTTTTGGGTGTCTTTTCCAAATATTCTTATTCATTGTGGATTTTAGTACAATTTGACATTTCAGGCGAGGGATTTATGGTTTGGGGCAGATTTTCATTTTAGATGCTTATAGAAAAATGCTGTCACTTAATGTGTTATTGATCCCTTCTAATTTTGACTGGCATGTGAGTGAGTGCCATTTGAGAATCTCTTTGAAACCAACAGCTACATCAGGACGTTTACGTGTTTTCAGCATTATGCAACCGGTCTCACTTTTGTCTGCTGCAACACTTAAAGATCTCCAGGATCTTAAGCACAAAAAAGTAACATATTGTATGAATTTGATTTATAATAATTTTTGGGCAGTACATAACATACTTTTAGTCATGTAGTGTATGTGGACACCTGCTCGTCGTACATCTCCTTCCAAAATCATTAGCATTATTATGGAGTTGGTCCTGCCTTTGCTGCTATAACAACCTTCACTCTTCTGTGAAGGCTTTCCACTAGATGTTGGAACATTGCTGTGGGGACTTACTTCCATTCAGCCACAAGAGCATTAGTGATGTCGGGCACTGATGTTGGGCGATTAGGCCTGGCTCGCAATTAGGGTTCCAATTAATCCAAAAGATGTTTGTTGGGGTTGAGGTCAGGGCTTTGTGCAGGCCAGTCAAGTTCTTCCACATCGATCTCGACAAACCATTTCTGTATGGACCTCACTTTGTGTACAGGGGCATTATCATTCTGAAACAGGAAAGGGCCTTCCCCAAACTATTGCCACGAAGTTGGAAGCACATAATCATCTAGAATGTCATTGTATGCTGTAGTGTTACGATTTCCTTTCACTTGAACTAAGGGGTCTAGCCCGAACCATGAAAAATAGCCCCAGACCATTATTCCTCCTCCACCAAACTTTACAGTTGGCACAATACATTCGGGCAGGTAGGGTTCTCCTGGCATCTGCCAAACCCAGATACGTCCGTCGGAATGCCAGATGATGAAGCATGATTCATCACTCCACAGAAGGCTTTTCCACTGTTCCAGATTCCAATGGCGTCAGGCTTTACACCACTCCAGCTGACGCTTGGCATTGTGCATGGTGAGGTTAGGCTTGTGTGCGGTTGCTCGGCCATGGAAACCCATTTCAGGAAACTCCAGACGAACAGCTCTTGTGCTGACGTTGCTTGCAGAGGCAGTTTGGAACTCGGCAGTGAATGTTGCAACCGAATCCAGACGCTTTTTACACATTTCAGCACTCTGCGTTCCTGTTGTGTGTTTGTGTGGCCTACCACTTGGCGGCTGAGCCGTTGTTGCTCCTAGACCTTTCCACTTCAGAATAACATTACTTACAGTTGATCGGGGCAGCTGTAGCAGGGCAGAAATTTGACGAACTGATTTGTTGGAAAGGTGGCATCAAATCAAATCAAATTTATTTATATAGCCCTTCATACATCAGCTGATATCTCAAAGTGCTGTACAGAAACCCAGCCTAAAACCCCAAACAGCAAGCAATGCAGGTGTAGAAGCACGGTGGCTAGGAAAAACTCCCTAGAAAGGCCAAAACCTAGGAAGAAACCTAGAGAGGAACCAGGCTATGTGGGGTGGCCAGTCCTCTTCTGGCTGTGCCGGGTGGAGATTATAACAGAACATGGCCAAGATGTTCAAATGTTCATAAATGACCAGCATGGTCGTATAATAATAAGGCAGAACAGTTGAAACTGGAGCAGCAGCACGGTCAGGTGGACTGGGGACAGCAAGGAGTCATCATGTCAGGTAGTCCTGGGGCATGGTCCTAGGGCCCAGGTCCTCCGAGAGAGAGAAAGAAAGAGAGAATTAGAGAGATCATATGTGGGGTGGCCAGTCCTCTTCTGGCTGTGCCGGGTGGATATTATAACAGAACATGGCCAAGATGTTCAAATGTTCATAAATGACCAGCATGGTCGTATAATAATAAGGCAGAACAGTTGAAACTGGAGCAGCAGCACGGCCAGGTGGACTGGGGACAGCAAGGAGTCATCATGCATCCTATGGTGGTGCCACATTGAAAGTCACTGAACTCTTCAGTATGGCCATTCTACTGCCAATGTTTGTCAATGGAGATTGTATGGCTGTGTGCTCGATTTTATATACCTGTCAGCAACAGGTGTGGCTGAAATAGCCAAATCCACTCATTTGAAGGGGTGTCCACATACTTTTGTGTATATATAGTGTAGCTTAATTTATCAGTCTCCCATTTCTTCAGGTTTGTTGTGTGCAATTGACCCAAATTATTGAGTAACACTTTATAATACATGAATAATCCATTATACATGTTTGTATATTTTAAATGCTTATGAATATTAATAATGCTTAAGCTATAAGTTTCTAAATGTTAACAAATAATTAAAGTTATTTAATAATAGTTTATAGTTAGTTTATAGATTGAGCCAAAGCATTTGGGATAAAAGCTTCTGCTAAATTGCATACATAAAAAAAAAGTAAATTCTGTACAAACAAATGGTTTCAGGTTTGAGAAATGTGCACTGAAATGAGTGTAAATGTGATTGAGAGGGCAGACAAACAGCTTGGGGGCATGCCACTCAAAACAGCCTCTTCATGCATTTGATCACCACACGAATGTGTGTGTTGTGCATTAGCACTCTTGATGGGAACACTCATCAATGAGCATCAGACTTATATTCGTCATTACATTCACTAAACAACAGTTTAAAGAGGCTGATTGAACTTATCCCTTTAATCTATAGTCATGGAAACAGAGTGCTCTGCTGGATCTGGGCCCATATTTATAATGCTTGTCAGAGTAGGATCTAAGATCATGCCCCAATCAACTTGGGCTTGTACCTTACGCTGGGGAGGGATCTACTCCCCAGATCAAGGTATGATAACCAAAGCATGAAGAATTACTGTTGCTTCTACACTGATAAAGATTGATAATAAAGTTACTGGTCCCCTCCCCATGTCAAACACTTGGATTCAGGAGGCAGGACTATTGAGGGGATAGGGTGACATCTCCCTAACTCTTACCTCAACTCCATCGAACACCTATGAATTGATGAATTGTAACGCCAACAGGGAGCCAGGTCTAATCGCCCAACCTCACTAATACTCTTGTGGCTGAATGGAGGCAATGTTCCAACATCTAGTGGAAAGCCTTCCCAGAAGATTGGAGGCTGTTGTAGCGGCAAAAGGGGACCAACTCATTATTAATGTCCAGGATTTTGGGATGAGATGTTCGACAAGCAGTTGTCCACATAGCTTTGGTTACGTATGGTTCAGTTGGTTGAGCATGGCACTTGCAACACCAGGGTTGTGGGTTTGATTCCCACAGGGGAGTAGTAAGAATAAAACATGTATTCATTCACTGTCGCTTTGGATAAGATCGTCTGCTTAATGACTCAAATGTCAACGTAGTATATCATTCATGTCACTCAACACACACAGTCAACCCAATGTATGTTAGTTTTTTTTATCATGTTTTTTTTTTAAACTTCAGTAGTACCTTGTGGTGGGGCATTTTAATAATACTCCAATATATCAGGGTAAATAAGCAAAAATATAAATAATATTAGACAAATATAAACAATACATTAAAATTCCATTAAACGATGACAGCAGCAGGAATATTAAGTTACCTTCACAAAAAAATATAAAATAATCATATCAATTAACATTTTACATGGCCTAATCAAGACACATGGGGTGGCAGGTAGCCTAGTGGTTAGAGCGTTGGACTAGTAACCGGAAGGTTGCAAGCTCGAATCCCCGAGCTGACAAGGTATAAAATCTGTCATTCTATTCCTAGGCGTCATTGAAAATAAGAATTTGTTCTTAATTGACTTGCCTAGTTAAATAAAGTTGTTTTTTTTAAACACAATAACATCCCACTGGGCACAGACATCAACATCTATTTCACGTGGAAACAACATTAATTCAACCAGTGTAGTCTATACTGGAGGGGAAAAAAATAAGATGAATAAGGTTTATATAAAAATGAGGGACCCAGTGCCTATTGTCTAACATTCCAGTTTATCAGACAGATATGTGTAGACTATGGTTTTTTTGATTGTTGATTCCCTTGATTGTTGATTCCCTTGGATCCAGTCGGACAGTAGGCATGACGTTGCTGTACACTGCTTCACCGGCGATGCAATGGTTTATACACACAAACTGCCATGACAATCATCACCACCAGCAGGATAGATAAGACGCTAATAAGTACAACTGCAATAGAAAAAAATACAATGTTACAAGCACATACATGAAAGAGATTTTAGACCATTCGTTGCGGCTCCGCCCTCTCACGAGAACACATCGCAAATAAAGAACTACAGGTTAGGGGGACTTTGCTGAAAAAACATGGCACTAATAGCCTTCAATTAACATTAAAATAACAAAATCAAGGTTGCATACGTCTACACACGTTATTTAGAAGATAAGCCCACATTCTTATTTTATTGCCAACAGGTGCGCCCCTGTTGTCTAGGAACACGGGCCTGCAATAGGCTACACATTAACCCGCATAAAACCTTACCCAAATTTTGATTCTGTAGGACTACATACGGCCTTTCATTTAGTTTAGAGTCACCTAGTTGTCCGTTCCCGTTCACAAACGCGCCAAAGGATAGAAAATACAGAATTAGGCTTTGTCGACTAGGATACAACATGATTATGCGAGAGGGAAAATAAGCTTCCACTTTCCCAGCATAATAATAGCAAAGACGATACAGTATGAGGATAGACAGAAACTGCTTCTCCAACACAACATCCCCGATCACGCTTGTATGTGACGTCATGGTAACGTTGGCTAGCTAAGATCATGCGCAGAAACTCGTCATCGGGTCTAACGATCGTCTCGCGCAGAACTGCGTATGTGCAGACCGACAAATCGAAGGCAATCCTTTGATATAAAGTTTTTTTCACGAAAATGAAATCCTTTCAGTTTATCGCTTTCACAAGGTTGCAGTAAAAACATATTCAGCTACTTAAGAAATTGTCTCGAATCTCGGTTGTGCCTTTAGATTTTGAGAAAATTAACAACCAAGGAATAATTTTTCACTTCTCTCATTGGCTTCTCAAACCCCATACACCGGACTGGTCTGCCCATTGAGCTGAGTCTGTCTGCAGAGACCCAGTGGCCAAGTTTGATTCGCAAGCGTTCCCGGAAGTTTCACGGCACCCTCGTGATATCACATTAGCCTACACTGGGTCCTAAAAGCTGCCAGGTAGTACTAAAAATTAACCGTCTCTACGCCGCAGTATTTCAGTTTCATATCCAGTCTATCGCTCAATGTCATCTAGTCTAGTGATTGTACTCCGTTACTTATTTAATTGGGCCTACAGTGTGATTTGCGGATAATGTCATTTTTACTTCATTGTGATTTTAACTGGAACTGAATAGGGAATTATGTAGTGGTGGGTTATCGGATAGAATATAAAGGATGTGTTACTCTTTCAGTATTTTGTTCTCGGTTCTCTTATATTAGGAATTCTATAGCCTAATAAACATCTGGTAAGGAAAGAAAACAATTCAGTTCTTATAGTGCATATATGTCATTACTTTCCCTACATTCCTGAAATGTCAAAGAGCAATGGGGTAAAGTTATAAAGGTTAAGATGCTTGGGGTTATAGAGACTTACATCATTACTGTGCATGACTGATGTATTTGGCCTTCATCACATCATCTTTTGCCACGAGTAAAGCACATGTACCAGTACCAATACAAACACTAGTTTCTTGTAATGAGCCCCAGAAGCATAATTGTTTCTGGAAAGTGTCTCTCTACCAAATGGGGATGGAAATACATTTGGTGTCTTCCTGGCCCCATAAATCATCACTGCAACAAGGAACCTGTAGGGAAACAGAAAACGAAGCACTGTGGAACTAGACTTCTCCACCAGTGATTTTGTGCTTGGGGTAAGATGGGAGGGAGAAGGTATTGTTCAGAGGCCAACGAGTTGGTGGGTTGATGTTTCAAGGATGGGTGATTGTGGCAATTATACATTATGCTTGCTCTCTCGCTCTCTCTCCCTCCCTCTCTATTTTGTTCATTGTTGCTTAGGAGGTTTGACCGATGAGAAGACATGCAATCAGGCTCTGGACCAAATTATCCATTTCTAAGCAATCACGGGCACATGTAGTAGGTTCCATCAATTGACCGAACTCTGTTTTTGTTTTTAATGTTGTTATTTTTCTATCTTTGGAACATGAATTTAGATCCCAGGTTAATTAACGTTGTATCTCTCTTCTTCCCTAAACACCAGATGGTTCATCTACTCTGTATTTGCGCCTCATATTGATTGACACCCTTGAAATGAAACAAGACAGATTGCATAGTGGTAGCCTAGAGGTTAGAAAGGCAGGCCTGCAATTTGAGGGTTGCTACTTCGAATAGCAAAATCAAATCCCTGATCTGAAAATGACAAGACAAAATATTCCCCTTCTTGTTTTTATTTATTTTTTAAATTTTACCTTTATTTAACCAGGCAAGTCAGTTAAGAACACATTCTTATTTTCAACGACGGCCTGGGAACAGTGGGTTAAACTGCCTGTCCAGGGGCAGAACGACAGATTTGTACCTTGTCAGCTCAGGGGTTTGAACTCGCAACCTTCCGGTTACTAGTCCAACGCTCTAACCACTAGGCTACCCTGCCGCCCCTTGTTCATCAAGTTATACATTATACTGAAGGTGTCTGCCTTTTGTCTAACATTGTGGCAAGCTGTGTAGTTCCTTTGGTGACAGTGTAGTCCTTAAATTTCTCTGCAGCGTTTCTTCACACAGTGAAGTAATAAGCAGATGGTAATATAGGAGCAGCCATTGAGCCAGTGCTCCTTTCATGTCTCTTCTGCAGGTCTGTTTGAGATACAACTCTACTGCAACAACCCACACAAAGGGGCTTTGATGTGTGGTGCTCAGCTCCCCTATGTAGAAATACCCAAATGAGGAATTGTGTAAACAAACCCATTGATATTCTGTTCTCCTCATACCAGAGGACCTTGACGCGATCAAGGTCTTCTGGGGCAGGGAGGAGTTGTTCTGTTTAATAAAACATTTAATTAAAACTATTCTATTCCGTTGTATGTTGATGATTTCTGGATATTGCAAATCAGGCTTTTAATTAGAATCGCTCATTAGGGTGTACAGCGACGGCAACCACAAAGACATGAGAGGGACAGCTATCTATAATGGACACCCCTGCCTCTGCACACGTTCAGCTCTGAACATTAACTTACCTTTAGTGTTTCTGTCAAGATGAACAGCAGCAAGCGATCAAATCATGCTTTTGTTGTTATAAAAAAAATACAATATATAGTAATGGTAAGAAGAAGAAGAAGACAAAGAAGAAGAAAGTGGACAAAACACAAGGATGTAATACATATGTTTATATATAGATTTTTTTTTTTCTCATTACATGTATACGATAACATTTGCTGCCACATCCTACAAATACAGGGACCTCCATGCTTCCTTTTCTATTTAGAAAGACCGAAATCACAAAACATTCCAAATATTATATAGCATAATTAAAACGGCTCAACACATTATTCTCTGAAGATAAATTAAACGAAGGTCGAGAATAAATGGAAACATGTTACAATCTCTGATAGGCTTTGATTTGAGTAACAGTTCAAACAGTCTTATCAAATAGAGAGACAATAAAAGTTTTTGTTTTTTGTCTGGAGAGGCAAAATATCAATACATATTATATAAAGCTTTGACCTATCTACAATATTTAGGCAGATTTAAGGCAGAAAACACTGGAAGTTGTTTATCCCAACAACAAACACTTAGGAGAAAATATTTTGTAGTCCCTTTGCAACTGGTATTTACTAAGAAACTGGTCAAATGGGTACCAACTGGTTCAAAACAATTGGGAAAGGCCCAGAAACCAAATGCATAACAATAATTATGTTATTATCATTTCACCTACATTTCCAAGTAAATTCCAGGTAAAGAAAGGACTATGAAATAAAGCATAACCAAAAATGAAATACTTTTAGCAGCTTATTTGGTCTCATCTGCTAACTGCATTCTTTGAGGTAGGCCTAATCCTTTTAACTTGCATGTTGGTGAGGAACTATTGTTAGTAAAAATCCATTGAAAAAACGTTTAAGACATCAACCATTTGTCAGCCACACAGTATAACTTGTTTTACTTATCACACATAACAAATTACATTATCTGTATGAAAAACAGTTATTGACATGTATATTAATACATATTGGTTATTCATCTTATTGAACTAATACTCTTAAAAAATATCCCCTGCATTTTATGTTTTGGGATGTTGATGAGATTTTTTCCAGAACTGCTTCTCACTGGTTGCTTAAAAGGGTACGCCACAAAAAAAATAAAAATACAATGGTAGTTTAATGTGACTGGGTCATGTTTTTGAACTCTTAATAATAACCTAGCAAAAATAAGTCATTGATGAGAAGTGACTGCATTGTGTCCTTCAGTCTTACAACCTTATTTTATTATGACAGTCTTAGTAAGATGCTCTTTGTGATTGTGTGGTTGTCTCAAGCCGTAGAAACCTGTCTTGGGATCAGCCATACATTTTCTGTCCAAAATAAAAATGTATTTTAAGGATGCTTTCAGACTGAATATTCATTCGTATTTCATTTTATTCTCTTTACATTAAAGTCCCCTGTTACACTTTACTTGGATAGTCATACTATCAACAAACTATCTGTTGATAAGCAACTGCTTGCTAAGGTTACAGTTAGGGTTAGGTTTAGAATAAGGGTTAGGGTAAGGGTGAAGGTTAGAGTTAGAGCTAGGGTTAGGATAAGGGTTAAGGTTAGGGTTAGGATTAGTAGATAGTTAGTTGAAATGTTACCGATAGTCTGTAGATATTCTGTAGAGTATCTACAGATGTACTAACAGACTATTTGTGTTTATTGTACTCATTGAGCTACAGAAAAAAAGATTTGTCGAATGCTCCATGAGATTGATCTGTGTCTGCTGATTTGGCTCTCGTTCAGGAGTCTGTTGGTAGCAACATAATGTGCCTGCCTGGGTTCTTGGCAACGTGGGTGCTTCTATGGGACAGCACTCATGTTGAGGGAGTCTGTGTGGATCTCTGGCATAATGGTCCTCTCAGGTCTCAGACACACAGCTAGGCGCTGGGGACAACAACAGGTGAATGTGGAACAACAAAGAATGTGGAACAAGAGATAGTTAAACCATGTGTCATCCACTTATCACATATTGATACTGTATACAGTATATAAGATATATGCTTCTTTTAGACCACACATACCACACTACTCATCTATGTCTTGTCAATAGCCAGCACAGTGCATGACTGTACATACAGTTGAAGTCGGAAGTTTACATACACTTTGGAGTCAGTAAAACTCTTTTTCAACGACTCCACAAATTTCTTGTTAACAAACAATAGTTTTGGGAAGTCGGTTAGGACATCTACTTTGTGCAGGACACAAGTCATTTTTCCAACAATTGTTTACAGACACATTATTTCACTTATAATTCACTGTATCACAATTCCAGTGGGTCAGAAGTTGACATACACTAAGTTGACTGTGCCTTTAAAGAGCTTGGACAATTCCAGAAAATGATGTCATGGCTTTAGAAGCTTCTGATCGGCTAATTGACATAATTTGAGTCAATTTTAGGTGTACCTGTGGATGTATTTTAAGGCCTATCTTCAAACTCAGTGCCTCTTTGCTTGACATCACAGGAAAATCAAAATAAATCAGCCAAGACCTCAGACAAAAAATCGTAGACCTCCACAAATCTGGTTAAATCTTGGGAGCAATTTCCAAATGCCTAAAGTTACCACATTCATCTGTACAAAAAATAGTATGCAACTATAAACACCACGGGACCACGCAGCCATCATACCACTCAGGAAGGAGACGCGTTCTGTCTCCTTGAGATGAATGCACTTTGGTGCGAAAAGTGCAAATCAATCCCAGAACAACAGCAATGAACCTTGTGAAGATGTTGGAGGAAACAGGTACAAACGTACTGTATCTATATCCACAGTAAAACAAGTCCTATATCGACATAACCTGAAAGGCTGCTCAGCAAGGAAGAAGCCACTGCTCCAAAACCGCCATACAACGGTTTGCAACTGCACATGGGGACAAAGCTCGTACTTTTTGGAGAAATGTCCTCTGGTCTGATGAAACAAAAATAGAACTGTTTGGCCATAATGACCGTTGTTAAGTTTGGAGGAAAAAGGCGGAGGCTTGCAAGCTGAAGAACACCATCCCAACCGTGAAGCACAGGGGTGGCAGCATCATGTTGTGAGGGTACTTTGCTGCAGGAGGGACTGGTGGACTTCACAAAATAGATGGCATCATGAGGTAGGAAAATTATGTGGATATATTGACGCAACATCTCAAGACATCAGTCAGGAAGTTAAAGCTTGGTCGCAAATGGGTCTTCCAAAGGGACAATGACCCCAAGCATACTTCCAAAGTTGTGGCAAAATGGCTCAATGACCTCAATCCTATAGAAAATATGTGGGCAGAACTGAAAAGGCGTGCGAGCGAGGAGGCCTACAAACCTGACTCAGTTACACGAGCTCTGTCAGGAGGAATTGGCCAAAATTCACCCAACTTATTGTGAGAAGCTTGTGGAAGGCTACCTGAAACGTTTGACCCAAGTTAAACAATTTAAAGACAATGCTACCAAATACTAATTGAGTGTATGTAAACTTCTGACCCACTGGGAATGTGATGAAAGAAATTAAAGCTGAAATAAATCATTCTCTCTACTATCCTTCTGACATTTCACATTCTTAAAATAAAGTGGTGATCCTAACTGACCTAAGACAGGGAATTTTTACTATGATTAACTGTCATGAATTGTGAAAAACTGAGTTTAAATGTATTTGGCTAAGGTGTATGTAAACTTCAACTGTACAACACCAGGCTGTATCAAGTCTTGTAGATTACATTGGAGCAGTGCTTCTCAGCTGGTTTACTCTCGGCACCCAAACTGAACCAGGTTGTCTTAGTCGCGACCCAATATTGGCATTGCGAAAAATAATTGCCAAAATACAATTTGGGAAACTACTTGTAATGTAGTAAATGTAGGAATTATATGACAAGGGAACAGCATTCCAACTTCTTTCGACGTCAATAATAACATTTTGTCCATATTCTTGATGAAGAATGTTAATAAACTCACTGGTTTGAGACACAAACCAAAATAGAGCTGCTAATAGCTCTATATTGAAAATACTGTGATTGAAGAAAAACATTTCAGAGATGTTTAAAAATGTAAGTTCATTGTCATTTCTACCACAGGAGGTTGGTGGCACCTTAACTGGAGCGGTATCAGTGGAATGGTATCAAATACATCAAAAACATGGTTTCCATTTGTTTGATGCCATTTCATTTACTCCATTCCAGCCTTTATTATGAGCCGTCCTCCCCTCAACAGCCTCCACTAATTTCTACACACTTTCTACCTGGTTTAAGCCGTTTAAGTTCAGACTGGAGTCCCAGGTCGTGACCCACCAGTTGAGAATCGCTGCATTAGAGGGCCTGACCTGTTTCAGTGATCCGGGGGTCCACACCAGCTTGTAGACCATATAGATGGGGATCCACATGAAGGACGAGGCACCGATGATGTAGCCCACCGTAATGCTCCAGTCTGGGTACTTGTAGTCAAAGAGTTGGAGGGGCGCTGGCTTGAGCAGGGAGCTCACTATTATATACTGTGAAAGCAGAGCGACAAAGACAAACAGTAAAGTCTCACACGCCACACTCATATTTTCTCAATTCGAATTTACATGTGACAATGACATGCACCCTATTAGATGCCCGTTGTGCCTCTACAAATGTTTCTCTTTATTTTGTGAGATGATCACAGACCTTCTAGGGAGATGAGGGCAGAAACAATTTAGCCCATACAAAAAAGGGAAAATAATAAAGAAAGCTAGCTCGATGTAAATGTCAGCTCTTTCAGCAGTGGAAGGCTAAGAGAGATTAAAGGAGATGTATGCAAAGTGAAGGCAGGGATATTAAGTTATGCAGGTGAATGAAATTGACATTTACAGGGAAAATATTGTAGAATATAAACAGGAGAAAACAAGATTTGGATAAGACATTGATGCAGGAGGGAGATGTGTGTCCCCTACTTCAGATTGAATAATTGAAGGTGGAGAAGGGTTCTATGCTGAAATGCTTAAATTCTGCAGGTATAACCCATAATGGTGCAGTTATAATACACTGTAATTCTTGCCATGTGCATTTATGACCCTTTTATAATGTCTTATAATCAACTCATAATGAGCCTGATTAAATAACAACCATTTTCAGTCAGTTGAAATTCGGATTGTTTTTAGATACATAGCATTTTACAAACGGTATTTTAAGCCATTTTAAAGACTTATACATGCCTACTACAAGTTATAAAGCATTAGACCTGTAGGATTTAAGCAAAGTGTAACCATACAGTCTCTGGCAAAGTCCAAATGAAATGTTAGCACATCTGATCCTACACTAACCATCCACCCATGTCATTTAACCTGCCATGACGATTGGCATGTTAGGGCAAGTTACCCAAAAGGGCCATGTGGAAGATTTGACGTTTGAGATCTTTGAGAGGTTTACAAAAAACTGATGGGGCACTGTAGGTCAATCAGATTGAGTCAGATTTGTGAACTAATGGATGGCTAACAATGTTAAATCCGTTTTAATTGTTACAGTATGAGGACCATGCTTGCTTGAATGTGAAACCAGTAGTTCATTGTACAATATATTCCATAATTTCAAATCTTATCGGTTGGTTGCCCTACGGTTGTGCTTACCGCTAGAAATGCAGGACTAATAGCCACCCAGCACACCTTCCAGAATAATCCAGGATAATAGCCTAACATGGATTTAATGTCATTGCTGAATCTTGTGATACCTGAAACAAATGAAAATTGAAGAGAGAGGGTTAAACAACACTATGACAACAACTTGAAAAAAAATATTCTAAAAATAACTTTGTCATGTGCAATCTGAAAAATGTATTGTTAACAGGATGCATAATGCACTTCTTCAGCTTTTACAACCACAACAAAATATGGAATTACATGTTAGTCATTTTAGCAGACACTCTTATCCAGAGCAATTTACAGTAGTAATTAGGGTTAAGTGCCTTGCTCAAGGGCACATCGTCCGATTTTCCATCTGATTCAAACCAGCGACCGTTTGGTTACTGACCCAGCGCTTTTAAACGCTGGGATACCTGCAGTATAAATGAGGCAGTATGAATTAAAATGTCTTTCTAATGCAAGATACTACTAGGAATATAGGAAGCGTAAACTGTAATATCACCATTAGTTCACCATTCTTACCATAGAACCAGGAAACAGCGATGGCCTCAAGAAAACCAACAGCAATGATGGAGGAACCCACCCCAAATTCCTCCAGCAGTTTCACCACATAGGCCCCACCCTGAGAGAAACACATGCTTGTCACTCGTGTGGCAAATGTATCATTCTAATCAAGTTACTCAAAATAGAACGGATTGTTCATTTACTATTAATTTATATTCTATTATTTAGCCTGTCTACAATGCCATCTTGAAATGACAACTGTAGCATCAGCCGCTTCCACATTCTAGTCCTCAAGTGCTCTAAAAAAAACATTTTCTTAACCTGTTGTAGTCTGTCTTCAAAGTGCTAAATTCTTATTTACATTGGTAAGAGTGCTGAGGGAGCCCAAAAAGCACACAACGACCAAGCCCAGTACAAACAGCTCCCGTCTGTGTGCCAGGTATTCAGGGTATTCATCCATCACAGCAGTAATGATAGCCTCCAGTCCTCCGAACTTAGACAGAAATTAGAGCGGGCTACGTCAATGAGAGTGATTACATACAACAATTAAAGATCACTTAATTTAGAGATAATCTGATACATCAAATTAGGCAAGTCTTCATACCGTGCTGTCAAGCCCAAGAGTGATCATCATCACGAAGAAGATAATGGCGAAGAACGTTGATCCTGTCATGTTGGCTATGGCCTCTGGATATGTGATGAAGAGTAGGCTTGGACCTGGGGGGTAAATCCCAGGCTGAGAACAATCTCAAAGCTACAATGTCCTAATTCTTGTTGTAGATATAGAAATACATTCTTATTGAACAAGTACAGTCAGTTACAGCAGTGTATCAAAAACATATAAATATACCAAAAACAGGTATTGGGAAAACTTTTTAAGTGGTTTTAGAGAGTTAGAGAGTTTTGGCCACTTACCTTTGTCTCTGGCCACATCCTCCACATTCACATTTCTCTTCTCTGCCATGTACCCCAGCATAGTGAAGATCACAAACCCAGACATGAAGCTGGTCAGGCAGTTCACCAGGCTGGTCACTATGGCGTCACTACAGCGTCACAACACAGAGGCAAACATGGTGCCTGTCTGATCATCTCAAGTATTGTCATTCATATACCGTACTCTGGTTTGGTTGTGAACAGTTGTTACATTGGGATTTTGTAAATGTGGCAACTGCCCCCCAAAATGGATTACCCTTGTAAGACATGTTCTCCAAGCTCGCTAGCCAGCAAGCAAACATAGACAGTGGACCATTGACATACACAGTATTCTAAATGCCATTTTTTCATTTCTATGGGGTGGGCATTCACTTTCTTTTCATTAGGATAACCCTGTCAGTAAGAGTAAGTCCATTCACATTCTGTGTGATTCATGAATGTCTCTGATAAGCAGCAGTGCCACTGTTTCCTCACCTGTACCACTGTTACACTACTAACCACATTAACCATGTCCACGCCAGCCGCCTTACAGGGAGCTTACAATTCAATTTGTCCTTCAGGTGAGCCCCGTCACCCATTCATCTCCCACGACGCTGGACTCACCACTCCCTCTTTCTAATTATAATTACATTGTCTTAAAGAGTTGCTGTGGGACATCTGTTTAAGCCTATCTATTCAACACATGGTAAATAAATCCCTGTGATTGGCCGGTGCTTCCTCCCTCCCCTCCTACATGGGGCTGATGTGTATGAAAGTGAGAGCTATAGTTAGCCTGCCCGAGACACATGTTTCTGCCACTGGATGTCAATGCATGATGGCTTTTTGTGAGAGAGATTGGAAACGCTATTGTGGAGATCCAGCCTCACTTCTACCTACCTCACTGGTGTGTGGGGCATACAGGACGAGGAGCAACTTCCTTTTCCACCCTGGACAAACTTACCTCCTCTAAGTCATACTGGGTTTTACTTTTTAATTGTTTGGAAGTGATTGATTGATTGATGTGGTTCACAGTTTCAGCAATGGAAGGTTTGTGGGTTTGATTCCCACTGGGGCCACCCTTAGTGTAAGTCGCTTCAATTATAAGCGTCTACTAAATGGCATATGTGAATACAGGCACATATACTGTAGCTTAATTGATCAAAGTCTCCCATTTCTCCAGGTGTGTTGTGTGCAAGTGACTCATCTCTTCAGTGGGTCATATGATTGAGTGTAGTCTGGCCCAGGAGTGGGAAGGTGAACGGAAAGGCTCTGGAGCAACGAACCGCCCTTGCTGTCTCTGCCTGGCCGGTTCCCCTCTTTCCACTGGGATTCTCTGCCTCTAACCCTATTACAGGGGCTGGGACACTGGCTTACTGGGGCTCTCTCATGCCGTCCCTGGAAGGGGTGGGTCACCTGAGTGGGTTGATTCACTGATGTGGTCATCCTGTCTGGGTTGGCGCCCCCCCCTTGGGTTGTGCCATGGCAGAGATCTTTGTGGGCTATACTCAGCCTTGTCTCAGGATGGTAAGTTGGTGGTTGAAGATATCCCTCTAGTGGTGTGGGGGCTGTGCTTTGGCAAAGTGGGTGGGGTTATATCCTTCCTGTTTGGCCCTGTCTGGGGGTGTCCTCGGATGGGGCCACAGTGTCTCCTGACCCCTCCTGTCTCAGCCTCCAGTATTTATGCTGCAGTACTTTATGTGTCGGGGGGCTAGGGTCAGTTTGTTATATCTGGAGTACTTCTCCTGTCCTATTCGGTGTCCTGTGTGAATTCTCTAATTCTCTCTTTCTTTCTCTCTCTCGGAGGACCTGAGCCCTAGGACCATGCCCCAGGACTACCTGACATGATGACTCCTTGCTGTCCCCAGTCCATCTGACCGTGCTGCTGCTCCAGTTTCAACTGTTCTGCCTTATTATTATACGACCATGCTGGTCATTTATGAACATTTGAACATCTTGGCCATGTTCTGTTATAATCTTCACCCAGCACAGCCAGAAGAGGACTGGCCACCCCACATAGCCTGGTTCCTCTCTAGGTTTCTTCCTAGGTTTTGGCCTTTCTAGGGAGTTTTTCCTAGCCACCGTGCTTCTACACCTGCATTGCTTGCTGTTGGGGGTTTTAGGCTGGGTTTCTGTACAGCACTTTGAGATATCAGCTGATGTACGAAGGGCTATATAAATACATTTGATTTGATTTGAAGTGACCCAAAAGATTGAGTAACACTTTATAATACATTTCATGAATAATCCATTATACATGTTTATAAGTGGCTTCTATATTTGAAATGCTTATGAATATGAATGTTAATAAGGCTTAGGCTATATGTTTCTAAATGCTACCAACCAAATAATTAAAGTTATTTAATAATAGTTTATAAATAGTTAATTTAATGCTTTTTCATGAAGGTTATCACAAAGAGTTAGGCATAATTGAGCCAAATCATTTGGGATAAAACTTCTGCCAAATTGCATACCTTTAAAAAAAAGTTACTTCTGTAAAAATGGATAATCAGAAGTGTGTATTTACTATTATTCAAAGGAGTTTTAGTATCAGCTCTTACCGATAACAGTTGTTGGTGAAGGGGTTGTAGCTGGAGAGGGCAAGGAGTACCCCAAAGCCTGGCCCCAGGGAGAAGAAGATCTGAGCCGCAGCATCTACCCACACCTACAAAACACATGGAGATGAATTACACTCACATGACCGAACCTGTGGAATTCTATCTCACCATATTCACTAAATAAACACTTAGGAAATTTACCTGAACTCTCATAATGTCAGACTTGGTGCTTTGACCTGTATTGTCTCCGTGCATTACTCAACAGAATAAAGACCTGTATTAAGCTACTGAAGCCTAACTGTTCCTGTCTGTCTGTCTTTCTGTTTGTCTCTCTACCTGTCTGTCTGTCCAACCTCGACTCAGGGATCGACTAAACATAGTAAATGAACATTTGTATCCCTCCATTTAGTATGTTACTTTTCATATGGTATGTATTCATTTGTGGACGTCCATCATCCATTTCGTATGATATGTTAAGTACTGAATTTCATACAATATGTTCTGAATTTGCAATATGCATAATATATAACTAATTCCAATTTGTTGTGGCTAACATTAGCTAGGTGCAGGCCCGTGCACAGACCTTTGGTGGAGTAGGTGCTTAAAGTGAAAAAAGGGCACACCCCCAAATACACTGAGTGTAAAAAACATTAAGGACACCTGCTCTTTCCATGTCATAGACCGACCAGGTGAATCCAGGTGAAAGCTATGATCCCTTATTGATGTCACTTGTTAAATCCACTTCAAATCAGTGCATATGAAGGGGAGGAGACAGGTTAAAGAATGCTTTTAAGCCTTGAGAAAATTGAGACATAGATTGTGTATGTGTTCCATTCAGAGGGTGAATGGGCAAGACAAAATACTTAGGTGCCTTTGAACGGGGTATGGTAGCAGGTGCCAGGCGCACCGGTTTGTGTCAAGAGCTGCTGGGTTTTCCACACTCAAGAGTTTCCTGTGTGTATCAAGAATGGTCCATCACCCAAAGGACATTCAGCCAACTTGACACAACTGTGGGAAACATTGAAGCTAGCATTGGCCAGAATCGATGCAGCGCGACATATCTCTGTCGCATAGAATTGATCAGGTTGTTGATTGTGGCCTGTGGAATGTTGTCCCAATCCTCTTCAATGTTCAATGGCTGTGCAAAGTTGCTGGATATTGGCGAGATATCCTCAATGGGTGACATGTCTGTTTAATTTGCAGGCCATTTAAGAACAGCTTCAAGGAATTGTGTACAGATCCTTGTGACATGGGGCAGTGCATTATCATGCTGAAACATCAGATGAATGGCGGTGGATGAATGGTATGACAATGGACCTCAGGATCTTGTCACGGCATCTCTGTGCATTAAAATGCAATTGTGTTCGCCTGCCCATACCATAAACCCACCGCCACCATGGGGCGCTCTGTTCACAATGTTGACATCAGCAAACCGCTCGCCCACACGACGCTATACATGTGGTCTGCGGTTGTGAGGCTGGTTGAGGTACTGCCAATTTCTCTAAAACGATGTAGGAGATGGCTTATGGTAGAGAAATTAACATTCAATCATTCAACAGCTCTGGTGGACATTCCTGCAGTCAGCATGCCAATTGCATGCTCCCTCAAAACTTGAGACATCTGTGGTATTGTGTTGTGTGACAAAACTGCACATTTTAGAGTGGCCTTTTATTGTCCCCAGCACAAGGTGCACCTGTGTAATGATCATGTTGTTGAATCAGCTTCTTGATATGCCACACCAGTGAGGTGGATGGATTATCTTGGCAAAGGAGACATGCTCACTAACAGGGATGTAACCAAAATTGTGCACAAAATTTGACATAAATTATATATTTGTGCATATGGAACATTTCTGGAATCTTTTATTTCAGCTCATGAAACATGGGACCAGAACATTACATGTGACATTACTATTTTTGTTCAGCATATATCTATACAGTACCAGTCAAACTCATTCATGGGTTTTTCTTTATTTTTACTATTTTCTATATTGTAGAATAATCCAAACTATGAAATAATACATATGGAATCATGTAGTAACCAAAAAAGTGTTCAACAAATTGAAATATGTGTTATATTTGCGATTCTTCAAATAGCCACCCTTTGCCTTGATGACAGCTTTGGACGCTCTTCGCATTCTCTCAACCAGATTCACCTGGAATGATTTTCCAACAGTCTTGAAGGAGTTCCCACATACGCTGAGCACTTGTTGGCTACTTTTCCTTCACTCTGCGGTCCAACTCATCCCAAACCATCTCCATTTGGTTGAGGTCGGGGGATTGTGGAGGCCAGGTCATCTGATGCAGCACTTCGTCACTCTCCTTCTTGGTAAAATAGCCCTTACACAGCCTGGAGGTGTGTTGGGTCATTGTCCTGTTGAAAAACAAATGATAGTCCCACTAAACCCAAACCAGATGGGATAGAGTTCTAAATAAATCCCAGACAGTGTCACCAGCAAAGCACCCACACGCCATAACACCGCCTCCTGCATGCTTTACGGTGAGAACCACACATGCGGAGATCATCCGTTCACCCACACTCCAATTTGGACTTCAGACCAAACAACAAATTTCCACCAGTCTAATGTCCATTGGTCGTGTTTCTTTTCCCAAGCAAGTCTCTTGGTATGATTGGTGTCCTTTAGTAGTGGTTTCTTTGCAGCAAGTCGACCATGAAGGCCTGATTCACACAGTCTCCTCTGAAAAGTTTATGTTCAGATGTGTCTGTTACTTGAACTCTGTGAAGCTGGTAACTCTAATGAACTCATCCTCTGCAGCAGAGGTAACTCTGGGTCTTCCATTCTTGTGGCGGTCCTCATGAGAGTCAGTTTCATCATAGCGCTTGATGGTTTTCGCGACTGCACTTTAAGAAACTTTAAAAGTTCTTGAAATGTTCCTTATTGACTGACCTTCATGTCTTAAAGTAACGATGGACTGTCATTTCTCATTGCTAATTTGAGCTGTTCTTGCCATAATATGTACTTGGTATTTTACCAAATAGGGCTATCTTCTGTTTACCCCCCTACCTTGTCATAACACAACTGATTGGCTCAAACGCATTAAGAAGGAAAGAAATTCCACAAATTAACTTTTAAGAAGGAACACCTATTAATTTAAATGCATTCCAGGTGACTACCTCATGAAGCTGCTTGAGAGAATGTCAAGTGTGTGCAAAGCTGTCATCAAGGCAAAGTGTGGCTATTTGAAAAATCTCAAATATAAAATATATTTTGATTTTATTAACACTTTTCTGGTTACTACATGATTCCCATGTGTTATTTCATAGTTTTGATGTCTTCACTATTATTCTACAATGTGGAAAATAGTAAAAATAAAGAAAAACCCTTGAATGAGTAGGAGTTAAAAAACGTTTGACCAGTAGTGTATAAACAGTGCATTTGGAAAGTATTCAGACCCCTTCACTTTTTCCACATTTTGTTACATTACTGCCTTATTCTAAAATGGATTAAATAAAATAAATCCCATCATTCTACACACAATACCCCATAATGACAACGTGAAAACAGGTTGATAGAAATGTTTGCAAATGTATAATTTAAAAAAAAAAAAAATATCTTATTCACATAAGTATTCAGACTCTTTGCTATGAGACTCGAAATTGAGCTCAGGTGCATCCCTTTTCCATTGATCATCCTTGAGATGTTTCTACAACTTGATTAGAGTCCTGCTGTGGTGAATTCTATTGATTGGACATGATTTGGAAAGACACACACCTGTCTATGTAAGGACCCACAGTTGACAGTGTATGTCAGAGCAAAAACCAAGCCAAGAGGTTGAAGGAATTGTCCGTAGCGCTCCAAGACAGAATTGGAAGAAGTTTGGAACCACCAAGACCGCCCAACCAAACTGAGCAATCGGGGGAGAAGGGCCTTGGTCAGGGAGGTGACCAAGAACCCAAAGGTCACTGACAGGGCTCCAGAGTTCCTCTGTGGAGCTGGGAGAATCTTCCAGAAGGACAACCATCTGTGCAGCCCTCCACCAATCAGGTCTTTATTGTAGAGTGAGATATGTAGTTGTAGATGTAAATGTAGATAACACTTTTATTTCCCTTTTGACCCCCCATTTTAATTGCATAGAGAATCAGGGGAAATCCAGATGATCAAATGTGTCACACAAGCATGAGGATGTCGTGCTCGAAGGGGGTGTTCATGAAGGCACCAATGGGATGCTCGAAGGGGGTGTTCATGAAGGCACCAATGGGATGCTCGGGGGGGTTTATGCCGCAACCCATGGGATACGCCAACGGGACAAGTGCATTAGCGCATTGCTCTGCATTCGCGGTGACAGAAGGGCAGAGGAGGGGGCTTTTTTCAAGATTTATGAGTTTATGAGAAATGATCTAATTTGATGGGCAATTTGTTGCATTTAAAGTTACAAGGCCACCAATCAAAAGGGCACTTTTTTCACAGGAGGGCAAAAGGGCAGGTGCTCCAGCATCCCTATGGCTCTATCTGTGCACGTGCCTGGCTAGGTGGCTAGGTGGCTAACATTAGCTAGGCTAGGGTTTAGGGTTAGGGTTAGGGGTTAAGGTTATGTCTTTGAGGCCAGGCTGGTCTGCCTGCCTACCTGCCTGTCTATCTGTGATAATCCTCTGCTATTCTAGAGATTTAAATGCTATGCAATTTATGTTCTCATTTTAAAATTGTTCAATTTCGGGCAGGTGATTCCATCCAAGCATCAAATCATATCAAATCAAGCACAGTGTTTCTTGCTGAATACATAATAAATACCATGTAACACTTCAAATTAAAGTCTGCACATAATAATATTACTTTTTATTAGCATGTATGCACCTTTATGTCTATGCACATTTTGCTGTTTTGTAGTCAGGATAATAGTAAGCTATTATAAAGGGGGTCATACATGCTGATGTCATGTCTTGTAATGCATTGCACATCATAATGCATTATACCTGCAGCGTAAGCACAAATTAAAGGGTGTTCATTGAATTGAATTCCAAAATTGTAATTTTCTGTATTTTCCGATGGATTTCTGTGACCTGTTTGTCCAATGACAGTTGTGCTGAATGATAGCCTCATACAGATCCTATTTCACAGCTGTACTGAGTGATCTGAAGAGGAGCATGCATTTGGAGAGGGAGAGGAGGACGAAAAGAGAAAGTATATGTGTGATTGCGAGAGAATGGAGTGGGGGGCTTTGTTAATGTAAAAAACATCTAAACCAATTACGCATCTCATTATCACATGCTGTGGCTTATTTATGCATCTCATCTCATCATTATTCCCTTGAACCAAAGCACTCACTCATACTGAGCCAACAACACAGCACTGGACCATCAGACACTAGAAATTAAAAGACATATGATAGACTGTTCCCAATATACTGGTTGCAATGAACTCAGGCTGCCATCCCCATCACCAGAAAGGCAAGTTTACAGATGCAGTATTTTTTGTGCTGCGCATCACAGCACAGCATACTGCACTCGCCTGGGTCAAAATCGCCTGGGGAAAAACATTTTACTGCATTGAATTGAAATAACAAATGCCACACGTCCTCTTCATCACCAGGGAAATAACATTATTTTGTATGGGATTGACTGTGTTTGACTACTGCTGTGCACTTCCTTTCTTTGATGGATTTTGACACAGGCGGGTGCAGAATGCTGTGCTGTGACGTGCAAAAAAAACTACTGCGTCTGTACAACCAAATAATGACATCATTCTAACATCCCATGCCAAGTTTTTGCCCGCTCAGTCTACTATACCAACTCCCATTTGGTACCAAAATTATCAGACAATTACGCAAAATTCTTCAAGCTATTTGACAGTGTTTCCTGCTCCAAACAGATGATCATATGGAATTGATGTGATCATGTGGAATCTTATCATAACTCACACTGGTCTCGAAGAGTTTCTCCCACTTGGGCTGGAGGTAGAAGACCACTCCCTTCCATGCACCTGGTAGGGTGGCACCACGGATCAACAGGATGAAGAGCACCACATAGGGCAAGGTGGCTGTCACCCACACTACCTGGCACGGGACGGGCAAATCAGCAGACAGAGAGAGAGAGAGAGAGATGAGAAGGGAAGAGAAATTGAGATTATAGCCTTGTGAATCACACTGGACAAGGTATTGTAATGACCCTAGTTTATGAACATCCCCAATTCAAATATCTCTCTGGGGCCAGTGTGTTTGCCTTTGGGTCGAATGACCTGGTACTAACCACCACCATTTTGCTATAATATGCTCAGGTAATTTCCCCCACACACTGACACCCCTTTCCTGGAAGAGTGGCTTGGACTTGTTACCTTCCCTGATGTCTTCACTCCCTTCCAGAGACTGAAGTAAACGATAGTGAAGATGAGGAAGAGGCAGAGCATCAGCTGCCAGCGAACACCCCCCACGTTACTCAGCCCATCGGACTTGTGGATTTCCAGAACATTCCTCCTAAGGTGGAACAATATATGAGTTGTTTACATGTACTTCCTTTGTCTGTAAGCCTCGGCCTACATACACTGCTAAAACTAAGGATGCTTTGTGGTTCGATATAGATCCTTTTTGAGGGCCATATAATACAGATATAGGATCTTAATTTGATCACCCTGTTGCAGGAGGAAATGTAACATTTGTAGTGTATTTGAGGTTTAAAAAGGCTTTCCACTTTCCACTTTGAAATTTCAGACTTAATTTACCAAACCCTTTACCAAAAATATAAATGAATTATAATCCACATAATAATTGACATCCTATTGCTGCAGGATTATTTTCCTGCTGTAGCAAATTGGCTCAAATTAAGATGCTACATCTGTGTAAGCGAGCCATTGAACTATCATTGGTTAGCTAAATAGAGCACCAGTTCTTCTTGCAGTGTGCTAAGTTCATTTCCTGTTTTCTATATAGCTTTACATAATCACAGCATGTTTCAACACTTGTAAGCAAGTGTTTGATGAAAAAACGAAAATGACAATGCACTATTGTGAAATGTAAAAGATGTCTAAATATTTTAATGCAATGAAATTATCAAAATGATGTCAACCCATTGACGTGGTTTTTCGAGATGATGGTAACAGTATTTCACCGTGCTGTCTGCCACTTACATGCACTTACGTGTAAAATTCCTCAGCAGGTGACCTGGAGTAGTTATTCCAGGTCACGTTGTCTTTCAGGAAGTAGTTGGTGCAGTTTTCAGTGTTCCAGGCATTGTCACAGTTGGTCCAGGGCAGGACGCTGGCGAAGGACGAGTAGAAGTAGAAGAGTGCCCAGGCGATGATGGTGTTGTAGTAGAATGAGACGTAGAGCGAGATGACACAGATCGCATACCCAATGCCTGAAACCATGGACAGGTGGATCAATGTCATCAGAGAGTAGAGGTGTGTGCCTCAGTGTAAATATGCCTATTATGCCATTTTGAAATGACCAATTAATTTGTAGTAGGCCTAGTGTAAATTGAATTGTACTGTACTTCAATTGACCCACTGTACAAATGATTCCACAGTCACCTTGTGCTGTAAATACACTGTTGAATTGTCAACAGTAAGGGTCACCATGTGAATGTGATAAGAAGATGTGTAGTATGCAGGTAATGTAAAGATGTGCAATAGTGTGGGGTCAGTGAGTTGTGAGGTGGGTTGTGTATGAAGGTAGATGATTCCAGTCCTACCTTTGAAGATGGGGCATATGTGTTTCCATATGGATATGGCACCAGTTCTGTGGAACTGTCCCAGTGCCAGTTCCATGTAAAAGAGTGGCACCCCTCCAAAAATCGCCATGACAATGTAGGGGATTAGGAAAGCCCCTGTACACAGATGTAGAGGCAAAATCACAGGTCTGACTCATCACTTTAAGAGGATCACATTGTGTAGATGAAGATGTAGGCCTAACCTCCTCCTCGGGCTATTGCCACAGCGCATAAAGTGTCTGGTGTGCAAGCTAAGATGTGAGACATATTAGGAAGGACAGGCCCTTTACAAATAGTTACTTCTACTACTTCATAGTTTAATATCTGAGTAAGAAAATCATCCATGTCATGCATTATGATGCAATTATAATGCATTGTAAGACTTTTAAGTCGTATATGAGGCCCTATATTATGTATTATAATAATTTAGTAATGATCTAGACTAAATAACAGCCAGTTTGAGACGTTAAGATGTTATGCATAGAGATACTTAACATATTATTTAAAAGCCTTGCTATAAGACATTATAAAGGCTCATACATTTTTATTAAACAGGTTATAAAGCATTATTTATCTTTAGATACACTTAATCGACTTTTTGGTATTTTATTCGAAAGGAAATCTTATTGCGCACATGTTTGGGTAACGTTATAGCGTCTACGTTTTGGTGACAGTTATTTTAATTGAAAGGAATTACATTATTAAAAGATGTGAAATGTCTTTACTTTTCAAACTGACCATCCGTTAAATGATTGGTAGTTTAAAAAAAAAAAATATATATATATATATATAAACTGTATATCCTTACACATGTTATAACTTTAAAAAATTTTTTTAATTCAGAACAGTTATACATGCAAATGGCTACATGCGCTACTTTTAGAGAAGCAGTTCTGTCACTATGGTGGATAAAATCAGTGCATCAAGAAATACTCCCTCGAGTTAAATTGCAAACGATAGCCTTCTACAAATGTGGTGTAAATATAACGGTAAATACAGATGACAGACAAAATAACACAAAAAAATACATTAATCACAGACTGTTTAATTCGTTTATAGCCTATAACCTCGATAGGATATACATTTTCCACTTTCCGTTTTCAATAATAGTGATTAGATTAGAGGTAGGCCTATGCTTTGTAGCCTCATTCAGCGTCCAACAACATTTGGGACATCGAAACTCGTCTCTTTCGAACTAATCTTGGCGGATGAACTCTCCTAGCTAATATTCTAGGCTATATTTCAATCATAAACAGTAAAAACTATGGTACTGTATACGTAGTTCAATGTTTTAATTTGAAGATGAACTAAAAAAAATATTTAAGTGTGTTTCAGTGAGTTTATTATTGTGGGTTGCAGGCTATACAGCCTGTGAAGCTTATTTCAGCACCATGGACAGCACAAGGTATAGCCTGTCTACCCTGGTGCGCGCATAAGAGCAACTATCATTTTCAAAATCTTTATTACGAACAGGTTGTGTAAAGAATAATATTTATTAATGGCAGCCTACTATCATATCTACTATCAAGAAAGACGAGACCACAAATGTAACTAAGGGCATAGATTAGCCCACTAAAATATAAAGCAAATAAATCAGTAATTAGAAAAACTCTTACCGCCTCCGTTTTGGTAACAAATGTATGGAAATCTCCACACATTTCCCAAGTCAACCGCGAAGCCAATGACTGATAAAAGAAAATCCATCTTTTTGCTCCATTTGTCTCGTGTGTCCGTCTGTGTGATCACAGGTACCGGCACAGGGTTGGTGTTGTAACCGGGGTTTGAGGGGCCCTGGACGCTCAAGCTTCCCGCTGGGGCCGCTGAGTCTTGGCGGGTCATGGTTGGCGGACTATCAAAACTCAGTCCGCCGTCTGAGCAGGTAAGTTTTAAAAAACTGACAAGCTTCAGAGGCACTGAAGATTCTCGTATTGTGGGCGATGATAGGTCAGACTGGGAGGAGTAAATTGCCAATCACTAGGCTAGTGGAGTAGAACTCCCTCTGCGCACACTAATCAACAAAATGAGCTCCACTCCAACGTCGACGAGTTTTAGGTTCTCTACTTTTTAATAGGTAACATTTTAGACATCCTGCCGTTTTAATGTTGAATTTAGAAGGCTTACAGCCTATTCAAGAGGCCTACTAGGTTATTTGATAAGCAGTTATGTTGAATTGATGTTTTGTTTTAGGTTACCAATATCATGGTTAGGTCACAACAAGTGTCATGATGTATCTTGTCAAGATTAAATTGAGAATGAATTTGACTGGCTGTGGATCTAAATGGTAACTGGCTATAGAGGGAAGGAGGAACTAGCTGGCTACTCAAACTCAATGTAAGCAAATGTTCTAATCTAAAATATCTTTGAAGAGGTTTTGATGTTATGGTTCAGGTGGTAGTGTGTTTGCCCATGCAATGTCCCCTGACAAAAGATGAATAAAGATGGCTAAAGAAGGTTGTGTGTGTGTGCGTGTGTGTGTGTGCGTGCATGTGTGTGAGAAATAAACCTTGACCATTTTGACCTCTTTAAGTAGACAAAGTCTCAATGGGTCTTTGCTTCTTGAGTATAGGGAAATGCTTTTGGTGAGGAGACAACAGCTTAACTGAACCTAGTTAGGGAATCCACCGCTTTTAGCACAGGCCAATTTCAAAAGTCCTAAAGAGTCCTAAACCAAATATATATACTGTTGTAATCTTGCAGGTCATTGAGTCGAGAGTGCACCAAATGAGGTTAGTTTGGAAAATGGATATGACAACGAGATAGGACCCGCAGCATTTATCGTGAAGAGTTCTAATGTAGGCTTCTGATGCTACACTATTGTTTTATACCATTTATAAAGAAAATTATTTAATTAGAACATTTTGTAAATCACCTTTTAGAGCTGAAAATACAATAATAATTCAAAGGTAACACAAATATTTACAGCAGCCTACTGTACAGTGGGGCAAAAAAGTATTTAGTCAGCCACCAATTGTGCAAGTTCTCCCACTTAAAAAGATGAGAGGCCTGTAATTTTCATCATAGGTACACTTCAACTATGACAGACAAAATGAGAGACAAAAAATCCAGAAAATCACATTGTAGGATTTTTAATGAATTTATTTCCAAATTATGGTGGAAAATAAGTATTTGGTCAAAAACAAAAGTTTGTTATATACCCTTTGTTGGCAATGACAGAGGTCAAACGTTTTCTGTAAGTCTTCACAAGGTTTTCACACACTGTTACTGGTATTTTGGCCCATTCCTCCATGCAGATCTCCTCTAGAGCAGTGATGTTTTGGGGCTGTTGCTGGGCAACACAGACCTTCAACTCCCTCCAAAGATGTTCTATGGGGTTGAGATCTGGAGACTGGCTAGGCCACTCCAGGACCTTGAAATGCTTCTTACGAAGCCACTCCTTCGTTGCCCGGGCGGTGTGTTTGGAATCATTGTCATGCTGAAAGACCCAGCCACGTTTCATCTTCAATGCCCTTGCTGATGGAAGGAGGTTTTCACTCAAAATCTCACGATACATGGCCCCATTCATTCTTTCCTTTACACAGATCAGTCGTCCTGGTCCCTTTGCAGAAAAACAGCCCCAAAGCATGATGTTTCCACCCCCATGCTTCACAGTAGGTATGGTGTTCTTTGGATGCAACTCAGCATTATTTGTCCTCCAAACACAACGAGTTGAGTTTTTACCAAAAAGTTATATTTTGGTTTCATCTGACCATATGACATTCTCCCAATCTTCTTCTGGATCATCCAAATGCTCTCTAGCAAACTTCAGACGGGCCTGGACATGTACTGGCTTAAGCAGGGGGACACGTCTGGCACTGCAGGATTTGAGTCCCTGGCGGCGTAGTGTGTTACTGATGGTAGGCTTTGTTACTTTGGTCCCAGCTCTCTGCAGGTCATTCACTAGGTCCCCCGTGTGGTTCTGGGATTTTTGCTCACCGTTCTTGTAATCATTTTGACCCCACGGGGTGAGATCTTGCGTGGAGCCCCAGATCGAGGGAGATTATCAGTGGTCTTGTATGTCTTCCATTTCCTAATAATTGCTCCCACAGTTGATTTCTTCAAACCAAGCTGCGTACCTATTGCAGATTCAGTCTTCCCAGCCTGGTGCAGGTCTACAATTTTGTTTCTGGTGTCCTTTGACATCTCTTTGGTCTTGGCCATAGTGGAGTTTGGAGTGTGACTGTTTGAGGTTGTGGACAGGTGTCTTTTATACTGATAACAAGTTCAAACAGGTGCCATTAATACAGGTGACGGGTGGAGGACAGAGGAATCTCTTAAAGAAGAAGTTACAAGTCTGTGAGAGCCAGAAATCTTGCTTGTTTGTAGATGACCAAATACTTATTTTCCACCATCATTTGGAAATAAATTCATGAAAAATCCTACAATGTTTTTTTCTGGATTTTTTTTTCTCATTTTGTCTGTCATAGTTGAAGTGTACCTATGATGAAAATTACAGGCCTCTCTCATCTTTTTAAGTGGGAGAACTTGCACAATTGGTGGCTGACTAAATACTTTTTTGCCACACTGTATGTGTCAAAAGCTGTCTTGTTTTTTTATAATCATTCATATCTTATGATGAGGACCTTGCCAACGGCTCCTGTAGCTCAAACTTTATTATATTTCAAACGTCAACTCGCTACCAACGCTGTGACTGGAGACTGAGGATAGGGTAAGGAGCCAGTCAAGGGGAAACGTCATGGCTATTCAGGCAAAGACTGCGGGGCCCTGAGGGTCAAACCACTACAGTCACAGATCCTGCACTATATGGCACAGGCCATCTTCCACATACAGGCCTGTCAATCTGCGTTGGCACATGGTCAAAAGAACATCGGACTGACAGGGCCTCCCTGCACATGCCCTGGTGCCCATTAGAGACTGTCGACTCTGATCACACATGGACGTGTGCATGATGGCGGCCTTACACTCATATCTCAGGGGAGCTGTCACTGACATCGCCGCTCCCACATTTGGAGCGATATGGATATCCACCATTGTTGTTTCTTTCTTACTATTTTTTGCATTTGTGGTTGCTGGTCTTGTTCTTGTTGGTCTTGGTACTCTTTTACATGTATTACTTCTTCTTTTTCTTCTTGTTCTAATTCTTGTTCTTCTTGTTCTTTTCTGTTCCTATCCTCATTGGTGTCCACATTGTTTTTCTCCGGTGCATCAGAAGCCCAGATCTTTTTAATTGTCTTCTGTGAACTCATCCTTTCTGATTCAGAGGAATGCCCTAAGTGTTGTTATCAATCTGAGCAGAGATTTCCAGCCATCTACTGGTTCTGTAGTCAGCCTGGGTTTACAGGGGATTACAGACAGGTGAAGGCATCATTTGGCTGCATTCCTATGAGGTTTAAGGGCATTAGGTACCAAACAAAAGAAAACAGACTGAAACATTAAAAGATTTAAAACATTTTCCCTTGTGTGCCTAAACGAATACAACCCTGTTGTGCTTTGTGTATTGTGCTGGTGTGAGCGCTGTGATGGCGTGATAATTGATGGGCCTCCCATCCATGAGTAAGCGAATGGGAGCTGGTACAATGTGTAGTCAGGCAGAAGTTCTGGCATGGCATTAAGGCTACTACATGATCTAAAGCAACAGTAATGAGTGAGTCAACCCAGGAAGGGAATCCCAGTTTTAAAGGCACACTACAGATTTTATGCTGTCGGTAGAAAAAAGCAATCACACAATAAGTAATTGTGATTACAACATGATAATAACTCTCATTAATATCTCATTAGCCAGAATTTAGTGGAAGAAGACCGCTGTCCTTTTGAGGCTGTGAAGAGGTATAATAATAATAATAATAATAATAATAGGGTAAGAAGAGGTATTACATTTCACCGCCAGCATAGCCACTTTGACAGGAGCCATTCAATGTCTATTGGAATTGTGAAATTAGAGTACCTAGAAGTATGGCTATTTCACACTCTTAGTTTCCTAGTTATTTAATAAAGATAACTAGGAAGAGTTGGCAAATAGTGTCAGGCTTACCAGTGAAGAGGGTTGCAAAATCTGAGACAGTATCGCTTTCCCCTGGCTTTATTCCAGCTCAGTGTTCATTTCAAACTCAAGTGACCACACCTTGACACTCTTCAAAACAAGTATGTGAACATGTCTACATGTCATGATGTAAAGCATGTGTCTCCTCTTTGGTATTTTGACAGGCATCAGAGAGTAGAAAGCCCAAGCTTTAGTGGGGAAATCAAACATCCTCAGAGGACAGGACGGCAATGAGAGAGAATGGTCCAGGCCCACAGAGTAGGAGGCTTGTGTATGGCCTTGTTAAGCAATGTCCACGTCTTCCTCTGTCATCCTACATTACCTGCCTGCCCTTTCACCACCTGATCTGGCTGACAGGTTGGCCCCCCAGGGCCCCCCACCTGCAGCCAGGGGCCAGAGGGAACTCATGCTGTTTACACTCCAATGGGCTGCACCACCAAGGGTTTAGTCAAGTCCACAACCATCACATCTACTGTACTACCTGTCCTCGTCCTTAGACAAGCCCAAACACAGAGTTTCACTTACCATGCTGTCAGTAAATGATACACACTGAGTTCTTTAGGAACCCCCCCCCCACCCCCACTCACCCTCAGAACAACCTCAATTCATTGGAGAATGTACTCTATAAGGTATCGAAAGTGTTCCACAGGGATGCTGGCCCATGTTGACTCCAATGCTTCCCACAGTTGTGTTAAGTTGGCTGGATGTCCTTTGGGTCCTACTACCATACACCGCTCAAAGGCACTTCAATCTTTTGTCTTACCCATTCACCATCTGAATGACACACAAACACAATTCATGTCTCAATTGTCTCAAGACTTAAAAATCATTCTTTAACCTGTTTCCTCCCTTTCATCTACATGGATTGAAGTGGATTTAGGGACCATAGCTTCCACCTTGATTCACCTGGTCAGCCTATGTCATGGAAAGAGCAGGTGTTCTTAATGTTTTGTATACTCAGTGTAATTATGGGCCCACCAAACAGAAGAAACTACTGTTTGGTGCAATCTAAAATGATGCAGTAGGAAATCATTGTAACGTTAATGACTTAAGAATGACTCTAGCATGAAATTTCTGCATTCATGATCTATTTTGGTCTAGAAAAATTCTCACTTTCGTTCCTGAAGAAATAATTCCCAATGACACTGTCACCATCTACTGGACAATGCCAACTCTGCAATTTATTTCTCAAAAACGTCCATAAAATGTTTTAGGATTTCACCAATTAAAACGTAAATGTAAAAAAAATAGAATTATATATATATATATTTCTTTATAAAAATAAAAACCCTTGAATGAGGGTTTTCAAGGGTTTTTCTTTATTTTTACTATTTTCTACATTGTAGAATAATAACACATGGAATCATGCAGTAACCAAAAAGTGTTAAACATAACAAAATATATTTTGTATTTGGGATTCTTCAAATAGCCACCCTTTGCCTTGATGACAGCTTTGCACGCTCTTAGAATTCTGCCTCGAAGGCCAGCATCCTGGAGTCGCCTGTTCACTGTTGACGTTGAGACTGGTGTTGTGCGGGTACTAAACTCAGCAAAAAAAGAAACGTCCCTTTTTCAGGACCCTGTCTTTCAAAGGGAATCGGTAAGTATCCAAATAACTTCACAATTTTCATTGTATAGGGTTTAAACACTGTTTCCCATGCTTGTTCCATGAACCATAAACAATTAATGAACATGCACCTGTGGAAAGGTTGTTAAGACACTAACAGCTTACAGACGGTAGGCAATTAAGGTCAAAGTTATGAAAACTTAGGACACTAAAGAACCTTTCTACTGACTGAAAAACACCAAAAGAAAGATGCCCATGGTCCCTGTTCATCTAGGCATGCTGCAAGGAGGCACGAGGACTGCAGATGTGGCCAGGGCAATAAAATCCTATGTCCGTACTGTGAGACGCCTAAGACAGCGCTACAGAGAGACAGGACATATGAGAACATCAGTTTCTTGGCAATTTCTCTTCATTTCTCAGAACAAGAATAGACTGACGAGTTTCAGAAAAAAGTGATTTGTTTCTGGCCATTTTGCGCCTGTAATCAAACTCACCAATGTTGTGTCACGCCCTGTCCATGGCAGGAGCTCTCCTCTGAGCCGATGCCCAGTCCAGACACGGCATCTAGTCCCGCTCCATGGCAGGAGTCTTCCTCTGCACCGATGTCCAGGCCAGGGCTGGTGTCCAGTCCCGCTCCATGGCAGGAGCCTTCCTCGGCATTGACATCCAGTCCAGGCACAGTGTTCAGCCTGGGTACATGGCTGGATGAGCGGGTTCTTCGGCCCGCACCAGAGCCACCACCAAAGATATTGGATCCGCGAGCTGAGCGGGTTCTTCGTCCCGTACCAGAGTCTCCCCTGATGCTGGTGGATCTGCGGGATGAGCGGGTACTTCGTCCCGCACCAGAGCCGCTACCGACACTAATCACCCCCACCCTCCCTCCCTCCCTCCCTCCCTATTTGGTTTCAGGTTTTGAGGCTGGAGTCCGCACCTTTGGGGGGGTGGAGGTACTGTCACGCCCTGACTATAGGGAGCCATTGTTTCTCTATGGTGGAGTAGGTCGGGGCGTGACTGGGAATGATGTAGATGATATTTTTCTATGTGGTGTTCTAAGTTTATTTTCTATGTTGGTGATTTGTATGATTCCCAATTAGAGGCAGCTGGTAATCATTGTCTCTAAATGGGGATATTTAAGTAGCTGTTTTTCTCACCTGTTGTTTGTGGGATATTGTTTTGTGTTTCACGTTTCTTTCTTTCTTTCTTGTTTTGCTTAAGCTTCACTTAGAAATAAACATTTGGAACTCAACCTCCGCTGCGCCTTGGTCCTTCTCTACACACGGTCGTGACATGCTGATGCTCCAGATACTCAACTAGTCGAAAGAAGGACAGTTTTATTGCTTCTTTAATCAGGACCACAGTTTTCAGCTGTGCTAACATAATTGCTAAAGGGTTTTCTAATGATCTTTTAAATGATAAACTTGGGTTAGCTAACACAACGTGCAATTGGAACACAGGAGTGATGGTTGCTGATAACGGGCCTCTGTATGCCTATGTAGATATTCCGTAAAAAATATGCCGTTTCCAACTACAATAGTCATTTACAACATTAACAATGTCTACACTGTATTCCTGATCAATTTGATGTTATTTTAATGGGCAAAAAATGTGCTTTTCTTTCAAAAACAAGGACATTTCTAAGTGACCCCAAACTTTTGAACGGTAATGTATGTATATTACCCTTAGTGCCAGACAGTGCTGTAACCTACAAAAGGAACTGATCTTAAGGAAATGCAGAATTAATAATGTTTTTAGTACCCTTAGATAGCATTTCAGTGCTTTTACATCCTGTATGTGAATAAGTGCAGTTCAGAGGAGGCTGGTGGGCGGAGCCAAAGGAGGACGGGCTCATTGTAAAGACTGGAATGGAATATCCATGTACTCTAGGACAGTGGTTTCCAAACTGAGGGATCGGCCGGGGAGGTGCGGGGTCCCCCCCTAAAAAAAAAAAAACTATTGAAAGTTGTAATAGTAGAATGCACAGACAACAATTTCAAAATTGGGTAGTGCATCATCAGTTTTCCTCTTGTCATGTCAGTCATTGCATACCTTAGAGAGATATTATTAACTTGTTAGAAATCAACAAGCCCATGCCAGCTAATGTTTTTTAGCTTATTTTTTAGCACATAGATTTTGTTGTGTTTGAGTCACTCGAATATCACATGAATACACTTTAAACATGGCAAAATATGTAGAAGTGCAAGAAAATTAGCTTTAAAATGGCAACATTTTCTCTGCCCCATGATAAAATGTGTAGAATTTCAGGAAATAAGCTTTAAACTTACAACAACAACAAAAAATCTGCCAACAAGAGGGGTGTGAACAGTTTGTGTCATGAACAGTGCTTGTGCCCATTTAGTAAAATTAGTAAAATTAGTAAAAAATAGTACAAATAAATGTTTTGTGAAACCCATGGTATATGGTCTGAAATACCTTTTTATAAACTGGGTGGTTCGAGCCCTGAATGCTGATTGGCTGACAGCAGTGGTATGTCAGACCGTGTACCAAAGGTATGACAAAACAGTTATTTTTACTGCTCTAATTAAGTTGGTAAACAGTTTATAATAGCAATAAGGCACCTCAGGGTTTTGTGATATATGGGAAATGGCTAACATGGCTAAGGGCTGTGTCCAGGCACTCCGCATGGTGTCGTGCGTAAAACAGCTCTTGGCCGTGGTATATTGGCCATATACTACACCCCCTCAGGCCTTATTGCTTAAATATACTCTGAGTACACAAAACACTAAGAATACCTGCCCTTTCCATGATTTAGACTGACCAGGTGAATCCAGGTGAAAGCTATGATCCCTTATGGATGTCACTTGTTAAATCCACTTCAATCAGTTTGGATGGAGGGAAGAAGACAGGTTAAAGATGGATTTTTAAGCCTTGAGACATTTGAGACATGGATTGTGTATGTGTGCCATTCAGAGGGTGAATGGGCAAGACAAAATATGTAAGTGCCTTTGAACGGGGTATGGTAGTAGGTGCCAGATGCACTGATTTGTGTCAAGAACTGGTTTTTCATGCTTAACAGTTTTCTGTGTGTATCAAGAATGATCTACCACCCAAAAGACATCCAGCCAAATTGACACAACTGTGGAAAGCATTGGAGTCAACATGGGCCAGCATTCCAGTGGAATGCTTTTGACACCTTGTAGAGTCCAAGCCCCGATGAATTGAGGTTGTACTGAGGGGGGTCCAATTCAATATTAGGAAGTTGTTCCTATACACACACCTCAAGTGACGTAATTTTGATTCACCAAGACTATATCCCTGTGGCATATTTAATTAATTATAATCTATATGAAATAATGTTGTGTCCCCACTCTGCAACCTGAAGGCAAATGGGATATGTGAATGTAGATATGATATCCCCAACGCACAAGATTCCATTCACACCACTATTATCCACAGCTTTTTTAACTCCTCCTGACCACCACGGCTTTATTCAAGTCTAGAATAAACAACATGGATAGGATGATTTTTATTGCAGTGTTTAATTCCCAGTGAGTCCAGATCAATGTCTTTAAACAGGAATATTGATTTCTCAGTATATGATAGTGTCATTTACCCCAGGGAAAGAGGCTGTAAGACCAGGACACCAAATCTACTGGATCTGCTCAATTAGCTCTGCTAATATGTTTCAGGGGGTTGCTTAGCAACACATCTTATTGGTGAGGGAAGGCTTTTGTGTATTTTGTAACAAAATGTGCTCTAGGCCAGGGCTCCGGATATCTACTTCTCTGCAGGATATGGTGAGGATGGATACACGAGACATTTGAAAATGGTAGGCCTAGAATTCTGTGTCTAAACAACTAGACACACGTGTAGGACAAATGTCCAAACATATCCAATGCATATGATTAGGCCTATGCAGAAAATACAGTATTTCCTGCTGTCTCTGGCTATTTTGTCTTCTCAGTTTTGTTATGGATGATGGTGCATCATCTGTAAAAACTGGCATACATGTGAAAATATGCATGAAGAATATGATGAAGCCATGATAAAAGTTATAGGAATGCTTCATTATTATGGAAATGATTCTAGAAATGAATGGTTAATGATATGCTCCTGACTTTATAAGGCCTCGTGAAGAATACGTCACCTGTTTGGACAAAATCAGGCTATTCAATAACGAATAGGTTGCATTATGCCTAAATTTGCATTATGCCTTGTACTCACAGACAATGCAGAACTAAATGTGAAACATCACGGCAAACATGTGTAAAAGAGTCACTTATTATTCCTGTGTATAATTTTTATCTTGCGTTTCTGGGAGAAGTCTATAGACTTAATCGAATTTAAGAGATTACTGTAGCTTTAAGAGGTGTGAGTAAAGTATCGAGTGCTGTCTATCTCTTTTGCTCCACACAGCCACATTGAACTGACGGGAGCAGTGTGAAGGAGCTACGTAAAGTGGACCCGATTCCATAGCAACATAAACAACAACATAAACAACAACAACAACAGCAACCACAATGGCAGGTGAGAGAACACAGGACCGTATAGAACAACCAAATTCAATATCCATCATGTGCTGAAGATGTAAATGTGAAAGGAAATGTGTTATAAAAGAAATGACATGAAACCCTTTCTGTTATGTTTTACAAGCAGAGACGCGACAGAAGCTGCTGCGCACTGTCAAGAAGGAGGTGGGTGTTTTTGCCAGTCTGCAACAATTATCAAATAGGAGAAACAAACACTTTGGTTATGCGTATGGCTAAAATACTCCCTCCCTGAGTAGATACGCTATGCTTGTTTTTTGTTCATTCATTTACTTTTACAGTAACTGTTACCATTTTCTTTTTGTGTGCACATATTATGAAAATAGTAGGCTACTACATCCACTCTTGTATTTGCTATCAATCTTTGCAAATAACATGAACATTAGGACAAGGTGTAATATATATTTTGAAGTTGACCATATTCTTATAACTAATTAAGTCTTTAATTATGGGTTAGGGTATATAGTTGAACTATAAATAATATTTGTATAGGGAGGGTCCTGTCATGGACATCCAGCTAGCCTGTAGAATGCAGTCATTCAAGACTGCATTCGCCCTCTAATGTCTTACTAGCATCTCATTATGATACTGACTAAATAAGCTATAGATGTTGAAGAATTGAAGAAGTGTTGCATAGAAATGCTTGTCATTTTAAAGGTAAAGTGCAGTTTTAGATAATTTTCGACTTCCCAAAACGTTTTTTAACACAGCTCTTTCCCGGTGCATTTGAATGCACCGCTAACGGATACAATCCGTGTCAACAAGTATTGCTACATTCTCCAAACATGTCTAGCCAAAACGACTCGATAATTTTGAAAATGGTTAAGAAGAAGATTTGCTAAAACGGTCAAATAAATGATTATCACTTTAATAATAAGGGCTCATACATGTGATAACAAGTTTTAACAGTTTTAAGTAAACATGTATCAACCCATTTGGATTAAAGAGTCCACGCTAACCTCATCACACAGTTGTGAAATCATGTGAATAACTTTTTTGTTTTGTTCAACCTTTATTTAACTAGACAAGTCAGTTAAGAACAAATTCTTATGTACAATGAGGGCCTACCAAAAGGCAAAAGGCCTTTTGCGGGGACAGGCGCGGAGTATTGGTGGCAAATCTGATGGCCGAATGGTAAAGCACATTTTATCTGCCGATCTATGAATTACCTCTCCATAATCTAGCATGGGTAGGATGGTCATCTGAATCAGGGTTAGTTTGGCAGCTGGGGTGAAAGAGGAGCGATTACGATAGAGGAAACCAAGTCTAGATTGAACAGCTTTGATATGTGCTGAGACAAGGTCAGTGTACCGTCTAGCCATACTCCCAAGTACTTGTATGAGGTGACTAACTCAAGCTCTAAACCCTCAGAGTTAGTAATCACACCTGTGGGGAGAGGGGCATTATTCTTACCAAACCACATGACCTTTGTTTTAGAGATGTTCAGAACAAGGTTAAGAAGAGCAGAGAAAGCTTGTTGGACACTAAGAAAGCTTTGTTGTAGAGCGTTTAACACAAAATCCGGGGAGGGGCCAGCTGAGTATAAACTGTATCATCTGTATATAAATGGATGAGAGAGCTTCCTACTGCCTGAGCTATGTTGTTGATGTAAATTGAGAAGAGCATGGGGCTTAGGATCGAGCCTTGGGATGGCTGAGACAGCAGATGTTCTGACTTTATACACTGCACTCTTTGAGAAAGGTAGTTAGCAAACCAAGCCAAAAACCCCTCAGAGACATCAATACTCCTTGCAATCAACTCTGAAGTGGAGGCTGAGGTTTCCCCCACTCTATTTCTATTGTCATCATCAGCATCTACTTCATCAAACAATTTCAATCTTTCCAGGATGTCTTTGGGTCAGATTGTTAAACGTCTCATACTTGGTGTAGTAGACCAATAATGGATCAGAGAAATACAGTTATTTTCCTCTCCTGTCTTCAGGGAATATTTGTGAAGTGATTGTTCGGTTTTGTCGGAAGACTCAGACTATATCATTATTGGTCTCATAAAAGCGCAAGACCTTGTGTCAAGCACACAAAGACATCAAATTGTCCATGTCTGGGTATGAATGAAAGAGAGATTTAATCTCCTGTCACTTACTCCTGATCTTCATAAATGCCTGTCACCAGCCTTATCAGCAGAGTACAGACCAACCCTGTATTTAAACCTGCCTGTGTTAAGAGAGCCAACTGAGATTCACTTTCCTCAGGATCCCCCCCAGGTTTAGCTCCCTAGTGCTCAGCGCTTACAATGTAGCTGATTTTTAAATAAACTGCAGTGGAGTGAAGACGGATCACATGACCAGAGCAGTCTGTGTTTCTCCAATTATACAATATGATTGCTAGACTCTCCAGCACACCTCTGAGGCACACAGAATAGTCTGAGTCAGTGATATGATTGCTAGACTCTCCAGCACACCTCTGAGGCACACAGAATAGTCTGAGTCAGTGATATGATTGCTAGACTCTCCAGCACACCTCTGAGGCACACAGAATAGTCTGAGTCAGTGATATGATTGCTAGACTCTCCAGCACACCTCTGAGGCACACAGAATAGTCTGAGTCAGTGATATGATTGCTAGACTCTCCAGCACACCTCTGAGGCACACAGAATAGTCTGAGTCAGTGATATGATTGCCCAGTGGCAACTATTGGAGTGAAAATGGAAGTAAACAGATTTAGATGATTATTTTATTTTTTTAAAGCACAGATGAAAAGATATATTTATGCCAGGGTGATATCCTCTGAAGAGAGTCTTTATGGTAAGAGGTAGAGCACCCTGCACAAGAGGTTGCTGAAAGGAAATGGAACTTGAGTCACTAAAAGTGACTTAATAAAAGCTTCCTTTTTTGCCATTTCAATGCAAATGGTAGGCATAAAGGACAAAGGCAGTGGCCATCTGTTGAGCGTTTAGCTTAATGAACATTCAGCTGCTAGGCTACATGCATTGTAAGAAACTATGTCAAACGAAGGATACCACCAACAAATGTACATTTTAGTAATTTATCAGACACTCTTATCCAGAGCAACTTAGAGGAGCAATTAGGGTTAAGTGCTTTACTCAAGGCACATCAACAGATGTTTCCCTTAGTCATCTCAGGAATTCGAACCACCAACCTTTCAGTTACTGGCCCAACCGCTAGGCTACCTGCCCCATCACAAATACGATGCAGTAGGGAATGTTCACCCGGACATATACGCCAGTAAGGATAGTGATTCAGATGTATTCACCCTGTTTGTATTCATTCATTATTTCTCTCATTTCTTAGCTTGGGTACTGTTTGTTTGGTGGCTTGGCAGTGAATGCTGAAAAGCTCTCCCTTACTAACTGGTTACGTTCCACTTTGTCTACCTGGGTCTACACACAAAAAAGTGCTATATAGAACCTAAAAGGGTTATACCTGGAACCAAAAAGCGTTTCCTACAGGCAAAGAACCCTTTTTTATAAGAGTGTAGGCCAGAACAATATGCTTCAGTGACAGAAGCATGCTTGAGAATAGCCTATACTGGGTGTATCTTGGTGCTCTCTCTATCACTCTCTCTTTCCCTGTGTCTCTCTCTTCCCCTCTGCTACACACATACACACGTCACACACACCTGTGTTTATATAAGGAGAGAGCTACACACTCATGAAAGAGTAGGGCACAGAGGACAACGGCTCATCTTTCATTTTCTTTTCTCTTATCAGTCACCTTTTTTAGCATAGCTGCTTACTTAGGGACATATGGAAATTGACTGGGGGAGAGGGGCTGGTCCAAATCAAGGTAGACTATGTTAATCTTGACAAACAGAAAATACATCCATTCCTACCCAGTATCGAAGGCTTCTCCGAATGTAATTCAACTTTTTGGTGTTTTGTAGCGGATGTCTTTTTCCATTCATCAATTGGCCATTGCACCGTTTGGATTGATTGACTTTATTTGTCAGTTAAAAAAATACATATATACAGAAAGATTTTTTCAAGTGACCGGGATTGCACAATAAAATCGGGGACTTATTTCCATTGTGGTCCTTATTTTTGACATAAATACATATATAATTACATAGATAGAAAGGAAAACATGCTCAACCTCTATATGAGTATCAGGGGAGAGTTTTAGTACAATTCTTACAAGCTTGTTTGGCTGGTAGCTTATTCTTTAGATGTTTGGGGCTGCTAGTGAACCATGATGTGCAGGCATAATCAATGTGACATTGGACTAGCACATTTACAGCGTATCGCTGCAGAATGCTGTGGTAGCCATGCTGGTTATGTGTGCCTTGAATTCTAAATAAATCACTGACAGTCACCAGCAAAGCACCCACACACCATCACACCTCCTCCTCCATGCTTCACGGTGGGAACCACACATGCGGCAATCATCCGTACACCTACTTGATCTCACAAATACACGGCTGTTGGAACCAAAAATCTCAAATTTGGACTCATCAGACCAAAGGATAGATTTCCATCGGTCTAATGTCCATTGCTTGTGTTTCTTGGCCCAAGCAAGTCTCTTATTATTATTGGTGTCCTTTATTAGTGGTTTCTTTGCAACAATTCGACCATGAAGGCCTGATTCATGCAGCCTCCTCTGAACAGTTGATGTTGAGATGTGTCTGTTACTTGAACTCCATGAAGCATTTATTTGGGCTGCAATTTCTGAGGCTGGTAACTCTAATGAACTTATCCTCTACAGCAGAGGTAACTCTGGGTCTTCCATTCCTGTGGCGGTCGTCATGAGAGCCAGTTTCATCATAGCGCTTGATGGTTTTTGCGACTGCACTTAAAGAAACTTTCAAAGTTATTAAAATGTTCTGCATTGACTGACCTTCATGTCTTAAAGTAATGATGGACTGTTGTTTCTCTTTGCTTATTTGAGCTGTTCTTGCCATGATATGAACTTGGTCTTTTACCAAATAGGGCTATCTTGTATACCACCCTAGCTTGTCACAACACAACTGATTGGCTCGAACGCATTAAGAAGGAAAGAAATTCCACAAATTAACTTCCGCTACCTCATGAAGCTGGTTGAGAGCATGCCAAGATTATGCAAAGCTGTAATCAAGGCATTGGGTGGCTACTTTGAAGAATCTCAAATATAAAATATATTTTGATTTGTTTAACACTTCTTTGGTTACTACATGATTCCATATGTGTTATTTCATAGTTTTGATGTCTACACTATTAATCTACAATGTAGAAAAAGTACAAATAAAGAAAAACCCTTGAATGAGTAGGAGTTCAAATACTTTTGACCAGTAGTGTATAAACAGTGCACTCGGAAAGTATTCAGACCCATTCACATTTTCCTCATTTTGTTACAGCCTTATTCTAAAATTGGTTAAATAAAATAAAAACATAATTCGACACAAAATACCCCATAATGACAACGTGAAAACAGGTTGTTAGAAATGTTTGCAAATTTATTATAAAAAAAAAAACTTAAATACCTTATTCACATCAGTATTCAGACTTTTGACTGGTACTGTATATATTTTCAAATAACTGCCCTTTTTCTGGCCTCGCAATAGATTTTGAAAAATGGTCAAAAACAAATCTGTGTGGCGCTCGAAAAACCGATGTAGCCCTTGAGCCAAAAAGTGTGTTATTACCTGGGTGAGACACATGACGGATCACAGGAAAGGGAATCCTCTGTTGTCATTGATAATGAGGTAATCACCCGGGTTCCCATAGCTACATGGTTTTGCATATTTAACCTGTTTTACTCAGGGGAATGTGTTATCAAGCTTTGTGAATAAACAATGGTTATTACTAGTGTTGGCAGATTCATAATATATACTACAAAATAGTAAGTAGTTAAACTACCTTTTTACCCTATTCATTTTAATGTGAATGAATTCATCAGTCTTGTCTCAAGACTATCACTTCTCAGTATGATGTGAGTCATTCACTCTAAACATGCACGGTAGGAACTGTCAACAGATGTTAGCCACCTACAACCATTTTCTGTCATATAACATCTGGAACAGTCCATGCAGGAGTATGCCTGAGTAATAGGTAAGTCGCTCTGGATAAGAGCGTCTGCGAATTAAAATGTATTCTTGGTAAGGCTGACATGATTGTGCAAGTTGTTTTTCACTATAATAGCCCATGGGGATGAGGAATGTCTTCCCTCTGTTCTGATTGTGGCTGTAGACGAGGAGTTCATGTGAAGACTGTGTAAATCCTGCTTCTGCTCTATCCAAGCCCCATTACACGCTAGTGGAGGGTTGCCAGGTTTGATATGATATTGTCCCCACTGTGACAGCAGAGATGTAGAGTGATACTTGAGTGAGAACGTACTGAATGCTCCTCATCTAATGATGCCAGCCCTTGAGGAACGCAACAGTAAAGATTCACATTGTTTTAGCATGGATGTGATCTTGTCCTTTGGGCATAAACAAGGCTGCTGTTAGCTGTCAAAAGTAGTATTGCTCATAGGGGTACCAAATCAATTTTGTCTAAATGTCATACAAGAGAAATGTTAGAAAAGAGGACTCCAGCCTCAAACGTGCACATAAGGATGAAATTTCAACTTTTTGGGAAAGAACAATATGCACAGTTTCCAGGGTCCAACATATTTATTGTTCTGGAATTATGAAATTAAACTGTCTGTATCCCTCCACCTAACTGTTTCCTATGCTGATGAAGGGAAATGTGAACCAATGATTATGCGTGATACCAGTTATCTGTGTTATGAATGGGCTTGTTGACGTACTCTATCTCTCAGAGATAGCTGCTGTGGACTCTGCTCAGGCGACAATGTGACTCGTGCTGTCGCCATAGAAACCTGCAGCTTGTCTGCTAAGACATCTCACCAGTTAGATTCTGTGATGGCTGGATGGGATCCAGATTCTGACTGATGGGAGGATAGAACTAGTAAGACTTGAGAGAAGTGACGTGCCCTGCAGTTTGCACATTTACTTGAGCTGCCTACCAATCAATGCACATCAAATCAAAGTTTATTTGTCATGTACACAGATTCGCAGATGTTAAAGTACACTACATGACCAAAAGTATGTGGACACCTGCTCGTCGAACACATCATTCCAAAATCATGGGCATTAATATGGAGTTGGTCCCACCTTTGCTGCTATAACAGCCTCCACTCTCATGGGAAGGCTTTCCACTAGATGTTGGAACAGTACTGCAGGGACTTGCTTCCATTCAGCCACGAGCGTTAGTGAGGTCGGGAACTGATGTTGGGCGATTAGGCCGGGCTCGTAGTTGGGGTTCCAATTAATCCCAAAGGTGTTCGAATGGGTTGAGGTCAGGGCTCTCTGCAGGCCAGTGAAGTTTTTCCACACTGATCTTGACAAACCATTTTTGTATGGACCTCGCTTTGTGCACGGGGGCATTGTCATGCTGAAGTAGAAAAGGGCCTTCTCCAAACTGTTGCCACAAAGTTGGAAGCACGGAATCGTCTACAATGTCATTGTATGCTATAGCATTAAGATTTCCCTTCAGTGGAACTAAGGGGCCTAGCCTGAAGCTAGAAAAACAGCCCCAGACCATTATTCCTCTTCCACCAAACTTTACAGTTGGCACTATGCATTCGGGGAGGTAGCGTTCTCCTGGCATCCGCCAAACCCAGATTCGTCCGTTAGACTGCCAGATGGTGAAGCGTGATTCATCACTCCAGAGAATTTGTTTCCACTGCAATTTGTTCCCATATAGCAATGGCGACGAGCTTTACTCAACTCCAACCGATGCTTGGCAGTGCGCATGGTAATCTTAGGCTTGTGTGCTCATGATGAAGCTCATGATGAACAGTTATTAAATCCCAAGGGTGTGTGTGTGTGTGTGTGTGTGTGTGTGTGTGTGTGTGTGTGTGTGTGTGTGTGTGTGTGTGTGTGTGTGTGTGATCAGGCTTTGGGATTGCTATTGTTATCGTGATGGCAGCATGAGTCGTGTTTGTGGCTGATCATCGTTGCTGTAGCTGACAAGACAGTGGTCTCAGACAACCAATTGCAGGTCAACACTGCATCATGATTGCTTTGTAACTGGTGTATATTTTCTATTTTAATGCTTTCAAAGGGCAACATTTCATATATGCTGTACTTACACACTTCACTTCATTACACACTTCAAGTCTCAGTTCGCTTACTTCATGAGTCACCAGTATTTTTCACTTTTCAGAAAACTATGTAAAGCGACTTTGGGTCCTAGAAAAGCGCGATATAAATACCATGTACTGTAGTAATAATAATAATAATTAGTAGTAGTAGTAGTATTTCTGAAGGCATATTGAAAATATCTACCCTATATGTTCAATGTTCAAATTGACAAAAGCATTTTGAAAATGTTTCCTAAAGATAACAGCCATAATAGTCAACGGCTAACGCTTCCTTTCAGATTTCAATCTGCCTGGAATGACTCACAGATGGCGGGCACCCAAGAGCGAGTGCAATCAGGGCTAGTTTTATTATAGGGTTCTGTTGTTGTTGTTTTCTCTTGTTGCTCTCTCCGTCAGTAGCCTTGTGGGAGAAAAGCAGGTGCTTCCTTTGAAATGACTGCTTCCTGCTTTAAAAGCACCTGGATGGGGAGGGCTCAGGGAGAAAGGGGATTTGGGTATTCAGAGCTACTTCACTTTTGTATAAAATGTATGCTTTTAATTTAAATGTTTTAAAGAAAAACTACAGTATCAGGAGTACATTACAACACTGTGAAGCTTTGCTTCAAAATGTTTATAGAGGACAGACAATCCTGTAATCCATTCCAGAGAAATACATTGAAGCACAAAAGTTAACGCACCAAAACCTACTTTGTGTGTGTGGGAAAAAATAAAAAGATGGAAGGTAATATCTCCAGCCAGTCAACTGGAATCAGGGTCTGGAGAGAGTGGCAGAACTGTGTGTGTGTGTGTGTGCGTGTGCGTGTGCGTGTTGGGGTGAATAACACATTTAGTTCCTTTTTTATTATTTTTGTACTAATATTTTTATTGTTTTTCAAGTGTGGGTTTACAGCACAGCACAGGTAGTGGAAACATCATGATCAGCGCCATCATTATTATTATCTGAATCGCCTACCCATTCCCCAGCTACCTTGAGTCAGTAGGTGTGATCTCCGACAGCAGCGGGGGTCTGGGTTGCTGTGTGTCCAGCTCCCATACCCTTTCCCAACTACTGCGGAGTGAGTGTCAGTACTATGTGTCAGTACTATGTGTCAGTGCTGTGTCAGTACTATGTGTCAGTACTATGTGTCAGTACTGTGTGAGTACTGTGTGTCAGTACTGTGTGTCAGTACTATGTGTCTGCACTATGTGTCTGCACTATGTGTCTGTACTATGTGTCTGTACTATGTGTCTGTACTCTGTGTCTGTACTGTGTCTGTACTATGTGCAGTCAAGCTAGTATAATTAGTGTTTATGAAGTAAATATGATGGATATTATTAAGGATATGGTCTTCTGAGATACAAACAGGTACACAACAAACCAAATAACTATACAATTCAAATTAGGAAAAATAAATAAATACCAAAGTCATCACCTTTATCATATATTTCATTGCTTTTTGTACCTTTTAAGTCAGTTAAAACAACATTTTATTTACAATAACAGCCTACCAAAAGGCAAAAGGCCTTTTGGGGGGATTAATGTTAATTAATGTTATTTTATTTTTAAATATAGGACAAAACACACATCACGACAAGAGAGACAACACAACACTACATAAAGAGAACAACATAGCAAGCTAGCAACTCATGACAACACAGCATGGTAGCAACATGACAACAACATGGTAGCAACACAACATGGCAGCAGCACAACATGGTAGCAGCACAAAATATGGTACAAACATTATTGGGCACAGACAACAGCACAAAGGGCAAGAAGGTAGAGACAGCAATACATCATGCAAAGCAGCCACAACTGTCAGTAAGAGTGTCCACGATTGAGTCTTTGAATGAAGAGATTGAGATAACATTGTCCAGTTTGAGTGCTTGTTGCAGCTCGTTCCAGTCACTAGCTGCAGCGAACTAGAAAGACGCTCGACCCAGGGATGTCTGTGCTTTGGGGACCTTTAACAGAATGTGACTGCCAGAACGGGTGTTGTATTTGGAGGATGAAGGCTGCAGTAGATATCTCAGATAGGAGGAAGTGAGGCCTAAGAGGGTTTTATAAATAAGCATCAACCAGTGGGTCTTGTGACGGGTATACAGAGATGACCAGTTTACAGAGCAGTATAGAGTGCAGTGATGTGTCCTATAAAGAGCATTGGTGGAAAATCTGATGGCCGAATGATAAAGAACATCTAGCCGCTCGAGAGCACCCTTCCCTGGCGATCTATAAATTACGTCTCCATAATCTAGCATAGGTAGGATGGCCATCTGAATTAGGGTTACTTTGACAGCTGGGGTGAAAGAGTAGATTTAACTTTAGCCTGCAGCTTTGAAATGTGCTGAGAGAAGGACAGTGTACCGTCTAGCCATACTCCCAAGTACTTGTATGAGGTGATAACCTCAAGCTCTAAACCCTCAGAGGTAGTAATAACACCTGTGGGAAGAGGGGCATTCTTCTTACCAAACCACATGACCTTTGTTTTGGAGGTGTTCCGAACCAAGGTTAAGGGTAGAGAAAGCTTTGTTGTAGAGCGTTTAACACAAAATCCAGGGAGGGGCCAGCTGAGTATAAACTGTATCATCTGCATATAAATGAACGAGAGAGCTTCCTACTGCCTGAGCTGTGTTGTTGATGTAAATTGAGAAGAGCGTGGGGCCTAGGATTGAGCCTTGGGATACTCCCATGGTGACAGGCAGTGGCTGAGACAGCAGATGTTCTGACTTTATACACTGCACTCTTTGAGATAGGTAGTTAGCAAACCAGGCCAAAGACCCCTCAGAAACACCAATACACAAGAATGGGATGGGGAGTCAAAACACAGGGAGTCGAAACTTCCCAATTCTACCATTAAAATTAAAATGTGCTAGTTCTAGCTTGTGGTTTGGATAATTGTGATGTTTATGATAAAAACGTAATGTTAAAATACTAATGACTATATGTCGTGGCAGAGCCAGGTTGATATTCCCCTTTAAGTGCCTTTGAACCGGGTATGGTAGTAGGTTTGTGTCGAGAACTGCAACGCTGCTGGGTTTTTCATGTTCAGTTTCCCATGTGTATCAACAGTAGTCAACCACAAAAGGGACATCCAGCCAACTAGACACAACTTTGGGAAGCAATGGAGTCAGCATGGGCCAACATCCCTGTAGAATCCCTGTAGAATGTAGAATGCTTTCAACACCTTGTAGAGTCCATGCCCCAACAAATTGAGGCTGTACTGAGGGCTAAAGGGGGGATGTTTTAGCCAACAGAGCAACAAAACTGGAACTCGGGGAAGGTGGTGTCACCTTCCCCGACATGTTATGGTTCAATTTCACATCCACAAATTGAAATGGCTGTGTTTATCCTTATGTGACCTGACCTCAAACTCCTGTTAGCTTGCCTCTTACACTTTACACCCATTTGAGCTCCTTCTCCTCACAGAGTTCATATAGACCAATGTGACCATCTGGGTTCAAACACTGCGTTCTCCTGTATGCCAAAAGACTGTTTGCACACTGATCTGATTCTAGGGCATTAGCAAGTCTACAGGGGCAAGGTTACTCATCACATGATCATGGTTCACTGAACCACCTCTATTACACTTATGACAGATCATTTTACCTTCAGGGCCTGATTTCCCGATAGCAATGGAACTTCGGCTTACAAGTGTTTTAATGATGCATCTTTCCTACAATGGCCGAAGATGTAACGTACATTTCCCAAAACATCATGCAGAAAAATTCGGTAAGTGTGTCGAAAGAAAGGCAGCACTGCTCTCTGATCAGCTTTCTCCATTCAAATTTTACCTTAACATTATAATTTTTCCACAATACTGACGACGCATCAGCTCCTAGAGCAATATTATCACCTAATGGCTGCAAATATTGAGGTTGCTTATTCTAATGCTTACCCTATAATAATGCAATCAATCACAGATAAATTTGGCACATCATTGTGCATGTGTTGTTACACATCATTCAATATATTTAGGCAAATTACAGGCAGTAGCCTACAATTAGAAAAATAGAGCTCAATTGAATTAACATGAAATTGATTTAAATATTTTTGTATTATATAGGTCTATGTAGCCTATAATGTAGGCTATTTATATTTTACTGCAGTCATCCCAGTTTTCATTTGAAGCATCTTTTGATCCTTTTCTTGTTTTTAACAATTACAAAGACATTGGCAACCTTGTGTTTGCAGTCAACTTCGTTGTGAAGTTATTGGTCACAGAGAGACAGTTAAACATCTTGATTCGATGTTTAGTGGATATCTTCTGTGTATAAAGTGATGTGGTAGGGAAAAAACACATTGAACGATGCACTTAGTGATCTGGGGCAGTCGGTAAATAACAAGACATTTCAAGTGCAACTTTAGAAACTATGGTTTTGGGAAACAGCTTGGCGATTTAACGATGATCCGTTCCAAGGTCCTAACGATGAACATAGACTTAAGATGCTTTTGGGAAACCAGGCCCAGGTTTGTTTAACCATACTAGATTTACAATCAGAGATTGCAACATAGAGGCAGTTAAACAATCATGTCATTTGAAATATTTTGCTTTAATGGAGCATTATTTTTTAAATCTGCCCTCTGTAGTGATATTCAAAGCTCCTCTATGTCTGCACAGATGTTTGGGTATCTGTCTGTTTGTGTGTGTGTGGCGTTGTTCTCTAGGCAGGCACCACCTCTCTTTGTGCAGTGTAATAACTCCTCTGAGGAAAGACCCATTACAACAGGAAATGAGTGCTATCTGGGCTGCTCTATCTGCAGGCTGATTTCCAGGATACAGAGCAATGGCAGTGCTAGGATATGTCACCATATTCACCAGGGTCAGAGTTATCAGGCATCTGGGGCGCAGGTCTGATGTTGTCTCTCTCTGTGAGCAGCCTGTGTCCGGGTCAGCAACGAGGAAACCTTGGTGTTGATTAAACCCAACATTTGTACTCTAAAACTCTCCTCCTGCTTGTTTTTCCGAGGCTGTGTGTCTGAGTGAGGTTTCTGCTGGTTGCGAAGTCACTGAATCAATTAGAGGTGTCGTATAGTGCCAGGCCTGGTGAGACATGAAAAGCGTGTGGCACTGTGCTCTCACTCTCTTTTTCTCCATTCACATCTAAAGAGGTTTGATTGTAAAGCCAGTCTGTCAGGTGGGCCCCAGAGGTGTGGATAAATTAGCCCCCCACCCACCCAACATCAGCCCACTTCGGCCCTGTCCATCTGTGATCTGCTTGATGCGAGTTGGGTGACTCATCCTTCAAACTTTGCATGGATTCTTCCCGCTCTGCTTAATCTCTCTCTCTCTCTCTCTCTCTCTCAACCTCCCTTCCTGTCTCCCTCCCCTCCTATCTGTTCCCAATGTAAACTAATTCTATACATGTTTACTGATAAATCCTTCCCTCCTCCTCACTCCCGTAGATAAGTGGTTTTGTAGAGAAGGTCTGAGTGTCTCCTCCCCCTGTCATTCACAGGTGAAGCAGATCATGGAAGAGGCTGTCACCAGGAAGTTTGTACATGAAGACAGCAGCCACATTGTCTCATTTTGTGGTGAGTTTCAACTATTGGGACATATTTGGTGGTATTTACTCATTAATCACCTGCCCTACAACAGAAAAAAAGGAGGTAGGAATAGGTATCCTGTCAGACACGAGTCAGTCAGGTTTCAATGGTCAGGCGGTTTTCCCCAACATACAGTGCATTCGGAAAGTATTCAGACCTCTTGACTTTTTCCACATTTTGTTACGCTACAGCCTTATTCTAAAATGAATTAAATAGTTTTTTCCTCATCAATACACACAATAGCCCATAATGACAAAGCAAAAACAGGTTTTTAGACATTTTTGCTAATTTATAAAAAATAAAAAAGTTTTAACATACAGTACCAATCAAAAGTTTGGACACACCTACTCATTCAAGTGTTGTTCTTATTTTGTTTTTACTATGTTCTACATTGTAGAATAATAACACATAATGAATAATGTAGTACCAAAAACTATATTTAAGATTCTTCAAAGTAGCCATCCTTTGCCTTGATGACAGCTTTGCATTCAGGCCAAATAATTCAATCTTGGTTTCATCAGACCAGAGAATCTTATTTTTCATGGTCTGATAGTCTTTGGGTACCTTTTGGCAAACTCCAAGCGAGCTGTCATGTGCCTTTAACTGAAGAGTGACTTCCGCCTGACCACTCTATCATAAAGGGCTGATTGGTGGAGTGCTGCAGAAATGGTTGTCCCTCCCCCCTGGAACGTTCTTCCATCTCCATAGAGGAACTCTGGAGCTCTGTCAGAGTGACCATCGGGTTCTTGGTTGCCTCCCTGACCAAGGCTCTTCTCCCCCAATTTCTCAGTTTGGCCGGGCAGCCAGCGCTAGGAAGAGTCTTGGTGGTTCCAAACTTCTTCCATTTATGAATGATGGAGGCCACTGTGTACTTGGGATCTTCAATGCTGCAGAAATGTTTTGGTACCCTTCCCCAGATCTGTGCCTCGACACAAGCCTGTCTCAGAGCTCTATGGACAATTCCTTCGACCTCATGGCTTGGTTTTTGCTCTAACATATGCACAAACCGCCCCCCCCTCGTCTCACCAGAGTGTGCTGTTCTATCTAGCCAGTACAGCGTATATCCTGCTAGCTGAATATCCATGTCATCATTCAGCCACGATTCCGTGAAACATAAGATGTTATTGTTTTTAATGTCCCGTTGGTAGGATATTCGTGATCGTACCTCGTCTAATTTAATATTGACGGTGACGGCAGCTTTCCCACTCGCCTTCTGCGGATCCTTACGAGGCACCCCGCTCTGTGTCCTCTGTACCTGTGTCTCTTTCTCTTGCCAATGACGTGGATGTTGTCCTTGTCGGGTGTTGGCAGTATATCCTGTCCTGCTTGTTGAAGAAAAAATCTTTGTCTAATCCGAGGTGAGTGATCACTGTTCTGATATCCAGAATCTCTTTTTTTTGCCGTAAGATACGGTGGCAGAAACATTATGTACAAAATAAGTTACAAATAACGTGAAACAACCCCACATAATAGCACAGTTGGGTAGGCGCCCGTAAAACTGTTGCCATTTCTTCCAGCGCCATTTTAGTTAGTGACTATCTGCTGTACTGCATAGGGGGGGGTGAAATAATAATTTCACAGTCCCTCAGACATTCTTCACAGGCTCATCAAGCCTTACTGACATCCTGCCGAAGTCGCAGGATATTTTATCAACTGATAAAAGTGGTAGAGGAAAGGTCCAAATCTGCATATCACATCAACCTGTGGGTGGAGGGTTTGAGGGTCTGCTAGCCATGTACAGAACTTTGGTGGGTGCTCAAAGTAAAATTTAAAAAAGGGCACCTTAATAACATTACATTTTCTGCAAAAATACACTCACTCATCACACATTGTAGGCTAACCAAGCTAGAACCAAAGATGAAATTAACTATCTTTGCTAGAAGCGCTACTGGGCTGGGCTTTATCAGCTGATCATCACTAATCAGTGTTTCCTCTGGACATTTTTGTTGCAGTGTCGTTTATAGAACAACTGTGAAAAGGTCAGCTCAAGTGACTTCGTAAAAGGACATACTTCCCGATGTGTTTTCTTTTATGAACATGCCATAAGCCAACATGTCATTGCAATAAATTTGTTTAAAACGGCAACATTTTCTCTCAGCCTCAAGCCATAAAGTGTAGAATAGCATGAGATTAGCTATAAAACAGAAAATGTTCTCTCTGCACCATGATAAAATGTATAGAATTGCAGGAAATTAGCTTTAAAACAGCAAAATTTTCTCTCTGCCTCATGGCAAAATGTGCATGGTTGAGACTTGACTGGGTGAGGGGTGATATCTGAGGAGGCTTGACAAAGTTCCTAATGTGTATGCCATACCACAAACTGGGGACTGTCTCTAGGGAAGAATCTCATTTGCATACTCCTTGAGTCATCTCTCCAAAACTACATTGGAGGAGAAGATCAGAGGGGCGGGACCTCTGGCTTTCTCATCCAATGGGTTTTGAGAAGGAGAGAGGACGAGGAGTATGCAATTAAGATCTTCCCAGAGTCTCTCCAATGTCTAGTGCTCTGTCTTGAAGACAGTGCACTGAGTTTTCTGCACAGGCAGTTTTGGCTGCCACAGTGGCACAAAGAGCCAAATAACCTTTAAACCGGTGCTGTACCCGGACATATTATTGAAAGTATGTTTGGTAGAAATATTATGATGTAGCATTTTAGTTTTTTTTGTTTGCAGTGGCTACAATTACCAAATGAATGAATGTAGCGGAAACACTGTTGCTAATGTAGACTAGATTAATCAACTACTTAGCTAGATTATGTTCATCTTTACTTGATTTGAATTTGTTATGCTACTGACAAACAGTCAAACTGCTGTTGCCCCCTGAGACAACACATGCTAGCAACTCCAAAGTATCCTACTACTGGCCGTATTCATTTCAAACTCACCGCTCTGCACCGGTGGGTAGCTCGTGCATGCAACAAGGAAGAGTGCAGCAATGCACTGCCGCTCTCACGGTCGCAGAAGGGCAGGGAGGGGGACTTTTGTTTTAAAGATTCATGCGTTTTATGAGAAATCATCTAGGTTGATAGTTGCGCCACCAGTCATAAGGACACTTTTTTCATAGGAGGACAAATGGGCAGGTGCTCCAGCACCCATAGGGCTCTAGCTGTGCATGTGCCCACTGCTAGCTGATAACTGTGTGATCAATCTCCAAGTAAAGGCTCTTCCTCCCCGACTACAACAGGAGAGTATCCTGACTTTTAACAGACCTGGAAGTAAGAGCTTTCCCTTTACCTCATATACCATGGTGGCTGTTAGTGTTAGCTCCCCCCACGTTCTCCCAGGTTTTACACCAAGCTGTCACACAAATGTGTCTGTGTGCAGAGATCACAGGATGGAGATGGAGGGCGAGGGGAGGGGGAAAGGGAAGGCGAGGACTTGCTCAGGCAGGTCACCGGGGAGTAATTAGCCTCTATCATCATGGTCAAATATTCAAGTCGCCTAGGCAAGAGCGCCAGGGAAATATCAAGTGTCAGTCACGCCCGTCCCTTCTTCCTGTTCTCCTCACCAAAATAGCTATTATTCCCTTCCCTTCACATTGCTGTGACAGCGATAGTAACCATAGAATTAGGAAATAGAATACTAATTTAATAGGATCTTTATTTAGTCATCCAATTGTTAATGAAGCCGAGCTTTAAAGGTGTATCTTTCTCAAAGTGGTCATGAAGTAGCCTGAGTGCCAATCTGTTTCTGCACTCTTATCAACTCTTTATGGAATTGCCATACCATTTCAATAAGGATATAGCAAGAGAGCAGAAACAGACTGGCACCCAGGGTAGGCATGATGTTGGCATTCAATAATGAATCTAAGCCAATAGTGTGGTTGGCCATATTTAGAATGTGTTGAGTGTGTCGTAGTGCTGAGAATTCCTGGTCAGTGGCAACACAGACACTCTGAGTCCCCTAATGTGTTCTGTTGCCACAGATACGGGGCTGATTAGGGGTCATTACTCCAGTAGCTGTAATTACCTTTTAAATAAGAGTGCCTCCTGTGTCGAAAGTGGACAGGGTCCAGCCACTCGTTTCCTTTAAGGGTTTATTTGACACAAAGGATATTGCTTTGGTTGCATGGCTCCCGGGGTTATGTTAGGCCAAAGTACCGCAAAGCCAAGGAGGTTTCACCCTCTGGAAATGCTGATTTCTTTTCAATATTGGAGTGTATTTTCTAGTAGTTTGAAAGACGAGGGTCATCCTATTGAGACATCTTTGTCACAGAATTACATTTCTCGCTCCTCTAATAATAAGGAAAGAAACAGAGACGTGCACCAAGATAAAGAGAAAGGAAGGAAGGAAGAGAGAGAGAGCGAGGAAGAAATGGAGTACATACTGTATTAGTGAGAATATACACAACACTGCTCCAACATTAGGATTACAAAGCTTTAGAATAGCTGGAAAATATAGTAAATATATACAGTACCAGTCAAAAGTTTGGAACACACCTACTCATTCAAGTGTTTTTCTTTCTTTTTTAAATATTTTCTACATTGTAGAATAATAGTGAAGACATCAAAACTATAAAATAACACATATGGAATCATGTAGTAACTAAAAAAGTGTTAAACAAATCAAAATATAGTTTAGATTTTAGATTCTTCAAAGTAGCCACCCTTTGCCTTGATGACAACTTTGCACACTCTTTGCATTCTCTCAACCAGCTTCCCCTGGAATGCTTTTCCAACAGTCTTGAAGGAGTTCCCACATATGCTGAGCACTTGTTGACTGCTTTTCCTTCATTCTGCGGTCCAACTCATCCCTAACCATCTCAATTGGGTTGAGGTCGGGTGATTGTGAAGGCCAGGTCATCTGATGCAGCACCCCATCACTCTCCATCTGGATCAAATTGCCCTTACACAGCCTGGAGGTGTGTTGGGTCATTGACCTGTTGCACCCACACACAATCACACCTCCTCCTCCATGCTTCATGGTGGGAACCACACATACGGAGATCATCCATTCAGATTACATAGCTTTATGTACTCTGATTGCTCCATTTTTATTTAGATTTTAATACATGATAAGTATAGTTTAGTTATTCAGTGCAATAATGGACATGGTAGGGAAATTATTTTGATATAGGCTAGGTTATAGCTGTATTGTACTGCCGGTGGGCAAAGTTGGTTGAAAGTACATCACAGGCAGAGAAAGATTCTCCCTCCACTGCTTTCTTTCTCAGCGCTGGTGCACTCCATCAGCAGGGGTTTCCATGACAACCACGGGATTAGTCCTGAGAGAGAGCTCAAATGTCAAAACCGCTCAAGGCACTGCCACGTAGGCCTTATAGAAAGATGTGTCTGTTCGTGTGTATGTGTGCATACGGTGCGTGTGCACTAGTGATTACTGGATAAGCTCTTGGCTTAGGAAAATATAATTATGTTTATGGATAACGTAATAAAAATGATGGGCTTATTTGAGTCACTTTCATAACAGCCTCAAGCTGCAGAGCTTTGTCTGAAGTGTCCATCATACGGCTCAGGCACAATTACACAGAAGCTAAGTACTATAATATGCAGATTCTCTATGGGTATTGAGAGATTTTTATTTAGGACCATGTATCATATTTTTTACAACACAGTATGATGGTAGATGTGTTTTTTTAGAATGTGAATCCCCTTCTATTGACAGTACATTTGTGTGCATCACAGGAGGTTGGTGGCACCTTAATTGGGGAGGACCAACTCTGGTGGCTCATAGTAATGGCTGGACCTTAATAAATGTAATGGTATTGAACTCAACAAACATGTAGTTTCCATGTGTTTAATATCATTCCATTCACTCCATTCCAGACATTATGAACCGTCCTCCCCTCAGCAGCCTTCTGTGGTGTTCATTCATCATCGAATGTCATATAATGTATTGTAACTTGTAACTCACCACCAGCATCATACAGTGATATTACATTTTTAATAAAGTTGAATGAAATATTAAAATGCAGAACATAATGGTGACAAGTTTCAGTGAACTCTCAAATTGTTTCTCATCTATATTTTGAAATGTACTATTATTTCTGTGCCTATTTGTGTGTGTGTGTGTGTGTGTGTATGTAGCTGCGGTGGAGGCGTGTGTTCTCCATGGGCTTAAGCGGCGAGCGGCGGGATTCCTGCGTAGCAACAAGATAGCAGCGCTCTTCATGAAGGTGGGGAAGAGCTTCGCCCCGGCAGAGGTGCTGTGCAGAAAGGCTCAGGAGCTGGAACAGATCACGGAGAGCAAGTGAGAGCACACACACCTTTGTACAGACACAAACACACCACCGAATCCCTGTACACACAGACCATAGCACTCAAAAGCAAAGAGCTGTTACTGTATATTACTGCTAACAAATCCTAAACATGATTTCTGTCATACACGACAACTCTACTCACACATAATTATAGTTTACTGATGCAATGCAGGTGTAACATAAGAAATGATCACTGGTAGAAAATAACCAAAGGTAACCTCTGAGTTCCTCCCTCCCTCCCTCTCCCCTGTTTCTACATTGCAGACGGAACCAAAGTTTGCCCAACCAGGATAGCTTACGGATACTGTCCAGGCTGCCCAGCCTCAGCCCGCAGGTGGTCAGAAACCTTTGGATCCGCACGGCCCTCATCGAGAAGGTGCTGGACAAGATCGTGCTCTACCTCGTGGAGAACAGCAGGTGAGTCACAGGAGGGTGAAATGGCATGGTCACCTGCGGGGAGGAGGCAAAGGAAATCCAGAAATGCATGGCTCACCTCCATAACGTTTTTATGTTCCAGTAAATTCTATGAAAAAGAGGCCATTCTGATGGATCCGGTGGACGGACCCATTCTGGCCTCTTTGTTAGGTAATGATTCCACATGGCTTTTATTCATAAACATCTCATCTCAGACAATATACCAGTGTAGTAGGGGATTTCCTCTCACACGGGGAACCAATTAATGTCAGTGATTCTCCTCATACTGGGCACCGATGCGTCTTTTCACGCTATTGTTCTGTACTCTGGCAGTGGGGCCCTGTGCCTTGGAGTACACAAAGATGAAGACGGCGGACCACTTCTGGACAGACCCCTCGGCCGACGAGCTTGTCCAGAGACACCGCATCCACAGTGGCCACTGCAGACAGGACTCCCCCACCAAGAGGCCTGCTCTCTGTGTAAGTTTCCTGGGAAGGGTAGGGGTTCTAAATAATGTACCACTACTCTACCAAACTCCCCCAAATAAGATTGAACATGACCACATTATCCCCTGGTATACATTTCTCTATTGATTATTTCATATCTTTCTTTTGCTGACACTGCACACTATTAGCTCAAACGTAGCGGGGATATCCGTGACCAATCCTTTCATTGAAGCCTCCCCCAGCCTCTCTCTTTCAGTAGAAGAAGACCTGCTGTTGTCAATGCATTAAGGAGCACATTGTGTCCCGCGGGAGAGGACAGAGTGTATTTTCTGGAACTACTCTTCACATTATCATTGACCCCTGCAGCTAGAAACATCTCGCCACGTAGCACCATTCTCATTCTACATTGACAACTGAGAGTTGTTTATTGCAGCACTGTATCTTTTGTACCCTAGAGGCAAACATAATGGGCTTTGTCATCAGAAACAGAGTGGCAAATGGTTTCCCATTTCATTTTTCTTCAATCAACCAAACACATTTCTGATGTTACATCGTTTGAGCCAGTGTAGCAGCCTGAAATCAAATACATGGCTGAAAGGGTTTCTAAGAGCTGTATAAGCTGGGTAACATTATAATACTTGATTAGCCGCTGCTAATTCATTCCCAGTGGATGATCATTGTGGTTAACTGTATGGAATTAACTAAATGTGCTCAATGGTGGATGAACAATATGGCATCATACAATAATTTTGCACCAGTGATGTGTGAAACTAACTGGCTAATATATGGAAGTTGGCTGGACGGATGGGAGGATGGATTGAGATGGGGTAAAAACAAACACACGGTCTGTGTTTCCAGATCCAGAAGAGGCATTCCAGTAACAGCATGGAGGAGCGGCCCTCACCTTCAGCCCGGGACTACGTGGAATCCCTGCACCAGAACAACAGAGCCACCCTGCTGTTTGGAAAGAACAACGTGCTGGTGCAGCCGGTAAACAATTCATCCTCCTCCCATCTCTAGGAAGCTCACCAGTTTGAGTGTATCAAGAACTGCAACGCTGTTGGGTTTTTCATGCTTAACAATTTCCTGTGTGTATCAAGAATGGTCCATCACCCAAAGGACATCCAGTCAACTTGACACAACTGTGGGAAGCATTGGAGTCAACATTGGCTAGACGAACTGAGACTGAGGGCAAAAGGGGTTGCAACTCAATATTAGGAAGGTGTACCTAAGGTTTTGTACACTTAGTGTATCTATAGAGAGATTCGCCATATCGAGCTTTCTGTGAAAGATGATCTCTCAGTGCCCCAACTCCTCCATATTTATGATAGCATTCAGAAACTCAAATATTCACTGAAAGCAAATATGCCAGTTGTTAACCTTTCTTGGGCAGCGACAACATTCCGCTGAAAAGGTGCGAAATTCAAAAATAATTTTTTGAAATATGTAACTTTCACACATTAACAAGTTCAATACAGCAAATGAAAGATAAACATCTTGTTAATCTACCCATTGTGTCCGATTTCAAAAATGCTTTACAGCGAAAGCACAACATATGATTATGTTAGGTCAGAGTCAAGTCACAAAAACACACACAGCCATTTTCCAGCCAGAGAGGAGTCACAAAAATCTGAAATATAGATAAAATGAATCACTAACCTTTGATGATCTTCATCAGATGACACTCATAGGACATCATGCTACACAATACATGTATGTTTTGTTCGATAATGTGCATATTTATATCCAAAAATCTCAGTTTACATTGGCGATTTACGTGCAGTAATGTTTTGATTCCAAAACATCTGGTGATTTTGCAGAAATACTCATAATAAACATTGATAAAAGACAACTGTTATTCACAGAATTAAAGATAGACTTCTCCTTAACTTCTTGGTGACAGGGGGCAATATTAAATGCATGCCTAAATTCAACTGCCTGCTACTCATCCCCAGAAGATAAGATATTATTATTAGTAGATTTGGATAGAAAACACTCTGAAGTTTCTAAAACTGTTTGAATCATGTCTGTGAGTATAACATAACTTATTTAGCAGGCGAAACCCCGAGGACAAACCATTCAGATTTTTGTTTTTTGAGGTCACTCTCTTTCAAATGTGTTTTCATTGGGAATCCAGATTTATAAGGGACCTTCTTGCAGATCCTACCGCTTCCACTGGATGTCACCAGTCTTTAGAAATTGGTTGAGGTTTTTCCTTTGTGTAATGAAGAAGTAGCTCTGTTCAAAACGAGGGTCACTTCAAGTGTACTGTTAGATAGAGGCGTGTGACCAGAAAGCTAGCTACAGTTTGTTTTCCTCCTGTATTGAACACAGATCATCCCGTCTTCAATTTTATCGATTGTTTACGTAAAAATATACCTAAAGTTGTATTAAAAAAGTAGTTTGAAATGTTTTGGCAAAGTTTACAGGTAACCTTTGAGATATTTTTTAGTCACGTTGCGCAAGTTGGAACCAGTGTTTTTCTGGATCAAACGCGCCAAATAAATTGACATTTTGGATATATACCGACGGAATGAGTCGAACAAAAGGACCATTTTTGATGCTTATGGGACATATTGGAGTGCCAACAAAAGAAGCTCGTCAAAGGTAAGGCATGATTTATATTTTTATTTCTGCATTTTGTGTCGCGCCTGCAGGGTTGAAATGTGCTTCTCTCTCTTTGTTTACAGAGGTGCTACCCTCAGATAATAGCATCGTTTGCTTTCGCCAAAAAGCCTTTTTGAAACCTGACATGTTGGCTGGATTCACAACAAGTGTAGCTTTAATTTTGTATCTTACATGTGTGATTTCATGAAAGTTAGATTTTTATAGTAATTTATTTGAATTTGGCGCTCTGCATTTTCACTGGCTTTTGGCCAGGTGGACTAGTGTCCCACATATCCCAGAGAGGTTAATGCAACCGCTGTGTCAGATTTCGAAGAAACTTTACGGAAAAAGCATAATCTGAGGACAGCGCTCAGAACCCAAAACAGCCAGAGGAATATCCGCCATTTTGAAGTCAACAAAGTTAGAAATGACACCATAAATAGTCACTTACCTTTGATGATCTTCATCAGAAGGCACTCCCAGGAATCCCAGTTCGACAACAAATGACTGATTTGTTCCATAAAGTTCCATAAAGTCCATCATTTATGTCCAAATAGCCACTTGTTGTTAGCATGTTCAGCCCAGTAATCGATCTTCATGAGGCGCAGGCACTTCGTCCAGACAAAAACTCGAAAGGTTTTGTTACAGTCCTTTAGAAACATGTCAAACGATGTATGGAATCAATCTTTAGGATGTTTTTAACATAAAACATCAATAATGTTCCAACCGGAGAATTCCTTTGTCTGAAGAAAAGCACTGGAATGAGAGGTAACTCTGTCGGGAGCGAGCGTCATGAGACCAAGGCACTCTGAGACCAAGGCCACTGACTCAGAGGTCTCATGAGCCCCTCCTTTATCGTAGAATCCTCATTCAAGTTTCTAAAGACGGTTGACATCTAGTGGAAGCCATAGGAAGTGCAACTTTATCCATTTCTCAATGTGTATTCGGTAGGCCAAGCTTTGAAAAACTACAAACCTCACATGTCCCACTTCCTGGTTGGATTTTTCTCAGGTTTTCGCCTGCCATATGAGTTCTGTTATACTCACAGACATCATTCAAACAGTTTTAGAAACTTCAGAGTGTTTTATATCCAATACTAATAATAATATGCATATATTAGCATCTGGGACACAGTAGGAGGCAGTTTACGCTATTCATCCAAAAGTGAAAATGCTGCCCCCTATCCCAAAAAGGTTAACACCACAACACAGTAGACATATTTGGAGACACACTGTGAATGCCAATCTGTAAAATCCGGAACAGCTCGGTAGGATCTTATCTCCTGTTTTTGTAGTATAAGGCAGTGTGAAGTATATGGTGTCAAATCCGATTCAAAAGTCGAACGGGCGCAGGATGGATCATCATTGCGCGAGCAAACACTTGAGTGGAGAAAGAAGAAATGTGGTCGAGCGAGCAGAGGAAGGGTCCCACGAGCGCAGGCCAGCGTGGTGCGCGCAAGTTTTTATTTTTTATTTCACCTTTATTTAACCAGGTAGGCCAGTAGAGAACAGGTTCTCATTTACAACTGCGACCTGGCCAAGATAAAGCAAAGCAGTGCGACACAAACAACACCGAGTTACACATGGGATTAACAAACGTACAGTCAATAACACAATAGAAACATCTATATACAGTGTGTGCAAATGTAGTAAGATTAGGGAGGTAAGGCAATAAATAGGCCATAGTGGTGATATAATTACAAATTAGCATTAGCACTGGAGTGATAGATGTGCAGAAGATGAATGTGCAGTTAGAGATACTGGGGTGAAAGGAGCAAAAAAATAAATACCAATATGGGGATGAGGTAGTTGGGTGGGCTATTTACAGATGGGCTGTGTACAGGTACAATGATCGGTAAGCTGCTCTAACAGCTGATGATTAAAGTTAGTGAGGGAGATTTAAGACTCCAGCTTCAGTGATTTTTGCAATTCATTCCAGTCATTGGCAGCAGAGAACTGGAAGGAAAGGCAGCCAAAGGGGTGTTGGCTTTAGGGATGACCAGTGAAATATACCTGCTGGAGCATGTGCTACTGGTGGGTTCTGCTCTGGTGACCAGTGAGCTGAGATAAGGCGCAGCTTTACCTAGCAAAGACTTATAGATGACCTGGAGCCAGTGGGTTTGGCGACGAATATGAAGCGAGGGCCAGCCAACGAGAGCATACAACTCGCAGTGGTTGGTGGTATATGGGGCTTTGGTGACAAAACGGATGGCACTGTGATAGACTGTATCCAATTTGCTGAGTAGAGTGTTGGAGGCTATTTTGTAAATGACATCGTCAAAGTCAAGTATCGGTAGGATAGTTAGTTTTACGAGTGTATGTTTGTTTGGCAGCATGAGTGAAGGATGCTTTGTTACGAAATAGGAAGCCGATTCTAGATTTAATTTTGGATTGGAGATGCTTAATGTGAGTCTGGAAGGAGAGTTTACAGTCTAACCAGACATCTAGGTATTTGTAGTTGCCCAGATATTTCCTTTGCCTAAGTCAGAAATGTCCAGAGTAGTGATGCTAGACGGGCGGGTGGGTGCGGGCAGCGATCGGTTGAAGAGCATGCATTTAGTTTTACTTGCAGTAAAGAGCAGTTGGAGGCCACGGAAGGAGTGTTGTATGGCATTGAAGCTTGTCTGGAGGGTTGTTAACACAAGTGTCCAAAGAAGGGACAGAAGTATACAGAATGGTGTCGTCTGCGTAGAGGTGGAGCAGAGAATCACCAGCAGCAAGAGCGACATCATTGATGTATGAAGAGAAAAGAGTCAGCCCGAGAATTTTGACACCTGAAGAAATACATACTACATGTCAAAGACTGCACTTTCACAAATACACCGCGTCCCCATATGGATGTCTTTTCTCTCTCTCACATCAACTTTCCAGTTCCCTCTCCAAAATCCATTTTGCTCTCACAACTACTTACTATAATTGTACAATAGGTATAATTCTAGCCAATGAACATAACCTGTAGCAGTCTACTGAAACGCAATTGGTCAAGTTTTTGGACCAATTGCGTCTTGACTGCTCTCTAATCTGATGTTTTAGCATAGAGATGAAAGGGGATGGTGAAAGGTGAACGATGTCTGACAATGAAGAGGTAAGTTCCATAGTTTTTCATTAGAGAAACTTGCTAACCAACTAGCTAGCTAATTAACTATGAGTTCAATATTGAAATTGAGTTAGTAGTTATTTGATCTTCTGTTATTAAAGCAGGCTATTGATGAAGCAAGCTAGGTTAACATCACCTAGCTAGGAAGCTAACTAGCTAACGGTAGCTAGCTAGCTATCTAACATTTAACCATGTGGTTTAACTACTGGACCAGTGTCCCGAAATCGGGAGAGTTGCTGCTCAATATGCGATATTTGACTAGAATGGCGTTGTAAACAAAAGCCAACTTTTTGGGACATAGACATGTCTTATATGGTCAGAAAGCTTAAATGATTGATCATCTAACTGCAGTGTCTAATTTACAGTAGCTATTACAGTGAAAAAATACCATCTATTGTTTGAGGATAGTGCACAACAACAAAACACTTTTATCAAGGCAACTGCTTTGATACATTCACCTGAGGGTATATTATGTACTTACATTCAGTAATCTTGTTCTGATTTGTCATCCTGAGGGTCCCAGAGATAAAATGTAGCATTGTTTAAATTTGATAAAATGAATTATTATACCCTAACACGATCCATGTTGTGTACAACGTTTCGCATGAATTCCGACTCTTTCAACTTGCAACAAAACAATCTATGAAATCTAAACAGCTAAACTTTGTTTCACCCGGTCAAATTCAGTTTTTGTGCAATCTTCAGACACTCTAGAAGGCAACCAAACTTTGTTTCATCATTCTACATTACGTATTGGCTACACAACATGTCTAATAGCCCACAAAGGACAGCCATCATAACGCACCAATGAGACGGACGGTGTTCCCTTGATTGATAGTCTCTTGGTCCAATGACCACCTATCGTTTTGAAACATAGCTAGTTAGATAGCCAATGCTCTGGGCTTTACATGAGTATGTGATGGCCCTTTGTTGGAGTAATGGCCATTGTCATATGACTGCGCGCAATGCGATTCATTCTACATTGAAAATCTACAGGACACAGGGGAGTTTACGTTACGCAGCGCTCGCTTTCTTCTACAAATTTTTCTCAAACATAAAAAGTCCAACATGGCTACTAACAGTATAAACTTCAAGTATACACATTTGGACGAGATTATTGCAGAAATTGACCGGGAGAGTGACATGAGGAGTCCTGCGCATAAGAAAGATTGGAAGGAGAAGGTAACCTTGTTTTTTTAAATCAGTAAGTAAAATACGTTTTTGCGTCTCGTGCAATCCAGTTTTTTAAATGGTTTCATATTAATTTAAGATTTTTGTCTTTGATTTATATACAGTGGGGCAAAAGAGTATTTAGTCAGCCACCAATTGTGCAAGTTCTCCCCCTTAAAAAGATGAGGGAGGCCTGTAATTTTCATCATAGGTACACTTCAACTATGACAGACAAAATGAGAAAAAAAATTCCAGAAAATCACATTGTAGGATTTTTTATGAATTTATTTGCAAATTATGGTGGAAAATAAGTATTTGGTCAATAACTAAAGTTTATCTCAATACTTTGTTATATACCCTTTGTTGGAAATGACAGAGGTCAAACGTTTTCTGTAAGTCTTTCACACACTGTTGCTGGTATTTTGGCCCATTCCTCCATGCAGATCTCCTCTAGAGCAGTGATGTTTTGGGGCTGTTGCTGGGCAACACAGACTTTCAACTCCCCCCAAAGATTTTCTATGGGGTTGAGATCTGGAGACTGGCTAGGCCACTCCTACGAAGCCACTCCTTCGTTGCCCGGGCGGTGTGTTTGGGATCATTGTCATGCTGAAAGACCCAGCCACGTTTCATCTTCAATGCCCTTGCTGATGGAAGGAGGTTTTCACTCAAAATCTCACGATACATGGCCCCATTCATTCTTTCCTTTACACGGATCAGTCGTCCTGGTCCCTTTGCAGAAAAAGCCCCGAAATAGCCCCAAAGCCCAGAAAAAAAGCCCAGAAACAGCCCCAAAGCATGATGTTTCCACCCCTATGCTTCACAGTAGGTATAGTGTTCTTTGGATGCAACTCAGCATTCTTTGTCCTCCAAACACGAGTTGAGTTTTTACCAAAAAGTTATATTTTGGTTTCATCTGACCATATGACATTCTCCCAATCTTCTTCTGGATCATCCAAATGCTCTCTAGCAAACTTCAGACGGGCCTGGACATGTACTGGCTTAAGCAGGGGGACACGTCTGGCACTGCAGGATTTGAGTCCCTGGTGGCGTGGTGTGTTACTGATGGTAGGCTTTGTTACTTTGGTCCCAGCTCTCTGCAGGTCATTCACTAGGTCCCCCCCGTGTGGTTCTGGGATTTTTGCTCACCGTTCTTGTGATCATTTTGACCCCACGGGGTGAGATCTTGCATGGAGCCCCAGATCGAGGGAGATTATCAGTGGTCTTGTATGTCTTCCATTTCCTAATAATTGCTTCCACGGTTGATTTCTTCAAACCAAGCTGCTTACCTATTGCAGATTCAGTCTTCCCAGCCTGGTGCAGGTCTACAATTTTGTTTCTGGTGTCCTTTGACAGCTCTTTCGCTTGGCCATAGTGGAGTTTGGAGTGTGACTGTTTGAGGTTGTGGACAGGTGTCTTTTATACTGATAACAAGTTCAAACAGGTGCCATTAATACAGGTAACGAGTGGAGGACAGAGGAGCCTCTTAAAGAAGAAGTTACAGGTCTGTGAGAGCCAGAAATCTTGCTTGTTTGTAGGTGACCAAATTCTTATTTTCTACCATAATTTGCAAATAAATTCATAAAAAATCCTACAATGTGAGTTTCTGGGGTTTTTTCCCTCAATTTGTCTGTCATAGTTGAAGTGTACCTATGATGAAAATTACAGGCCTCTCTCATCTTTTTAAGTGGGAGAACTTGTACAATTGGTGGCTGACTAAATACCTTTTTGCCCCACTGTATATGTATATAACCTGATCCATACAATATATTAGTACAGTCTATGCTTCTTATTGCCTATTGATCCACATATTTCATTATAGTGATTGTGTTCCCCAGACTTTAATATATATATATATACACATACACACACTACTGTTCAAAAGTTTGGGGTCACTTAGAAAACAAACACATTTTGTCTATTAAAATAAGATCATATTGATCAGAAATACAGTGTCGACATTGTTAATGTTGTAAATGACTATTGTAGCTGGAAACGGCAGATTTTTTAATGGAATATCTACATAGGCGTACAGAGGCCCATTATCAGCAACCATCACTCCTGTGTTCCAATGTCACGTATTAGCTAATCCAAGTTTATCATTTTAAAAGGCTAATTGATCATTAGAAAACCCATTTTCAATTATGTTAGAACAGCTGAAAACTGTTGTCCTGATTAATGAAGCAAGAAAACTGGCCTTCTTTAGACTAGTTGAGTATCTGACGCATCAGAATTTGTGGGTTCAATAAATGGCCAGAAATAAATAATTTCTTTCTTCTGAAACTCGTCAGTCTATTGTTGTTCTGAGAAATGAACGCTAACCCATGCAAGAAATTGCCAAGAAACCAAATATCTAATTCGATGCTGTGTACACAGTACTACTCCATTCACAGAACAGCGCAAACTGACTCTAACCAGAATAGAAAGAGGAGTGGGAGGCCCCGGTGCACAACTGAGCAAGAGGACAAGTACATTAGAGTGTCTAGTTTGAGAAACAGACGCCTCACAAGTCCTCAACTGGCAGCTTCATGAAATAGTACCCGCAAAACACCAGTCTCAACGTCAACGGTGAAGAGGCGACTCCGGGATGCTGTTCAGTGTCTGTGTTATTTTGCCCATCTTAATCTGTTATTTTTATTGCCCAGTCTGAGATATGGCTTTTTCTTTTCAACTCTGCCTAGAAGGCTAGCATCCCCGAGTTCCTTCTTCAATGTTGCCGTTGAGACTGGTGTTTTGCAGGTACTATTTAATGAAGCTGCCAGTTGAGGACATGTGAGGCGTCTGTTTCTCAAACTAGACACTCTAATGTGCTTGTCCTCAGCCATTTCCAGCTTTAAAAGTCAGTTACAACATTAACAATGTCTACACTGTATTTCTGAACAATTTAATGTTACTGTAATGGACAAAAAAAATGTGCTTTTCTTTCAAAAACAAGGACATTTCTAAGTGACTCCAAACTTTTGAATGGTAGTATATATATATATATATATATATATATATATATATATATATATATATATATATATATATATATATATATATATACAGTGTATATACTATATATATATATATATATATATATATAGTTGAAGTCGGAAATGTACATACACTTAGGTTGGAGTCATTAAAACTTGTTTTTCAACCACTCCACAAATTTCTTGTAAACAAACTATAGTTTTGGCAAGTCGGTTAGGACATCTACTTTGCGCATGACACAAGTAATTTTTCCAACATTTGTTTACAGACAAATTATTTCACTTAAAATTCACTGTATCACAATTCCAGTGGGTCAGAAGTTTACATAAACTAAGTTGACTGTGCCTTTAAACAGCTTGGAAAATTCCAGAAAATGATGTCATGGCTTTAGAAGCTTCTGATAGGCTAATTGACATAATTTAAGTCAATTGGAGGTGTACCTGTGGATGTATGTCAAGGCCTACCTTCAAACTCAGTGCCTCTTTGCTTGACATCATGGGAAAATCAAAAGAAATCAGCCAAGACCTCAGAAAAATAATTGTAGACCTACACAAGTCTGATTTGTCCTTGGGAGTATTTTCCAAACGCCTGAAGGTACCATGTTCATCTGTACAAATAATAGTGCGCAAGTATTAACACCATGGGACCACGCAGCCGTCATACGGCTCAGGAAGGAGACGCGTTCTGTCTCCTAGAGATGAACATACTTTGTTGCGAAAAGTGCAAATCAATCCCAGAAAAACAGCAAAGGACCTTGTGAAGATGCTGGAGGAAACAGGTACAAAAGTATCTATATCCACAGTAAAACGAATCCTATATCGACATAACCTGAAAGGCCGCTCAGCAAGGAAGAAGCCACTGCTCCAAAACCGCCATAAAAGAGCCAGGTTTGCAACTGCACATGGGGACAAAGATTATACTTTTTGGAGAAATGTCCTCTGGTCTGATGACACAAAAATTGAACTGTTTGGCCATAATGACCATCGTTACGTTTGGAGGAAGAAGGGGGAGTCACCATCCCAACCGTGAAGCACGGGGGTGGGAGCATCATGTTGTGGGGGTGCTTTGCTGCAGGAGGGACTGGTGCACTTCACAAAATAGATGGCATCATGAGGTAGGAAAATTATGTAGATGTATTGAAGCAACATATCAAAACATCAGTCATGAAGTTAAAGCTTGGCGCAAATGGGTCTTCCAAATGGACAATGACCCCAAGCTAGTTCCAAAGTTGTGGCAAACTGGCTTAAGGACAACAAAGTCAAGGTATTGGAGTGGCCATTACAAAGCCCTATAAGCCCTACAAATCCTATAGAAAATTTGTGGGCAAAACTGAAAAAGCGTGTGTGAGCAAGCAGGCCTACAAACCTGACTCAGTTACACCAGCTCTGTCAGGAAAAATGGGCCAAAATTCACTCAACTTATTGATGGAAGCTTGTGGAAAGATACCCAAAACGTTTGACCCAAGTTAAACAATTTAAAGGCAATGCTACCAAATACTAATTGAGTGTATGTAAACTTCTGACCAACTGGGAATGTGATGAAAGAAATAAAAGCTGAAATAAATCATTCTCTCTACTATTATTCTGACATTTCACATTCTTAAAATAAAGTGGTGATCCTAACTCACCTAAGACAGAGAATTATTACTAGGATTAAATGTCAGGAATTGTGAAAAACTGAGTTTAAATGTATTTGGCTAAGGTGTATGCAAACTTCCGACCTCAACTATATATACAGTGGGGAGAACAAGTATTTGATACACTGCCAATTTTGCAGGTTTTCCAACTTACAAAGCATGTAGAGGTCTGTAATTTTTTTTATCATAGGTACACTTCAACTGTGAGAGACAGAATCTAAAACAAAAATCCAGAAAATCACATTGTATGATTTTTAAATAATTCATTTGCATTTTATTGCATAACATAAGTATTTGATCACCTACCAACCCGTAAGAATTCCGGATCTCACAGACCTGTTCGTTTTTCTTTAAGAAGCCCTCCTGTTCTCCACTCATTACCTGTATTAACTGCACCTGTTTGAACTCGTTACCTGTATAAAAGACACCTGTCCACACACTCAATCAAACAGACTCCAACTTCTCCACAATGGCCAAGACCAGAGAGCTGTGTAAGGACATCAGCGATAAAATTGAAGACCTGCACAAGGCTGGGATGGGCTACAGGACAATAGGCAAGCAGCTTGGTGAGAAGGTAACAACTGTTGGCACAATTATTAGAAAATGGAAGAAGTTCAAGATGACGGTCAATCACCCTCGGTCTGGAGCTCCATGCAAGATCTCACCTCGTTGGGCATCAAAGATCATGAGGAAGGTGAGGGGATAAGCCCAGAACTACACGGCAGGACCTGGTCAATGACCTGAAGAGAGCTGGGACCACAGTCTCAAAGAAAACCATTAGTGACACACTACGCCGTCATGGATTAAAATCCTGCAGCGCATGTCCAGGCCCGTCTGAAGTTTGCCAATAACCATCTGGATGATCCAGAGGAGGAATGGGAGAAGGTCATGTGGTCTGATGAGACAAAAATAGAGCTTTTTGGTCTAAACTCCACTCGCTGTGTTTGGAGGAAGAATGATGAGTAAAACCCCAAGAACAGCATCCCAACCGTGAAGCATGGAGATGGAAACATCATTCTTTGGGGATGCTTTTCTGCAAAGGGGACAGGATGACTGCACCGTATTGAGGGGAGGATGGATGGGCCATGTATCGCGAGATCTTGGCCAACAACCTCCTTCCCTCAGTAAGAGCATTGAAGATGGGTTGTGGCTGGGTCTTCCAGCATGACAACGACCCGAAACACACAGCCAGGGCAACTAAGGAGTGGCTCTGTAAGAAGCATCTCAAGGTCCTGGAGTGGCCTAGCCAGTCCACCAGACCTGAACCCAATAGAAAATCTTTGGAGGGAGCTGAAAGTCCATATTGCCCAGCGACAGCCTCGAAACCTGAAGGATCTGGAGAAGGTCTGTATGGAGGAGTGGGCCAAAATCCCTGCTGCTGTGTGTGCAAACCTGGTCAAGAACTACAGGAAACGTATGATCTCTGTAATTGCAAACAAAGGTTTCTGTACCAAATATTAAGTTCTGCTTTTCTGATGTATCAAATAGTTATGTCATGCAATAACATGCTAATTAATTACTTAAAAATCATACAATGTGATTTTCTGGATTTTTGTTTTATATTCCGTCTCTCACAGTTGAAGTGTACCTATGATCAAAATTACAGACCTCTACATGCTTTGTAAGTAGGAAACCTGCAAAATCGGCAGTGTATCAAATACTTGTTCTCCCCACTGAATATATATTTATTTTATAGATGTGTTGTATATTTGATGTATTGATGCAGTGCTCATCCCCTGCTAAAATAAAGGTTCAATAAAATAAGTAATAGTAAACTTGAGTTCTAACTGATTTTTAAAAATCCTCAATAGTGGTAGAGAGTAAGATGACCTGTGGGAGCCAACTTCAAAGACACCTCATTCAAGTCCTTCCTCCACTCATTCAAATGTAGGAACTGGTTTCCCCAGTCAGACCCCTCTGCTGTCTCTGGCTCCACACCCACCCCCGTCCCGGCCATCTAGAGGTGTGAAGGTTAGTACCTTTTATGTACGGAAGCTAATGATCCATCATGTATTACATTCCTGGGAGTATGTTAACTTTAATTTTGTATTACCATAGCATTTTTATATGTTCTCTATAGTTATGTACTTTGAAATGTATCAATTGACCATTTTGGCCACTTGGGTACATTTGGGCAAACTCGTGAGGAGCACCTGGGAGACTTGATACAAAATATTATGTAAAGCTCTCATTCTTTATGAGAACTTGTTCTCAACTTGCCTGCCTGGTTAAATAAAGGTAAAAAAAAAAAAAAATCTTGAATGTATCAGTAAGAAACTTTGCACACCCACTGCTGCCCCCTTGTGGACAATGTCTAAATTACACCTATATTCCTTGGTCAATGTATGGCCTTTATTTTGCATTTCAAAGATGATGCAATTTTTTAAAATAGAAAACTGATGTTTTTTGTTTTTATCTTTTACTAGATCTAATGTGTTATTCTCCTACATTAATTTCACATTTCCACAAACTTCAAAGTGTTTCCTTTTAAATAGTATCAAGAATATGCATATCTTTGCTTCAGGTCCTGAGCTACAGGCAGTTAGATTTGGGTATGTCATTTTAGGCGGAAATTGAGATGAAGGGTTCAAGCCTTAAGAATTTTTAACCAAAGCCAAGGTAGTTTATTTTTCTATAATGTCTCTGGTTTAACCTGTCTAGGACTGCGGAACCCCCCCCGCGACGGCCAGTGAAAGTGCAGGACGCCAAATTCAAAACAACAAAAATCTCATAATTAACATTCCTCAAGCATACAAGTATTTTACACCATTTTAAAGATACAATTCTCCTTAATCCTTTTTTTTTCTTAATCCTTTTTTTTTAATTTACGGAGAAAGCAAACCATGCAATAATCTGAGTACAGCCTTTAGACAACAAAGCAGTATTGGGTAGTCAACATTACTCAGAAATAGCATTTTAAATATTGACTTACCTTTTGATGATCTTCATCAGAATGCACTCCCAGGAATCCCAGTTCCACCATAAATGTTTGATTTGTTCGATAATGTCCATCAGTTACATCCAAATATCTTTTGTTAGGGCGTTTGGTTAACAAAGCCAAAAGCGCATTCAGGTCGCGCCGAACGTCAGAGGAAAAGTTCAAAAAGTTCCGTTACAGCCCGTAGAAACATGCCAACCTAAGTATGGAATCAATCTTTAGGATGTTTTTAACATATAACTTAATTAATGTTCCAACCTGATAATTCCTTTGTCTGTACAAATGAAGTGGAATGTAGCTACCTTTCACGTGAGCGTGCCAGACCGAGGCTGTGGCACTCTGCCAGACCACTCACTCAAAGAGCTCTTATGAGCCCCTCCTTTAGAGTAGAATCCTCAAAACAGGTTCTAAATACTGTTGACATTTAGGGGAAGCATTGGGAAGTCAAATATAACTAATATCACCCTGTATCTTCAATGGGGGCTGAGTTGAAAAACTACAAACCTCAGATTTCCCACTTCCTGGTTGGATTTTTCTCAGGTTTTCGCCTGCCATATGGGTTCTGTTATACTCACAGACATCATTCAAACAGTTTTAGAAACTTCAGAGGGTTTTCTATCCAATAGTAATAATAATATGCATATATTAGCATCTGGGACAGAGTAGGAGGCAGTTAATTCTGGGCATGCTATTCATCCAAAAGTGAAAATGCTGCCCCCTATCCCAAAAAGGTTCAATAAGAGCATTGTACCTAAATTGAGGAGGGATTTAGTAGAGTAGAAGGACTTGGAAGACCAGCAGAAGAGGGGAGAGAGGCAGGGTGAGAACAGATAGGGAAGAGGTCAGTGATTGAGGAGGGAGAGCCAAGAGAGATCAGGCTCTGAACCAAATAATAGCCAATATTGTTAGCGGCATAGCTACTTTGAAATCCAATCTGATTTAAATAAAGATTCAATAACTTACTCTGTCAGTTTTTGTGCAGTTGCAATAAATGAGAATGATCTCAAACCATTTCTCTCTTCATCCCTCTTTCCATGCAGGTCCACTGTCACTAATGGTGGTGAAGTTGTTCTCTGCTCAGCTGACAGAAACAGGAGATACTCCTGTATGATGACCAGTCCATTCTGTTCCAAATAGCTGACCTAGGCTCTCCTCTATGAACAACTCCATAGTGTTTGTTCCTCTAATTTCTTTGACGCTGTATGAAGGCATTGTGCATAGGACATTTGTCAAGTAGAGAGATGATGACCAGCTGCTGTCTATTGGTTTGAAAGATAGTTCTATACTGGAATGTATGTGATAGTCATTGGTAAAGAATATGAGTAATGTAGGTAAGGGAAGAAGTGAAAACCTAGAGGAGGATAGCTTTCCCACGAGGTGGATTAGGCATGAAATGACAGCAGGCTGTTTAATACTGAGCCAAGCTGACTCACAAGTGGTATGTATTGGTACAGGGTAATTCTACAGTAAGTGATGCTGACATACAATTTAAAATGTATGTCAAAGAAACCAATGATTGCAAATTGTTAAAATTAGTACTTGTGCATAGTTGTATGGTTTGTTTCACTTTGAAATCCTTGGTTTTTGTTTGACATACAGTACCAGTCAAAAGTTTGGACACACTTACTCATTCAAGGGTTTTTCTTTATTTTTACTAGTTTCTACATTTTCTAGAATAATAGTGAAGACATCAAGACTATGAATTAACACATATGGAATCATGTAGTAACCAAAAGTGTTAAACATATCAGAATATATTTTATATGAAACATTTTCAAAGTAGCCACCCTAAGTAAAGAGAAACGACAGTCCATCATTACTTTAAGACAGGAAGGTCAGTCAATGCGGAACATTTCAAGAACTTTGAAAGTTTCTTCAAGTACCGTTGCAAAAAGCCATCAAGCACTATGTTGATACTGGCTCTCATGACGACCGCCACAGGAAAGGAAGACCCAGAGTTACCTCTGCTGCAGAGGATAAATTCATTAGAGTTAACTGCTCCTCAGATTGCAGCCCAAATAAATGCTTCACAGAGTTCACGTAACAGCCACATCTCAACATCAACTGTTCAGAGGAGACTGCATGAATCAGGCCTTCGTGGTTGAATTGTTGCAAAAAAAACACTACTAAAGGACACCAATAAGAATAAGAGACTTGCTTGGGCCAAGAAACACGAGCAATGGACATTAGACCGGTGGAAATCTATCCTTTGGTCTGATGAGTCCAAATTTGAGATTTTTGGTTCAAACCACCGTATCTTTGTGAGAGACGCAGAGTAGGTGAACGGAAGATCTCTGCATGTGTGGTTCCCACAGTGAATGTAGGAGGAGGTGTGATGGTGTGGGGGTGCTTTGCTGGTGACTGTCAGTGATTTATTTAGAATTCAAGGCTCATTTAACCAGTATGGCTACCACAGCATTCTGCAGCGATACGCCATCCCATCTGGTTTGCGCTTAGTTGGACGATCATTTATTTTTCAACAGGACAATGACCCAACACACCTCCAGGCTGTGTAAGGGCAATTTGACCAAGATGGAGAGTGATGTAGTGCTGCATCAGATGACCTGGCCTCCACAATCACCCGACCTCAACCCAATTGAGATGGTTTGGGATGAGTTGGACCGCTGAGTGAAGGAAAAGCAGCCAACAAGTGCTCAGCATATGCGGGAACTCCTTCAAGACTGTTGGAAAAGCATTCCAGGTGAAGCTGGTTGAGAGAATGCCAAGAGTGTGCAAAGTTGTCATCAAGGCAAAGGGTGGCTACTTTGAAGAATCTAAAATCTAAACTATATTTTGATTTGTTTAACACTTTTTTAGTTACTACATGATTCCATATGTGTTATTTCAAAGTGTTGATGTCTTCACTATTATTCTACAATGTAGAAAATAGTAAAAATAAAGAAAACCTTTGAATGACTAGTACTGTACATTTTAAAGTGAAAAAGTGCTCAGAATCACTCTGTACCGTGGAATTTCCCTACTGCTCGGCTCAGTCCAGTCCCACATCCTGTGTTATCATTTATTTGGCAACATTCTTTTCCATATTTGCATATTTTGATATAGCCACAGCAGTCTTAAAATGGACTGTTACCTTGAATGCAACATTTAAGATGTTAAAACATTTAAACTCCAATTGAACTCTGGGACATTTCCTGACATCTTATTTTCCTCTCTCTCTCTCACTCCAGTTGTTCTCAGGAGACAGATCAGTGTGTGTAGAGAACACATTTGACGAGGTAGAGTCAGGTTTCTACTCAGGAGACAGGTCAGTGTGTGTAGAGAGAACACATTTGACGAGGTAGAGTCAGGTTTCTACTAAGGAGATAGATCAGTGTGTGTAGAGAACACATTTGACGAGGTAGAGTCAGGTTTCTACTCAGGAGACAGGTCAGTGTGTGTAGAGAACACATTTGACGAGGTAGAGTCAGGTTTCTACTCAGGAGACAGGTCAGTGTGTGTAGAGAACACATTTGACCAGGTAGAGTCAGGTTTCTACTCAGGAGACAGGTCAGTGTGTGTAGAGAACACATTTGACCAGGTAGAGTCAGGCTTCTACTTCATCGCCTTGGACCACTACACCAACGAGGCAGAGGACACCAAGTTTGGACCAGTGAGTAACCAACTCATCTTATGATTTACACATCGCACCGCCTTCCTCACACTTCAGTGCCCTACTTTTATCTTTTTACCAATGTCTATGGATTATACAAGGGTTTTAAGTTGGGACTTGGGCTCCATATTACATTTAATTCTATCTCCTGTATTGTTCTGCCCTCTATATATATTGTGCTGATGCACCACTGTAAGAACCTGGAGATCTTCACTGGTTCTGAGGGAGGTGATGTAGCCACAAACAGTGCCTGGGACATCTTCCAGTGCTACCACTGTCTGGAGAACTGCCAGAGGATGGTCAAGACATCTGACTGGAGAACAGCCAGAGGATGGTCAAGACATCTGACTGGAGAACAGCCAGAGGATGGTCAAGACATCTGACTGGAGAACACCCAGAGGATGGTCAAGACATCTGACTGGAGAACAGCCAGAGGGTGGTCAAGACATCTGACTGGAGAACAGCCAGAGGGTGGTCAAGACATCTGACTGGAGAACAGCCAGAGGGTGGTCAAGACATCTGACTGGAGAACAGCCAGAGGGTGGTCAAGACATCTGACTGGAGAACAGCCAGAGGGTGGTCAAGACATCTGACTGGAGAACAGCCAGAGGGTGGTCAAGACATCGGACTGGAGAACAGCCAGAGGATGGTCAAGACATCTGACTGGAGAACAGCCAGAGGATGGTCAAGACATCGGACTGGAGAACGGCCAAAGGATGGTCAAGACATCTGACTGGAGAACAGCCAGAGGATGGTCAAGACATCGGACTGGAGAACAGCCAGAGGGTGGTCAAGACATCTGCTGCTACTTCATCTTAATTGTGTCAGCTCTGCTGCACCTGAGCGCTAAAGGTATGGCACCACACTCCCAACAGTCCTGTATGCTTAAACATGTTTGTATACTCATTGATGTGTTTCTTAAAGTGGCAATCGGCAGTTGAAACAATAACAAAGCGTTCACCCAGCCCCTGTTTTGGTAAAAAACTGAGTGATGGGTCTGGAGAAATGTAACCACTCAAATTCATAGACAGAGCTATGGGTGCATAGGACTGACCATCGTGCCTCCTAAAACCCTATTGGAGGAACGACCCAAGGTTTGTCGCCTCAGACATCCTCCAACGGGTTTTGAGAAGGATGCGAGTAGAGAGGAAGTCAGGAGTTGAGCAGAGATTAATTGCGACAGAGCTCATGTCATTGTTTTAGATGGAATCTGATGTTGAATGATACATTTATTCTGTTTGCACGTATATCTTTGTTCTACTTGTGCTCTTTCCACAGGTGGCTCTGGCTTGCTGATAACATCTGATCTGATGAGACTCTTTATGCAGTTTGACTGATTTTATTCAATAAAGCTTCCAATGCCAAATTGAAATAATTTGAGATTCTGTAATTGATAGACAATAGTAGTTCCCAATCACATAATTACTATAAAACAAATGTTTTCCTCAGTTCACTGTTTGGTGACTGCATGGTGTTGTTTTGTCCTCAGTCCTCCTTTGAATGCTGTGTGTACTGATTCAGTTCTAAACGACCATCATGGAGTCCATCCTCACCTCCTCCATCACTGCAACGGATTGTCTGGTCTGCTGAGAGGGTCATTGGTTGCAACCTGCGTTCCATCAAGGTCTTTCATGACTCCAGGGCAAGGAAGCATGCAGGAAAGATCATCGCCAATCCCTTCCACCCCATCTTCCAAAGACTCCCCTCTGGCAAACGGTTCAGGTCATTCACAAACAAAACCTCCCACCACCTGAACAGTTTCTTCCCCGTGCCGTGGCCCTCACCAACCGTCCACCGGGTCCATGATGATCCTCTCATCCATGGACTTCACACTCTGCATTATTCATTCACGACTATGCACCTTGCACTATCATCCCAGAACTGAGCATTGCTCTTTGCACATCTCTTACATGCAGAATTTAGAACGTTGATTATTTAGAAAGTCAATTATTTAGCGTTCATAGTGTACATACTGTATGTTTCAGAGTCAGATTCCTATACATGCAAATGTATTTGGAATTTAAAGCTGATTCTGACATGTTAACCTGAGTTTAGCTGGTTTATCATGCAAGTTTACATTCTATTATTTGGGACTGGTTATGTACTGGATGAACTGTAGCAGGTAGCAGATTCTCCCCTTTGTGTCTTCATATAATTCAAAATACACTGTGTGTATCCTTGAGCTTAATACCCTAAATATTGGCTCCTGCCTGCAATTAGTGGACTCGTTTTGTGGTGTTTGCTAGAGCTGACTGTCTGCTTTTCATTTTACAGACGAATGTTGCTGACTAACAAGTAATTAGCTAGCTAACTTTAGTACGTAGATTCCACTCAACTCAAGGTATAGCATACCTATGATAATGTATTTCCCAGTTCATTTGGTTATCAAGCTGCTGGGCTTCTCATTTGGCGCTTACTGCTCAAACCGGTTAGCTAGCTAAGCAGACTGCCCTATAGTGCATCACAAACAGAAGGCTCGAAATAGCCAATCACAACACTGGACTGGCCAATGGCAGGAATTTGTTTGTTCGTCCATCACTCCAGTAAAAGTGACAGATCTAAGGTTTTAGACTCGCCTTTAAGCCTACCCAAGGAACGCACTCGAGGGACCCGTCCTCTGGTCTGTCGACCACATTTCTTCTCTCTCAGTGTTTGCTCGCGCAATAATGTTTCTTGTTGCTCGCGCGTGTTCGACTTTTGAATCGGATTTGACACCATACAGGTACACCCCCTGGACAGGAAACTAGTCAATCGCAGGGCCTAACCCCAAGTAGAGACACGTCACGTCCCATTTTTTATAGTCTTTGGTATTGGGCCGGGGATCGAAAAACCAACCTTCCAATCTCAGGGCAGACATTCTAACTACAAGGCCACTGAGTTGGTGAAACTGTAAAAAACAAACAAAATAAGAGAGGGAAAAATTCCTTTCAATATTGCCTCTGTATACTCTTATTAACAGTTATTAGTTATTAATAGTGTGTCTATAATCTTCTTATTTTTTAAATCTCGTGCCAATATCAGTTCTTTTTTAAGTCTTGGTTCCAGTAGTTTTTTTTTTTTCCTAAGAGATTGTCAGTTGGATATGATTTCTGCAAGGTTTTGTATATCTAACCTATCATATGAATATCCTTTTCTGACTCAAATTGGATTCCCTCAGATTGCTCTGATGTCCAAAACATTTAAATTAGAAATGTATTGATATGAAACTATTAAGTTGCATGTATTTTAAGATATCTACATTGGTCAGTCCAAAATTGCTTTTTATTTCTGTCATGGAAATAAATGTATTTCCTATTACCAAGTCATTTATGGTTTCTATGCTTTTAGTTTTCCATGTAGACCAATTTATCAGAGACGTCTGAAAAGCTATCCAAGGATTGTTCCATAAGGTTGTGTTTTTAGGGAGTGATATTGGTTCTTGTAGAATAGATTTAATGTTCTTCCATATTGTTATAGTGTTCTTAACTATGTAGAATAGATTTCATGTTCTTCCATATTGTTATAGTGTTCTTAACTATGTAGAATAGATTTCATGTTATTCCATATTGTTATAGTGTTCTTAACTATGTAGAATAGATTTCATGTTATTCCATATTGTTATAGTGTTCTTAACTATGTAGAATAGATTTCATGTTATTCCATATTGTTATAGTGTTCTTAACTATGTAGAATAGATTTCATGTTATTCCATATTGTTATAGTGTTCTTAACTATGTAGAATAGATTTCATGTTATTCCATATTGTTATAGTGTTCTTAACTATGTAGAATAGATTTCATGTTATTCCATATTGTTATAATGTTCTTAACTATGTAGAATAGATTTCATGTTATTCCATATTGTTATAGTGTTCTTAACTATGTAGAATAGATTTCATGTTATTCCATATTGTTATAGTGTTCTTAACTATGTAGAATAGATTTCATGTTATTCCATATTGTTATAGTGTTCTTAACTATGTAGAATAGATTTCATGTTATTCCATATTGTTATAGTGTTCTTAACTATGTAGAATAGATTTCATGTTATTCCATATTGTTATAGTGTTCTTAACTATGTAGAATAGATTTCATGTTATTCCATATTGTTATAGTGTTCTTAACTATGACGTTCTTAGCTTTATCCTTAGAAAATATACATGTAAAAAGATCCTGGGGATTAGCATGCACATCTTAAATATGTACCCAATGTTCTACTTTAGTGCATTATGTCGCATATATGTCGCAAGTGGCAAGTTGATACAATTCCAAGTCTGGAAGGTTAAAACCACCCCCTGACTTAGGAAGATGTAAAACGTTCCTTTTTATTCTATGGGTTTTATTACCCCATATAAAGTCTGTTATGATGAGTATACTTTTTTAAATAATGTCTTCGGTGGGGTAATTGGTGTATTATTTCTTCATAGTTCACTTTAGAAAACAGATCCTCAAACTGTTATCCTTCTTGGCATTACAGAGGGATGACATGGAGGCTATCCCAGGATACCTTTCTCTCCACCAGACCGCTCACATCATGACGCTGAAGTGGACGCCCAATCAGCTGATGAACGGCTCTGTGGGAGACCTGGACTATGAGCACAGGTGGGGAGAGCAATTCACTAATGATCCTATCTCTCACTTATGTACATCAAGATGGCACAGCAAGGTGATGACTGTTTGTAGGAACACCATACACCAACTGTGTGTTTAAGTTGATGTCTACAGTTGGTGCAGCGGTTCAGTGTGACTAAATCATGTAGCGTGTCTGTCTGAGTGTTACTCAGGAGGGCTTTGTGTCCTGAGGTCAACTCTGGAGAGGGGAATATGACGAGGGTTGTTTGTAGGGGCAGCAGGGGGACATGTTCAAGCATACTTCAAAGTAACTAGTCATATCATTTTAGTGACTTTGGTTCTTAGCCCGTGGTGTTGTTTGCTGTGTATCACTTAAATTTTCATTAAAGAGCACTTTTGGGAGCAGCAAACACTCTTACTTATGCAAAATACTGAACCCCAACTTTAACCATTTCTACATTCAGTAACACAGACCGTATTCAGAATTCTGCACACACCAAGAGAGACACACAACACACATATCCCCATGGCGATCTTTGTTGTTCAACTCAGTGTGACAAGGTGAGTGATGTCTCAATAACCCCGGCTTTGATTCCATCTCTTTCAGTGTGTACTGGGACTACGCTATGACCATACGTCTGGAGGAGATTGTTTATTTGCACTGTCATCAGCAGGGTAGGTCCACCAATGGAGGCTAGTGGAGAGAGACATTTGGAGGACAGGCTCATTGTAATGTCTGGATTGTAATCGGCACATCTTATATGGAGCTCAACTACTTGTTACTGCTATCAACGACAGCTAGTTCTGGTTCATTTACGGAGTTGTTCTTATCATTTTTTGATATTTAAAAGGTCCATAAAAGGTATAAATTATTCTCTGCAGTGGACACCGGGGGCACGGTGGTGCTGGTGAGCCAGGACGGCATCCAGAGACCCCCGCTGCGCTTCCCCAGAGGGGGGCACTTGCTCCAGTTCCTCTCCTGCCTGGAGAACGGCCTTCTGCCACACGGCCAGCTCAACCCTCCGCTCTGGTCCCAGAGGGGAAAGGTCATCCCTATTTCATTTGATTATTTAAAAGAAGACAGATCTTGAGTTATTTTAGCCAATGTATATGTGTGAGTATATGTGTTAGACTTCTTAAAGCCTATATCATGTCTACTGGGCAGAATAAATAATGAAACCCTCCCACACAAGGCTTCTTTAAGCCAGACCTTATTAAGTATTGCTTATATAGGCAGTCCTTCTGTTTGGTGGAAGTGTGGATGTTTTACAAATCTAGACTATTTAAAGACACTGTGCTATCAAAATCTTAATTTTAAAAAATGTCTTAATTAACAAAGAATGCTGTTAATCATTTTAGATTTTGACAGTTTGTCATATTTTTGGGGCATTTACTGTATCTAACATTCCCCTAATTTCTGACTACAGGGGAAAGTGTTCCCTAAACTGAGAAACAGGTGTTCACAGGGATCCTCGGACTCCGTGTCTGATAAGGAGGAGGACGAGGCCACGGACTATGTTTTCCGCATCCTGTTCCCCAACAGCCAATCAGAGTTTGGTAAGTGACTTCAACCCCTCCTCCATTCGTGTGATCACTTCAGGTGGTCACTTCAGGTGATGGTTTTTGCTTTAAAAAAATCCAACTGTCCTCATTGTCCATTCCAGTGACTATAACCCACCCTCCCCGTCTTCCCCCGGGGGTTCCTCTCCTGTCCCGCTCCTTCTCCCTCCACCTGAGAGGACAGCCCCCAACCAAAGGGAACCTGGTGGTCCCTAAGCGCTCCTGCAGTTGTCCCGGAGACCCCCCATCGCCCACCACAGGGAACAGCTGTAACGTTACCACACCTCAGCTCCTCCTTCAGTCTGTCCGTCCACTTGCTTTGCTTCAATCTCTGCCTCGCCCTCTGTCTCCTTCCTGCAAATCTTACAAATGAGTCCCCTAATCAAGCGCTCTCTGTCCTCTTCCCTTAACCTCAGTCCCTCTTGGACAATAGGTGGATGATTGACTGGCCACGGGCCTTCCAATAGAAAAAACACAGCGTTATGTTGAGGTACACAGTGGTTTACAGTAGTAGAAAAAGCTAATGTTGAGCGAGCAAATTGTCATGCTTAGGGACGAATTCTAACTTCAGATGCACACACAACATAAAAATTTTGTATTAAGCATGCCTTGACGTCAATGGAAGATATGCCTGAGAACTTGAGTTAGTATGTGCCCATAAAGAGAATATAGAAACATAAAGACCAATAAGAATGTGTCATCATTACCATGCCAAAAGACCGTTGTTCACCCTCCGCAGATTGAAATGCCTTGTAGCCCCAAATGTCATTGTTGATGTGCTTGATTTGCTCTCTAATGCCACCTCTATGGCAGCTATTAACACTTCCTCAAATCAAGTGACAGATCTTGCCCAATTTGTCTAATTCAGCTGTGATCGTGTCTTGAGAATCATCTCCAGAGGTGTCCAAATCATGACGGGACAATGTGATTCTGGCTGGGAGTTTGAACCTGTGCAGTTACAGTATAGCACAGAGTTTCAGACCAGGGTCAAAAACATATACCGATGTAAATCAAATCAAATAAATTGTCACATACATATGGTTAACAGATGTTAATGCGAGTGTAGCGAAATGCTTGTGCTTCTAGTTCCGACAATGCAGTAGTAACCAACGAGTAATCTAACCTAACAATTCCACAACTACTACCTTATACACATAAGTGTAAAGGGATAAAGAATATGTACATAAAGATATATGAATGAGTGATGGTACAGAACGCCATAGGCAAGATGCAGTAGATGGCATCGAATACAGTATATACATATGAGATGAGTAATGTAGGGTGGTGTAGGTGTCCTGGAGGGCATGTAGTTTGCCCCCGGTGATGCGTCACTACCCTCTGGAGAGCCTTACGGTTGTGGGCGGAGCAGTTGCCGTACCAGGCGGTGATACAGCCCGACAGGATGCTCTCGATTGTGTATCTGTAGAAGTTTGTGAGTGCTTTTGGTGACAAGCAGGATTTCGTCAGCCTCCTGAGGTTGAAGAGGCGCTGCTGCGCCTTCTTCACAATGCTGTCTGTGTGGGTGGACCAATTTAGTTTGTCCGTGATGTGTACGTAGAGGAACTTGAAACTTACTACCCTCTCCACTACTGTCCCGTCGATGTGGATAGGGGGGTGCTCCCTCTGCTGTTTCCTGAAGTCCACGATCATCTCCTTTGTTTTGTTGACGTTGAGTGTGAGGTTATTTTCCTGACACCACACTTCGAGGGCCCTCACCTCCTCCCTGTAGGCCATCTCGTTGTTGTTGGTAATCAAGCCTTCCACTGTCATGTCGTCCGTAATCTTGATGATTGAGTTGGAGGTGTGCATGGTCACACAGTCGTGGGTGAACAGGGAGTACAGGAGAGGGCTCAGAACGCACCCTTGTGCAGCCCCAGTGTTGAGGATCAGTCAGGTGGAGAAGTTGTTACCTACTCTCACCACCTGGGGGCGGCCCGTCAAGAAGTCCAGTACCCAGTTGCACAGGGCGGGGTCGAGACCCAGGGTCTCGAGCTTGATGACGAGTTTGGAGGGTACTATGGTGTTAAATGCTGAGCTGTAGTCGATGAACAGCATTCTCACATAGGTATTCCTCTTGTCCAGATTGGTTAGGGCAGTGTGCAGTGTGGTTGCGATTGTGTTGTCTGTGGACCTATTGGGGCGGTAAGCAAATTGGAGTGGGTCTAGGGTGTCAGGTAGAGTGGAGGTGATATGGTCCTTGACTAGTCTCTCAAAGCACTTCATGATGACGGAAGTGAGTGCTACGGGGCAGTAGTCGTTTAGCTCAGTTACCTTAGCTTTCTTGGGAACAGGAATAATGGTGGCCCTCTTGAAGCATGTGGGGACAGCAGACTGGGATAAGGATTGATTGAATATGTCCGTAAACACACCAGCCAGCTGGTCTGCGCATGCTCTGAGGACGCGGCTGGGGATGCCGTCTGGGCCTGCAGCCTTGCGAGGGTATACCCGTTTACAGTGCCTTGCGAAAGTTTTCGGCCCCCTTGAACTTTGCGACCTTTTGCCACATTTCAGGCTTCAAACATAAAGATATAAAACTGTATTTTTTTGTGAAGAATCAACAACAAGTGGGACACAATCATGAAGTGGAACGACATTTATTGGATATTTCAAACTTTTTTAACAAATCAAAAACTGAAAAATTGGGCGTGCAAAATTATTCAGCCCCTTTACTTTCAGTGCAGCAAACTCTCTCCAGAAGTTCAGTGAGGATCTCTGAATGATCCAATGTTGACCTAAATGACTAATGATGATAAATACAATCCACCTGTGTGTAATCAAGTCTCTGTATAAATGCACCTGCACTGTGATAGTCTCAGAGGTCCGTTAAAAGCGCAGAGAGCATCATGAAGAACAAGGAACACACCAGGCTGGTCCGCGATACTGTTGTGAAGAAGTTTAAAGCCGGATTTGGATACAAAAAGATTTCCCAAGCTTTAAACATCCCAAGGAGCACTGTGCAAGCGATAATATTGAAATGGAAGGAGTATCAGACCACTGCAAATCTACCAAGACCTGGCCATCCCTCTAAACTTTCAGCTCATACAAGGAGAAGACTGATCAGAGATGCAGCCAAGAGGCCCATGATCACTCTGGATGAACTGCAGAGATCTACAGCTGAGGTGGGAGACTCTGTCCATAGGACAACAATCAGTTGTGTATTGCACAAATCTGGCCTTTATGGAAGAGTGGCAAGAAGAAAGCCATTTCTTAAAGATATCCATAAAAAGTGTTGTTTAAAGTTTGCCACAAGCCACCTGGGAGACACACCAAACATGTGGAAGAAGGTGCTCTGGTCAGACAAAACCAAAATTGAACTTTTTGGCAACAATGCAAAATGTTATGTTTGGCGTAAAAGCAACACAGCTCATCACCCTGAACACACCATCCCCACTGTCAAACATGGTGGTGGCAGCATCATGGTTTGGGCCTGCTTTTCTTCAGCAGGGACAGGGAAGATGGTTAAAATTGATGGGAAGATGGATGGAGCCAAATACAGGACCATTCTGGAAGAAAACCTGATGGAGTCTGCAAAAGACCTGAGACTGGGACGGAGATTTGTCTTCCAACAAGACAATGATCCAAAACATAAAGCAAAATCTACAATGGAATGGTTCAAAAATAAACATATCCAGGTGTTAGAATGGCCAAGTCAAAGTCCAGACCTGAATCCAATCGAGAATGTGTGGAAAGAACTGAAAACTGCTGTTCACAAATGCTCTCCATCCAACCTCACTGAGCTCGAGCTGTTTTGCAAGGAGGAATGGGAAAAACTTTCAGTCTCTCGATGTGCAAAACTGATAGAGACATACCCCAAGTGACTTACAGCTGTAATCGCAGCAAAAGGTGGCGCTACAAAGTATTAACTTAAGGGTGCTGAATAATTTTACACGCCCAATTTTTCAGTTTTTGATTTGTTAAAAAAGTTTGAAATATCCAATAAATGTCGTTCCACTTCATGATTGTGTCCCACTTGTTGTTGATTCTTCACAAAAAAAGTTACAGTTTTATATCTTTGTTTGAAGCCTGAAATGTGGCAAAAGGTCGCAAAGTTCAAGGGGGCCGAATACTTTCGCAAGGCACTGTAAATGTTTTACTCACATCGGCTGCAGTGAAGGAGAGTCCGCAGGTTTTGGTAGCGGGCCGTGTCAGTGGCACTGTATTTTCCTCAAAGTGAGCAAAGAAGTTATTTATTCTCTCTGGGAGCAAGACACCCTGGTCCGCGACGGGGCTGGTTTTCTTTTTGTAATCCGTGATTGACTGTAGACCCTGCCACATACATCTTATGTCTGAGCCGTTGAATTGCAACTCTACTTTGTCTCTATACTGACACATAGCTTGTTTGATTGCCTTGCAGAGGGAATAGCTACACTGTTTGTATTCGGTCATGTTTCCGGTCACCTTGCCCTGGTTCAAAGCAGTGGTTCGCGCTTTCAGTGTCGCGCGAATGCTCCCATCAATCCATGGTTTCTGGTTTGGGAATGTTTTAATAGTTGCTGTGGGTACGACATCGCCAATGCACTTTCTAATGAACTCGCTCACCGAATCAGCGTATTTGTCAATGTTGTTGTTGGATGCAATGCGAAACATATCCCAATCCACGTGATCAAAGCAGTCTTGAAGCGTGGAATCAGATTGGTCAGACCAGCTTTGAACAGACCTGAGCGCGGGAGCTTCCATTTTTAGTTTCTGTCTGTAGGCTGGAAGCAACAAAATGGAGTCGTGGTCAGCTTTTCCGAAAGAAGGGCCGGGGAGGGCCTTATATGCATCGCGGAAGTTAGAATAGCAATGATCTTTATTTGATTTAAAAAATAAATAAAAAATGTAACCTTTATTTAACCAGGCAAGTCAGTGAAGACAAATTATTATTTACAATGACGGCCTACACCGGCCAAAGACTGACGACACTGAGACAATTGTGCACCGCCCTGTGGGACTCCCATTCACGGCCGGTTGTGATACAGCCTGGATTCCAACCAGGGTGTCTGTAGTTTGAAACAAATCAAAATATATTTAATATTTGAGATTCTTAGAAGTAACCACCCTTTTCCTTGATGACAGATTTGCATACTCTTGGCATTTTCTCAACCAGCTTCACCTGGAATGCATTTCCAAAGCCTAGAGGTGTGTTGGGCCATTGTCCTGTTGAAAAACAAATGTATGCCTTGAATTGTAAATTAATCACCGACAGTGTCACCAGAAAACCACCCCCACACATCACACCTCCTCCTCCATGCTTCACGGTGGGGACCATAGGTGGAGATCATCCGTTCACCTACTCTGCGTCTGACAAAGACACGGCAGTTGGAACCAAAAATCTCTCATTTGGACTCGTTGGTAGCCTTTAGTAGTGGTTTCTTTGCAGCAATTTGATCATGAAGGCCTGATTCACACAGTCTCCTCTGAACAGTTGATGTTGAGATGTGTCTGTTACTTAAACTCTGTGAAGCATTTATTTGGGCTGCAAGCTGAGGTGCAGTTAACTCTAATGAACTTATCCTCTGTAGCAGAGGTAACTCTGGGTCTTCCTTTCCTGTGGCGATCCTCATGAGAGCCAGTTTCATCATAGAGCTTGAGACGGAAAGAAATTCCACAAATTAACTTTTAACCAGGCACACCTGTTATTTGAAATTACTTCCAGGTGACTACCTCATGAAGCTGGTTGAGAGAATGCCAAGTGTGTGCAAAGCTGCCATCAAGGCAAATTTGTTTAACACTTTTTTTGGTTACTACATGATTCCATATGTGTTATTTAATAGTTGTGTTGTCTTCACTATTATTCTACAATGTAGAAAATAGTAAAAATAAAGAAAAACCCATGAATGAGTAGGTGTGTCCAAACTTTTGACTGGTGTGTGTGTGTGTATGTTCTGTGGTGCAGTGGCCCCAGAGCTGATGGACCAGGAGGCAAACATCTGGCAGCCCACAACCAGGAAATCCTCCTGCTCGTCCTGTACCCAGTGCAGCTTCTCAGATGGAGGTCCTCCCAATGGGTGCAACCATGAAAGGTCAGAGACAGAGACACACACTGCTGGTTACCCAGATATCATCCCTGGACTTTACCGATCTCACTGGCCTGAGAAGGATACAAGCTCAACAGACACCGGTTCAAATACTGCTTGAAATCTTTCAAATACTTTGTTATTTTTCTTTAACCTGCCTGGAGTGCCAGGTGGGCAGGGTATGCACTTTTTGGACGTTTCTATTGGTTCCATTGCACTAGGCACCCTTAATCAAGCACATATACAGTATTTTATATGATTTCAAATAATATTTGAACCCAGGTTTATTACATGTTGATACTATAGTGCATGCATTGATCTCATCGTTTGAAATGTACTGTTTTATTACCCAATTACGGTTTTGATGTCCTTATGAACAGTGAATGGAGAAGGACATCTATTTAATTCATATTGTAATTCATTTGAGGGAATATTTCCTAAATAATTGGTAACGCTGGACAGTTACTTTAAGATGTTCTTGTGAATGGAGAATAGAGAATGTTTGGGATCAAAATGAAAGTCTTGGACATGTTTAAGACGAGGTGGAGCCCGTATGGAGAACACTTTGATTTATGTGCTGTTTCCCTCTGCAGAGCCCCTTTGAAGCAGCTGTGTGACCAAATGAAGTATCAGATCATCTCCCGGGCTTTCTATGGCTGTATGTGATTGTGAACACAAATCTTGTATCTTCTTTCCCCCTAGATGATTTGCAACGTTTTGCAACAGATTTGAATTTAAAGCAGCTTATCAATTAGTCTAGCATCCAACTATTAATTAAATGTCAGAAATGTCAGATCGCCTTATTTAGATAATGTATCACATAAAATCTCGGAATGTCAGAAGGAGGCTCATTTGATAGCGGTTGTGTTTTTGTATTCCAGGGCTGGCTTATTGTCGTCACCTGTCTACCGTACGTACACACCTCTCGGCCCTGGTCAACCACACTATTGTGGCGCCCGACGCGCCCGGCGATGCCTTAGGGGGCCTCACTGCCGAGGTGTGGCAGAGGTTCCTTCAGGACTGCACCGTAAGCAGCATCACCGTCACATCATTAGCATTGTCGCTAAGGTTGTCACTTTAGTCATCACACACACACACACAGTGCAGTACCAGACAGCCCAAACCCCCTGGCGACGAGATGCGCACACACACACATACGCACGCACGTACACATGCACACACACACACACACTCATCTGTATTCATCCGTTAGTCATCACATTGCTCACACATTCTTAGTCACACAACCAGCCGTATGCAAGCTTGACTAATGCCCTGCCTGTCAGCGTATCAACAGCATACATTTTCATTGGAGGGATTTTGTTGAATAATCAACCGATGGGAGGCATTCAGTTGACTTATGTCTCAAGTTCATCCATGTGTGTCCAATCTGTGTTTGTAGAGTTCTACTGGCTGTAGTCAATCTTAACATTTTTCTCACGATTGTAGTTCAGTATTATTCATTATTAAAGAGGGGATTAGGGCCCCCACTGGCATCCAGTGGTACACAACCATTCTGCACTTTGATTGATCAAATAAAATAAAATAGTATACAACAGGTGTGCCGAATACAACAGGTTACAAGCCCTTCACCAACAATGCAGTTTTAAGAAAAATAAAAGTTAAGCAAAAATGTACTAAATAAACGAAAGTAAAAAAATAAAAGAGCAACAATAATAAAATAACAATAATGAGTCTATATACAGGGGTACCGGTACCAAGTTAATGCGCTGGGCACAGGTTAGTCGAGGTAATATGTACATGTAGGTAGGGGTAAAGTGACTATGCATAGATAATAAACAGCGAGTAGCAGCAGCATAAAAAAGGGGGGTTCATGCAAATAGACCAGGAAGCCATTTGATTAGCTGTTCAGCCATTTGATTAGCTGTTCGGGAGAAGCGGTGGCTGGAGTCTTTGGCAATTTTTAGGGCTACTGAGGGGATACTGGTGAAGAATTTAATAAGCCACTGGCTTCCTCTTTTGTTTTTTATACACGTACAGTACCAGTCAACAGTTTGGACACACCTACTCATTCAAGGGTTTTTCTTTATTTTTGCTATTTTCTACATTGTAGAATAATAGTGAAGACATCAAAACTTTGAAATAACACATATGGAATCATGTAGTAACCGATAAAGTGTTAAACAAATCAAAATATATTTTACATTTTAGATTCTTCAAAGTTGCCACCCTTTGCCTTGATGACAGCTTTGCACAATCTTGGCATTCTCTCAACCAGCTTCATGAGGAATGCTTTTCCAACGGTCTTGAAGGAGTTCCCACATATGCCGTGCACTTGTTGGCTGATTTTCTTTCTCTCTCTCTCTTTCTCTCTCTTGGTATGTTGAAAAACAAATGATAGTCCCACTAAGCGCAAACCAGATGAGATGGAGTATTGCTGCAGAATGCTGTGTTAGTTATGCTGGTTAAGTGTACCTTGAATTCTAAATAAATCATAGTGTCACCAGCAAAGCACCCCCACAGCATCACACCTCCTCCTCCATACTTCACGGTGGGAACCACACATGCGGACATAAATTGTTCACCTACTCTGCGTCTCACAAAGACATGGCGGTTGGAACCAAAAATCTCTAATTTGGACTCATCCGACCAAAGGACATATTTCCACCGGTCTAATGTCCATTGCTCGTGTTTCTTGGCCCAAGCAAGTCTCTTCTTATTATTGGTGTCCTTTAGTAGTGGTTTCTTTGCAGCAATTTGACCATGAAGGCCTGTTTCACGCAGTCTCCTCTGAACAGTTGATGTTGAGATGTCTGATACTTGAACTCTGTGAAGCATTTATTTGGACTGCAAGCTGAGTTGTAGTTAATTCTAATGAACTTATCCTCTGCAGCAGAGGTAACTTTGCATCTTCCTTTCCTGTGGCGGTCCTCATGAGAGCCAGTTTCATCATAGCGCTTGATGGTTTTTGCGACTGTACTTAAAGAAACTTTCAAAGTTCTTGAAATTTTCCGCATTGACTGACTTTCATGTCTTAAAGTAACGATGGACTGTCGTTTCTCTTTGCTTAGTTGAGCTTTTTTTCTCTTTGCTTAAATAACTTTTAACAAGGCATATGTTCATGTGAATGTTTTTATGTGCCAGTGTCTATGGTAACTTTAGTGTATTCATGTGTGGGTACATCGTGTGTGCACTGTTCAGATCTTTGGTACGCCAGACTCAATCAAACGCTCAAAACTAGTAACTGAAAGAAAACAACTGCTACTGGTATTTGAACTGGGTCTGTACGTAGGGCTTTCTATATCTGTGTGTGTTGTGGCTCAATGACTGAGGACTCTCCCTCCCCTCTCTCATTCTGTTATCTCCCTCCTTGTTCTCCCTCCCGGCTCTCCTTCCCTGCTCTCCCTTCCTGCTCTACTTCCCTGCTGTCCCTACCTCCTCCCATCTCCTCCTCTGCTCTCATTTCCTGTTCTCACTCCCTGCTCTCCCTCCCTACTCTCCCTCCCTGTTCTCCCACCATGTTCTCCTTCCCTACTCTCCCTCCCTGTTCTCCATCCCTGTTCTCCTTCCCTGCTCTCCCTCCCTGCTCTCCCTCCCTGTTCTCTCTCCCTGTTCTCCTTCCTTGCTCTCTCTCCCTGCTCTCCAGGCCTATAAGGAGCAGGAGCTGTTGCGCCTGGTCTACTTTGGTGGTGTTGACCCTTCACTGCGTAAGGAGGTGTGGCCCTTCCTCCTGGGCCACTACCAGTTTGGCATGTCTGAGGATGACAGGAAAGAGGTTGGTGTCCCCCTTGCCATCGGAGGTCACCACCAAACCCCTTGATCTCCGACCCCTGACACTTGCCCTGTGACACTGTGCAGGTGGATGAGCAGGTGCGGGCGTGCTACGAGCAGACCATGAGCGAGTGGCTGGGCTGCGAGGCCATCGTGCGGCAGCGGGAGAAGGAGCAGCACGCTGCGGCACTGGCTAAATGCTCGTCCATCTCAGCCAGTGTGGATAATCCAAGCACTGTGCAGAGGATGATGCACCGTGACTCCAGTGTCAGCAATGAGGTGACACACACACACACACGCCCGCCTGCCCATGTGCACACATTTTTTTTACATTTGACATTTTATTTAACCTTTATTTAACCAGGTAGGCCAGTTGAGAACAATTTCTCATTTACAACTGCGACCTGGCCAAGATAAAGCAAATCAGTGCGACAAAAACAACAACACAGGGTCTGTACATAGTCTTGTGGCACACAGGATACCCGGGAGACTAACATGTTAGCTCTCCAACGCCTCAATAATATGAAACTACAAAGCATATTGTGTAATGTTCATTTGAAGCACCAATAATACACTGCCTTTACGACAGTTATATATCATTACATACAGGCCTACAGAATTACTTGTCCACATGAGTGTTTTGTATGGATAATGTTGTTCCAGGGTTTTATTGACCTGTTTTCTCCCCTGCTTGTTCTCTGGTACTACTCATGCCAGTCCTCCCAGAGCTGCAGCTCAGACAGACAAAGCCTGGCTCGCTTGCAGAGTGACTCTGACAGCAGTACCCAGGTACCCATATAGACAGAGATCCTCTTAAATATATAAAATGTTAAATGCATTCCATATGTAATTCTATGCCCCTCTACACATAATTAACAGTAATGAATTATTTATAATTTATGAACAATAAGAATAATAACACACACAGAGCTGAATATACACTCACTTGTATGCACAAAGGCTACTTAGTCTCACATGACTGAAAAGAGAACTATAGAACAATGTCCTGAGCTTACCTGTGGTGTACAACTTTATTTTGGTCCACCAATCACTATTCTAGTGGAAATATGTTGTATTTTGGCTTCAAGTTCAAAATCGAATAGCACCTCCGAAAGCTAAAAATAGTTCCATGACAGTTTTTGTAATATTCATACCAAAAACACCTTTCATATTACAACTGTGCGATTCCTATTGTTCCAAAACTATGGAATTACCTTAGTCTTTTCCAGTCTTTAGCTTTTTTTGAACCAATATCGCTCTCTCTCCTGCTAGTTCTTCACATCCTCCCTTCCCTTCCCTTACACTAGCCTGCTTCCCTTTGACTTGTTCTTTCAGGTGTTTGAGTCTGTGGAGGAAGTGGAACAGACCGAGACAGAGCCCAAGAGTGAGGAGGCCAAGCCGGTTCCCAAGATCCCCAATGGAGGAGGCCTGCCCAACGTGGCCAGCTCCCCAGACTCGGGGCATCCCTCCTCTCGCAACTTCTCTGTCACCTCGGGCATGTCAGACCACTCTCTGAGCACAGAGGACAGCACTGTGCCTGACACCAACCCCAAAACCACCATCAGTACTCCTCCACAGCTGACCCCAGCCCAACAGATCCCAGTCAAAGTCCATCAGGAAGAGTTGGAAGCAGATGACCCAAATGTCCAACCCCTGGCCCTGCAGGATGAGAAGGACCTCCAGGCCAAGGACTGGCCAGATAAGGAGGAAAAAGAGAAGGAAGAGAGTGTGACTGAAATGGCCCAAGATACTGAGGACACCAAGACAGAAGATCCAGAGGTAAAAATGGGGGAAAATCCAGAGACAGCGGAGGACAAGGCAGCAGACCCAGCTGAGCTAGTGAGCCTGAAAATAGAAGAAGAGAAGACTTCCATGACTCTATCTAATGAGAAAGATGAGGGAAGGACCTCTGAAAAGGAAGACAGCAAGTTACCAAAAGCAGAAGTGGATGCTGTAAAAGGAACAGTGGAGTCCAAAACAGATGAGTCCAAAACAAGGGAGGCTAAAGAGCCTGATGCAGAAGTGATGAAAATGTTGGATGGAGAGCCAACAATGCAAGTACACACAGAGGAGATGCAGTCACTGGACCCTGGGGAGTCAGGAGAAACAAAGGAGAACAAAGGACCAGAACCAGAGTCTGTAGACCGAGAAGAGAATAAGACATCCCAAACATACAATAGAGAGCCAAAGGGGGAGAATACATCGATATCAACGGTGACTGCAGAAGCAACAGAAGACACAGCATCAGAACTGGATGATGAAAGAACTTCAGACACAGGGGCTGGAGAAACAAAGAGTGCTGAAACAACAGAGGTAAAGGAAGCCAACGCAACAAATGTAGAAAAGACAGAAACTGAGAAGGGAGTAGAAGCCAATCAGACTTTGAAATCTGAAGAGGTAGTCGAAACAAAGGTGTATAAGACAGTGTCACCAGAAGAGGTTGCAGAGGCAAAAGTGGAGGAGATAAAAAAATCAGAGGAAGTGGGAGAAATAGAGGAGGAGGAGACCATACTATCTGAGGCCAAGCTGCCAGAGTCAGAGAAGAATAAAAGCCCTGTTGCAGAGACCAGCGTGGCAAGAGCAATGGATAGCACCACCAGGCTCGAAGAGGCTCTGGCCACCACAGAATTTGATGTATCTCCTTCGGCCATTGAGATGGAGGAGATTTCCTCAGCTAAATTCTCCATGGCCCTACCGTGGGACAGGAAGGGCCTGTGTGAAAGCTCCGGGGTCGGGGCTGCTCTCTCTGAGGGCTCAGTTCACCATCTGGAGCTCCGTTTGGAGGAGAAGGAGAAGTGCAAGCCCAGCCCTGAGGGCACAGAGTCCATCATGTCTGAGGAGCCTGAGATGGAGAGCCTCTTCCCTAAATTTGATTTCCTGACCGTGGGAGGAGAGCTGAAAATCTCTCCAGTGCCATCCATCGGAACCACGTACTCTGTAGGCACTTGGCATTTCATTTTTTAGAATAAATGTTTGGAATAATCGAGATCTATTTAGGTGTTTGGTTATTCTTTAAAATTTGTGTGGTGGTTTTGCACCTTTGTTGTAGCAAGAGCTTTTGGACATGTACACGATCAACCTCCATCGCATTGAGAAGGATGTCCAGAGGTGTGACAGAAACTACTGGTACTTTACCCCTGCCAACCTGGAGAAACTGCGCAACATCATGTGCAGGTAAAATAAAAACAATGCCATTCATGATTCTCTACTCCACTTTTGTAGAAAGGTTTGTAAATAATCTAGCACTCATTATGTTATGTGTGGAGCGCAATTAATACATGGAAAATTGGAAGAATTAATGAGTCACACGACACAGTACATGATGCTGACTTCTCTTCGCAGCTATATCTGGCAGCACCTGGAGATTGGCTATGTGCAGGGCATGTGTGACCTGCTAGCTCCCCTCCTTGTCATTCTGGATGATGGTGAGTTAATGCTGTGAGTCAAGGCTGTGTTGTGTTCCTCCCTCACTCTCCTCCTTGGTAGTTGTGATATTGATTCTGCGATGGCCGCAAAATGTGTCAACCTTCAAGATAATTTTTTCTTCTTAAAAGTGGTTTCACGTGATCAGTAATTTTTTAAAGGGGGGCTGAACTCACCGATTCCGCATGTGTTTTTCTGATGCTCATTAAGAATAAAAAAAATAGGTTTGCATCATGTGGTTCAATGTGGGTGTGTTATGTTCGCTATAATGTACCCTGGCAGTTACTGTTGTTTGTCTCTATTGAGTAACGGTAGCAACATTTCGCCCTCGAAATATAATTAATATAAGATAAATCAAGAAATCTGTAATTAATTTAGACGTTTTTGCCAAGGTGGTCTTAATCGTGCAATTTTATATCTATCTAAGGTGCAGTATTTCTCAAGTAAAGAAACTGTATGAAAACTAGTAGTGCACTGCAGAAAGTATCGAGTCAGCTGCTACTGCACTCTGAACTGATTTCTGAGAACATGTCTACAATTTATCATCAGCAAGCTGTCAAATTATCGTAAATAGAGCACATGCTGCACACTGTTTATCAGTGGCTTTTGTTTTTTCCTTAAATAACCATCTGTCTTATGTAACTATACAGTACCAAACGTAACATATCATACTAATTTGAGTGTCTTGGATTTACATTTACTATGTTACGTATAGTCTTTGAGAACAGGCTGGGAAGAGACCACTCCGATCAGGATATAAATGCTTCACCATATGTTGAAAGTGATCACTCAGAATGGCTGTGTATTTATTGGCGTTTACCTTGCCCTCTAAGGGGTTGAGTGGCCCTAAACCAGGAAAATTCACCCCACACATAACAGAGTTGCCAGATCCCTCATTTACACAAGTGTTTCCTTTATTTTGGCAGTTACCTGTAGCAGGCACATTGTGCAGGCAGGCCATGTTAGATGAATCAGCGTATCAAGTCACTGGCGAGTGACAAAGTGCTTCAGTGTCATTTTGTTGTTCAACTATTACCGTAGTGTGCGTCCGTCTGGCAGAGTTTTTTAGCGAATCATGTTACAAAACAGGTCGTGGCGGGACACAAGATGCTCATGAATGGGTTGACAAGTGGCAGTTGGGATGCAAGTGCATATTGTCTCAATTCTCATTTGCCCACAACAGTGGCAGACTGGAGTGATCACTATCAAACAGATCAGCAAGTTGCCACTTGATAAAGGGCTTAATCGTGCATCGTTGTGACACACTGATATGATGTCACCACGTCAGAAAATAATGCTGGGTTCTTGTTACAAGACGATCATGGAGTAAAGACATGTTGAAGTTTACCTCTGAGTCCAGTTGATTCAATCCAGTATAATATCCTAACTTAGCACAAGTTGTAAGTATAGGATTGAACAATGGCGAAGAGGATAATGTTTGAAAATGATAATTAAATCTGAAAAGTGAGTTAAATGGTCGACAAGATGGAAAGCACCATGCCACAGTTTGACTGCTACAGTGAACCTGCTACACTGACGTTCTGCTCTTGAGCAAGGTAGTTAACCCCCAACAATAACTGCTCTCTGGGCACCGCTGATGTGGACGTCGATTAAGGCAGTCCCCTTCACCTCTCTGATTCAGAGGGGTTGGATTAAATGTAGAAGACACATTTCGGTTGAATGCATTCAGTTGTACAACTGACACGGCATTCGCGAGACTGACACAGAAAACTGGTGAGACAGTTCAGCAATTTGTTACTCTTCTTAGACAAGCAGCTAAGGACTGTGACTTTGCTGGAGATAAGAACAATCAGATTAGAGGTGCCATACTGAGCAAGTGTTATACAGAATATTTGCGGCGAAAGCTATTGGAGGAGGGCCCTAGGTTAACATTAGCACGGTTACTCGAGCCACAATGTGAAAGAACTGAAGTGCAAATGTCCACCATGCCTGTGAGTACAGATGCGAAGGATGATAAGATCATGTTGTACAGGAACAAGATCATCCACATGTATTGATGACATTTTTACTAATAGCTGTATCCGTACCCATTGGATGCAATGATCACAATATTGTGGCTATATCCAGGAAAGCTAAAGTTCCAAAAGCTGGGCCTAAAATAGTGTATAAGAGATCATACAAAAGATTTAGCTTTGACTCATGTGGATGGTGTTAAAAATATTTGTAGGTCTGGTGTGATTAATAAGGAGCATTCAGACGCAGCACATTGATGAATTTATTAAATTGCATCTTCCAATTATTGATAAACATGCACCTGTTAAGAAACTGACTGTTAGAACTGTTAACGCTCCATGGATTTATGAGGAATTGAAAAACTGTATCGTTGAAAGAGATTGGGCAAAAGGAGTGGCTAATAAGTCTGGCTGCACATCTGACTGGCTAACTTACTGCAAATTGAGAAATGATGTGACTGAACTAAAAAAAAATAGAAGGAACTGTATTATGAAGCCAAGATTAATGATATAAGAACCTTTGATAAAATGAAATGATGTGCAGAAAGACAAATTCAACTTCATCTTTCATGGAATCAGATGGTTTATTCGTCACCAAACCAGAGCTTGAACGATTCATTGACAAGAGATACCTACGAACTCAAAGGAACATGTCGCTGGTTTCGGAGGATTCAAGCATTAAGGAAAACCAACCCACCCAATCAACAAAACATACCAAAACCAGGTTGGCTAATAGGTATCAACGATGGAACCAAACCATCCCCTAGTAAGAGGGCGCATGTGGAGAGAGGTTTACTGAAATGGATGTTGACTTGTTAAAATCCATCAATGAAAGGCTTGCCAAACTTGATATCTTGGATATATTACAAGAGGACATCAATGCATTATGTGCCAGTCTAGAATTCAGCCAACGTCAGATTGATGATGTAAGGAAAGCGAACACGACGCTGAAAGGTACTGTAGACTCTATTCATAGCAAGGTGGAGGTGGTGCAAAGGGAGGACAAACAACTTAAAGAAACCTTGCTTGATGTGCAGTGTCCATCAATGTGGGACAATCTAATATTCTCAGGGATACCGGAGAATGACACAGTCCGAGACTTTATGTCAACCCAACTAAAACTGCCCACTGATGTTGTGCGTAATGTCACTTTCTTCAGAGTCCATAGAATAGGTAATGCCTCTGGAAATAGGCCACGGGCTTTTATTGCATGTTTTGACAAATTTAAGCAAAAGGAAATGACGAAGAACATGTGCAGAGAACTCAGAAACACTGATTTTGGAATGAATGATAATTTCCCCATCGAGATCAATGAAAGGAGAAAAAAAACTATATCCCATCATGAAGGAAAAGCGTTGCCTGAATCAACGAGTCTCCATGGTGATGGATAAACTTTATATCAACGGGCAATTGTATCGGGACTCTAGAGTAATTCCCTGGCTGTTTTAATTCAATGTTCAAATCTGAGTTTGTGTTGTAGTGTATCATGACAACTTCAATTATAATGAATATATGCTCTATTGATCTCCACTATAATGAATACATGCTCTATTGATCTCCACTATAATGAATACATGCTCTATTGATCTCCACTATAATGAATACATGCTCTATTGATCTCCACTATAATGAATACATGCTCTATTGATCTCCACTTGACCAGGAAAGGGCTGCATATAGCTCAGGTTAATGTATGTAGCCTACCTAACAAGATACATGAGGTTTTTAACTTGGTCAACATAAATAATATTCATATTTTGGCTTTGACCGAAACGCATTTAGATGCATCTGTAAATGATTAACATTAATATTAATGGATAGAGTATACTGAGAAGGGACAGGAATGGCAATGGTGGGGGTGTAGCACTGTATATTCAGAATCATATACCTTTTAAGAGGAGGGATGACCTTAATGTATGGTTGATACATTTGATGTTGCCAATTATTTTTCATGTTTTCTTAATTGTCAAAGTGGGGAAACTTAGGCAGGAAATGCCAACAACAAAGTGTGCCATCTACTCATGTAAAAAAATACAAAAATCACCAAAAAAAATAATTGCATGTTTGAATATTTATCAGGTTAGTGTGGGAGAGGTGGAAAAAGTATTGTATTGTTATCGATCAATAATGACAAACCTGACATTGACAACTTAGATGGAAAGCTACTGAGGATGGTAGTTGACGATAGCCACTCCTATCTGTCATTTCTTTATCTGAGCCTAGAGGAAAGCCTTTGTCCTCAGGCCTGGAGGGAAGCCAAAGTCATGCATCTACACGAGAGTGGTAGAGCAGCCTTTGCTGGTTCTAACAGCAGACCTATAAGCTTGCTGCCAGCTCCTAGCAAACTGTTGGAAAAAATTGTGTTTGACCAAATACAATGCTACTTCTCTGTAAATAAATTAACAAAATACTTTTAGCATGCTTCTAGAGAAGGGCACTCTCTAGTGCATGTACTGCACTGAAACAAATAACTGATGAATGGTTGAAAGAAATTGATATCAAGAAGATTGTGGGAAGCTGTACTGTTAGATTTCAGTGCAGCATTTGATATTATTGACCATAACCTGTTGTTGAGGAAATGCATGTGTTATGACATTTCAACCTCTGCAATATCGTGGATTCAGAGGTATCTATCTAATAGAACTGAGAGGGTTTTCTTTAATGGAAGCTTCTCTAATGTCAAACATGTAATGTGTGGTGTACCACAGGGCAGCTCTCTACCCTTAACAAAGAGTTGCAGTCTGTTTTGGAATGGGTGGCCAGTAATAAACTGTCCTGAACATCTCTAAAACTAAGAGCATTGTATTTGGTACAAAAGTTCTAGACCTCAGCTGAATCTGGTAATGAATGGTGTGGCTTTTGAACACGTTGAGGAGACTAAACTACTTGGTGTAGATTGTAAACTGTCATGGTCAAAACATATAGATTCAATGGATGAAAAGATGGGGAGAGGTCTGTCCGTAGTAAATAGATGCTCTGTTTTTTTGACACCACACTCCTCAAAGCAAGTCCTGCGGGTTCTAGTTTTATCTTATCTTGATTATTGTCCAGTCATATGGTCATGTGCTGCAAAGAAAGACCTAGTTAAGCTGCAGCTGGCCCAGAACAGAGCAGAACGTCTTGCTCTTCATTGTAATATTAATACTATGCATGTCTTGGCTAAGAGTTGAGGAAAGATCAAATAAAAACGTATTGTTTTTATAAGAAACATGAATGTGTTGGAAATTCCAATTTGTTTGCATAGTCAACTTACACACAGCACTGACACCCACACTTACCCCAGCAGACATGCCACCAGGGGTCTTTTCACTGTTCCCAGGTCCAGAACAAATTCAAGGAAACGTACAGTATTATACAGAGCCATGAGTGCATGGAACTCCCTTCCATTTTATATAGTGCAAGAGAACAGCAAACCTGGTTTCACAAAACAAATAGAGCAACACCTCACGGCACAACGCCTCTCCCCCATGTGACCTACTTGTGTGTGTGTCCTGTCATGTATGTGTAACTGATAGATGTACACACACATTACATGTTAATGATTTTAAATGTATGTGTAACGGATGTGAAGCGGCTAGCTTAGTTAGCGGTGCGCGCTAAATAGCGTTTCAATCGGTGACGTCACTTGCTCTGAGACCTTGAAGTAGTGGTTCCCCTTGCTCTGCAAGAGCCGCAGCTTTTGTGGAGCAATGGGTAACGATGCTTTGTGGGTGACTGTTGTTGATGTGTGCAGAGGGTCCCTGGTTCGCGCCCGGGTATGGGCGAGGGGTCTAACGTTATACTGTTACATATGCAAGTCTTTTGTGTGTAATGCATTTTTAGTTATATGTCGGACCCCAGTAAGACTAGCCGAGGGTTTCCTAATGGGGAACCTAATAAATATAAATAAATAAATAAAAGGGTACCACACACTGATCAGCAAAGAGGGAAACAATCTGGTTGTTCAGTCTAACCAGTATTACAGAAATACAACATTTGTGAAAAGGTACACAACTGAGGAGCCAGCTCCACAACCAATGGACACCACTCATCTGAAAGAGACTGTGGAACAGAACCCTACTCTGAGTCCAAACTAGAGTGAGAGGTCACCACAAAGACCACTGACACCCAAACCAGGCAGGCCTCACAGACAAATCAAACGGACACAGAAGAGAACAGACTTTGTCATTAAATAATGATAAAGGTTCAATACATTTTAAAAAGTAAGGGGTAAAGAAAACAAGTATAAACTGAAAAGTGGTAAGTACAAAGCACTAATGAAAAGACTCTTAATGTTTGAGTTATGCTGTGAAAAATAATGTTTTGTTATAGTAAGAAAGTAAGCTGATAAAGAAAAGTTGATTAGAAAAACCAAACTAGTAAGATACTGGGAACAGATTTCATTTGTTTATTGGTAACACAATGGTTGCCATCAGTGGAGGCTGGTGGAAGGATCTATAGGAGGAAGGGCTCATTGTAATTGCTGGAATGGAATAAATGAAACGATATCAAACACATCAAACATATGGAAACCACGTTTGACTCCATTCCAATTATTACATTTCAGTCAGTACACAGAGCCCGTCTTCCTATAGCTCCTCCCACCAGCCTCAACTGGTTGCTATGCAGGTAAAGAAACACATGTTGTTGTGTATGTTAGGTTGAAGTTGAAGTTTATGTCCAAGTAAAGGGTGGAGGTTGTGTATTGATGTAACGTACTGATAGGATGTCACCACTTCAGTAAATAATGCTGGGTTCTAGTTACACCGACTGTCATCGAGTAAAGACATGTTGAAGTTTACCTCTGAGTCCGGCTGATTCAATTCAGTATAATATCCTAACTTACCACAAGTTGTAAGTATAGGTTTGAACAATGACTTAGGGGCCAAGTGTTCTTTTAACATAACATAGGCAACGTGTTTTCTTATGTAAACAAGTCCGAGGTGCATGTATAATGTGGGCAGGTCTGTCTCTGTCTGTAGGTTCAGCTGTATGATTGGATAGAGCGCAATCAGCGCAGCTGTTTCTCTGTGCATTTCTCCATGCACAATTCTCCCTAGGCGTTATACAGTCCTCTGTTAGTGGGCAAGTGGACATGATCTAAATCAAAACCCAACCCTCAAACATCCAGGAACGTAACAGCTTCCCTAATACCTGTTTTGGAAGATACTGACTTTATGACCAAAATATGCTATTTACACTTTATAGTCCATTTTAACACTAGAATCAATGTTTCTGACTAATATCGATGCCGTTTTCAACCCAAATTTTTTTGGGGGTTCAGCTGCTCTATAACACACACAACAACGCTTAGTCAAACAACAGTTTGTCAATGAGACTCATCTTAGACTATCACTATATCATACAGAGGTATTGAGAAATAAAGAAAGAGTACAGAGGACAGGTGTTATGTTGATCTTCAGGTTGGACAACCGAAACCGTGATAGAAGCGGACCACTCAACATTTCTGACTGTCTTTTCTCCCTCTCTCTCCATCTTTCCTCCCCCTCTCTCCATCTTTCCTCCCTCTCTCTCCATCTTTCCATCTTTCCATCTTTCCTCCCTCTCTCTCCATCTTTCCTCCCTCTCTCACCATCTTTCCATCTTTCCATCTTTCCTCCCTCTCTCTCCATCTTTCCTCCCTCTCTCTCCATCTTTCCTCTCTCTCTCTCCATCTTTCCTCCCTCTCTCTCCATCTTTCCTCCCTCTCTCTCCATCTTTCCTCCCTCTCTCCATCTTTCATCTTTCCTCCCTCTCTCCATCTCTCCTCCCTCTCTCCATCTTTCCTCCCCCTCTCTCCATCTTTCCATCTTTCCTCCCTCTCTGCATCTTTCCTCCCTCTCTCCATCTTTCCTACCTCTCTCTCCATCTTTCCTCCCTCTCTCTCCATCTTTCCTCCCCCTCTCTCCATCTTTCCTCCCCCTCTCTCCATCTTTCCATCTTTCCTCCCTCTCTCTCCATCTTTCCTCCCTCTCTCTCCATCTTTCCTCCCCTCTCTCCATCTTTCCTCCCCTCTCTCCATCTTTCCATCTTTCCTCCCTCTCTCTCCATCTTTCCTCCCCCTCTCTCCATCTTTCCTACCTCTCTCTCCATCTTTCCTACCTCTCTCTCCATCTTTCCTCCCTCTCTCTCCATCTTTCCTCCCTCTCTCTCCATCTTTCCTCTCTCTCTCTCCATCTTTCCTCCCTCTCTCTCCATCTTTCCTCCCTCTCTCTCCATCTTTCCTCCCTCTCTCCATCTTTCATCTTTCCTCCCTCTCTCCATCTCTCCTCCCTCTCTCCATCTTTCCTCCCCCTCTCTCCATCTTTCCATCTTTCCTCCCTCTCTGCATCTTTCCTCCCTCTCTCCATCTTTCCTACCTCTCTCTCCATCTTTCCTCCCTCTCTCTCCATCTTTCCTCCCCCTCTCTCCATCTTTCCTCCCCCTCTCTCCATCTTTCCTCCCCCTCTCTCCATCTTTCCTCCCCTCTCTCCATCTTTCCTCCCCCTCTCTCCATCTTTCATCCCTCTCTCCATCTTTCCTCCCTCTCTCCATCTTTCCTCCCCCTCTCTCCATCTTTCCATCTTTCCTCCCTCTCTCCATCTTTCCTCCCTCTCTCTCCATCTTTCCTCCCTCTCTCTCCATCTTTCCTCCCTCTCTCTCCATCTTTCCTCCCCCTCTCTCCATCTTTCCTACCTCTCTCTCCATCTTTCCTCCCCCTCTCTCCATCTTTCCTACCTCTCTCTCCATCTTTCCTACCTCTCTCTCCATCTTTCCTCCCCTCTCTCCATCTTTCCTCCCTCTCTCTCCATCTCTCTCCATCTTTCCTCCCTCTCTCACCATCTTTCCATCTTTCCATCTTTCCTCCCTCTCTCACCATCTTTCCTCCCTCTCTCACCATCTTTCCATCTTTCCATCTTTCCTCCCTCTCTCTCCATCTTTCCTCCCTCTCTCTCCATCTTTCCTCTCTCTCTCTCCATCTTTCCTCCCTCTCTCTCCATCTTTCCTCCCTCTCTCTCCATCTTTCCTCCCTCTCTCCATCTTTCATCTTTCCTCCCTCTCTCCATCTCTCCTCCCTCTCTCCATCTTTCCTCCCCCTCTCTCCATCTTTCCATCTTTCCTCCCTCTCTGCATCTTTCCTCCCTCTCTCCATCTTTCCTACCTCTCTCTCCATCTTTCCTCCCTCTCTCTCCATCTTTCTTCTCTCCATCTTTCCTCCCCCTCTCTCCATCTTTCCATCTTTCCTCCCTCTCTCTCCATCTTTCCTCCCCTCTCTCCATCTTTCCTCCCCCTCTCTCCATCTTTCCTCCCCCTCTCTCCATCTTTCCATCTTTCCTCCCCTCTCTCCATCTTTCCTCCCCTCTCTCCATCTTTCCTACCTCTCTCTCCATCTTTCCACCTCTTCTCCATCTTTCCTCCCTCTCTCTCCATCTCTTCCATCTTTCTCCTCTCTCTCCATCTTTCCTCCCTCTCTCTCCATCTTTCCTCCCTCTCTCTCCATCTTTCCTCCCTCTCTCCATCTTTCATCTTTCCTCCCTCTCTCCATCTCTCCTCCCTCTCTCCATCTTTCCTCCCCTCTCTCCATCTTTCCATCTTTCCTCCCTCTCTGCATCTTTCCTCCCTCTCTCCATCTTTCCTACCTCTCTCTCCATCTTTCCTCCCTCTCTCTCCATCTTTCCTCCCCTCTCTCCATCTTTCCTCCCCTCTCTCCATCTTTCCTCCCCCTCTCTCCATCTTTCCTCCCCCTCTCTCCATCTTTCCTCCCCCTCTCTCCATCTTTCATCCCTCTCTCCATCTTTCCTCCCTCTCTCCATCTTTCCTCCCCCTCTCTCCATCTTTCCATCTTTCCTCCCTCTCTCTCCATCTTTCCTCCCTCTCTCTCCATCTTTCCTCCCTCTCTCTCCATCTTTCCTCCCTCTCTCTCCATCTTTCCTCCCCCTCTCTCCATCTTTCCTACCTCTCTCTCCATCTTTCCTCCCCCTCTCTCCATCTTTCCTACCTCTCTCTCCATCTTTCCTACCTCTCTCTCCATCTTTCCTCCCTCTCTCTCCATCTTTCCTCCCTCTCTCTCCATCTTTCCTCCCTCTCTCTCCATCTTTCCTCCCTCTCTCCATCTTTCCTCCCCCTCTCTCCATCTTTCCTCCCCCTCTCTCCATCTTTCCTCCCCCTCTCTCCATCTTTCCTCCCCCTCTCTCCATCTTTCCTCCCCCTCTCTCCATCTTTCATCCCTCTCTCCATCTTTCCTCCCCCTCTCTCCATCTTTCCTCCCTCTCTCTCCATCTTTCCTCCCCCTGTCTCCATCTTTCCTCCAACTCCATCTTTCCTCATCTTTCCTCCCTCTCTCCATCTTTCCTCCCCCTCTCTCCATCTTTCCTCCCCCTCTCTCCATCTTTCCTCCCCCTCTCTCCATCTTTTTCCCCCTCTCTCCATCTTTCCTCCCCCCTTTCTCAGAGGCCATGGCCTATAGCTGTTTCACTGAGCTCATGAAGAGGATGAATCAGAACTTCCCCCACGGCGGGGCCATGGACACTCACTTTGCCAACATGCGCTCTCTTATCCAGGTGAGGCCACAGAGACCCTTTGTAACTTTTGTATTGGCATGCATCCAGTTGTTATCATGAATAGAAGGATACAGTGAATATAACACATCTAACTTTATAGTCTCCACTAACCCCCATCCTCTACTCCCCAACCCATCTCTTTTCCTTCAACTGTATGTCTGGCTTCTCTTTTCTTTCAACTGTCTGCCCTCTCTCCTACTACTTCCTTCCTGCTCCTACCCTTCTGTAGATACTGGATTCGGAGATCTTTGAGCTCATGCACCAAAATGGCGACTACACCCACTTCTACTTCTGCTACCGATGGTTCCTTCTAGACTTAAAGCGTGGTAATAATGACATCCTGCTATGAGGGGACTTATTACTGTAGGGGCAACACTGAGACTTTAAAATGCATTCCAAACAAAAAACAATGATTGCAAAATTAAACAAACCATAGAAAAATGCATTTATTTGAAGAACAGTACAGATGCAAAGTTTGGTAAAAGAATGATGGAACAAACTGCACAACCCATCATTCTGTTTCCAAACTTTGTATCTGCACTGTTCTTCAAATAAATGCCTTTTTCAATGGTGTGTTTAACTTTGCAATCATTGGTTTTTATTTGGCATACATTTCAAAGTGAAAAATTGGAGTCTCAGCATCCCTCTGTTACCGTGGAATTGCCCGTAGCAAATGGCAATTAAACTTAGGGGAGAGCGTGTTTTCATACCATGACCAAATATAAAACGGACATGAAGCAACACAAGATAACAATACCTAGTTATAATAAGCTGCTTCCACATCAATGATGCGGCAGGCAGTAAGATCACTCAGGGAATAGTGGCTTCGGGAGTTGGTATTGAATAAGAAGATGGGTCACTACTGCGTGAAGGACACGGGAGGGCACGGTGAAAATGAATCAATGGCTATCTCATTATCAATCATAGCCTCTAATCTCTCTGTTTATACCCCTCATATTCAAACACACTTCTATCTTCATTAAAAACCAAGAGCCCTGAACTCCAATCCCAACCATCCTGACTCATGATTCATCCTCATGTACTGTACTTGCATTCTGAATCCCAAAGTCAATTTAATCTAGCCCAATCGGAGGGCAAGGTGAAGCTATTACAATTTGACGTATACCTTCTCTAATTCTATCAGATTTATATTTCCCCACCACTCCTACCTTAACTGACTCCTGCATCCACCTGTACTTCTCTATTCTCAGAGCTGGTGTATGACGATGTGTTTGCGGTATGGGAGACCATCTGGGCAGCGAAGGATGCCTCCTCCAGCCACTTTGTCCTCTTCATCGCACTGGCACTGGTGGAGGTCTACCGGGACATCATTCTGGAGAACAACATGGACTTCACCGACATCATTAAGTTTTTCAATGGTAAACTGTCTAACAATGAATCAACAATTCATTCAGTTGTTTGCGGAGCATTGAAGGTATGGAACTTTTCAACCAGCATTTCTGTATTAAAAAAATGTCTCCATGCACTTGGAAAAATGATAGGTGTGTGCGTACTATACCCTTTTAATAGTAAACTGTCTGCCACCTTGCAGCAGCTAATATGAAATACTCGACTGGGCCACAAACTCTGGATTTACAGATTAAGTGTCAATGTGGAGCATTGCATTTCAATTGCCTATAGAAAGATAAACCTAAAATGTATTTGTATTAATGTCCAACTTGTCAATAGCTGAAGGGAGAATAGTAACCTTGAATGGGTACCTGTGCTAAGAAAACAAATGATTCGATGAATAACGCACGCAATTGACCCTTCGCTAAGTGTTGCCCCCTTGGTTACTGTGGCAACCTCAGACAATATTTTCCCTGGACGCCCAACCATTTAAGCCAATGGGGAAAACTCCTCACAATGATCTCAAACTGTTTTTAATACTAAATTAAACAGACTAGCCCATGCTAATCAGTAGACTCTCGGGTCTGTTGTGGTGAACTGACATTACAATTGCTTCACATGAACCTGGTAAAATGAAGTTTGTAGTGTAGCTAGCCACTGGATGGCTCTGATTATGAACTGTCACCATGCAGTGAAAGGTCATAGTCCAGCTCTGAGAATACAGAGTTACAGGGGAATGCAGGGCTTACCCACATACACATAAAATAAATATGGTGGTATAGCCTTGTGCATTGATGCTGCCAGTGGTTCAGCTGGTATGACATTTTCATCTTCTCTCGACTCCTTTCAGAAATGGCTGAGCATCACAACATCAAGCAGATCCTGACTCTGGCCCGGGACCTGGTGTGCAAGGTGCAGACTCTCATTGAGAACAAGTGATCTCCAGGAGCCGTCCACTTCTCTTCCTTTATCCTCTTCCAGTTTCTGCTTAGTCTGTCTCAAGGCATCCCAGTCTGAACAGCTGCAACAGAACAGATAGATCAGGGTTGTGTTTATTAGGCACCAAACTGAAGAAATGGGACTGAAACAGGCAGGGACTACTTAGACTTGTCTGATAAGAAATGATCATTTTCCTTCGCCACATGTTTTGAAATGTTTTCCATTGAGTGCTCTCACATACTATTCTCACATACTATTCTCACATACTATTCTCACATACTCACATACTATTCTCACATACTCACATACTATTCTCACATACTCACATACTATTCTCACATACTATTCTCACATACTATTCTCACATACTATTCTCACATACTATTCTCACATACTATTCTCACATACTCACATACTATTCTCACATACTATTCTCACATACTATTCTCACATACTATTCTCACATACTATTCTCACATACTATTCTCACATACTATTCTCACATACTATTCTCACATACTATTCTCACATACTATTCTCACATACTCACATACTATTCTCACATACTATTCTCACATACTATTCTCACATACTATTCTCACATACTCACATACTATTCTCACATACTATTCTCACATACTATTCTCACATACTATTCTCACATACTATTCTCACATACTATTCTCACATACTATTCTCACATACTATTCTCACATACTATTCTCACATACTCACATACTATTCTCACATACTATTCTCACATACTCACATACTATTCTCACATACTATTCTCACATACTATTCTCACATACTATTCTCACATACTATTCTCACATACTATTCTCACATACTATTCTCACATACTATTCTCACATACTATTCTCACATACTATTCTCACATACTATTCTACATACTATTCTCACATACTATTCTCACATACTATTCTCACATACTATTCTCATACATACTATTCTCACATACTATTCTCACATACTATTCTCACATACTATTCTCACATACTATTCTCACATACTATTCATCTACATACTATACTCACATACTATTCTCACATACTATTCTCACATACTCACATACTATTCTCACATACTCACATACTATTTCTCACATACTATTTCACATCACATACTATCACATACTATTCTCACACATACATACTATTCTCACATACTATTCTCACATACTATTCTCACATACTATTCTCACATACTACTTCTCACATCTCACATACTATTCTCACATACTCACATACTATTCTCACATACTCACATACTATTCTCACATACTCACATACTATTCTACTCACACATACTCACATACTATTCTCACTCACATACTATTCTCACACACTCACATACTATTCTTCTCACATACTATTCTCACATACTACATACTATTCTCACATACTCACATACTATTCTCACATATACTATTCTACATATTCTCACATACTATTCTCACATACTATTCTCACATACTATTCTCACATACTATTCTCACATACTCACATACTATTCTCACATACTATTCTCACATACTCACATACTATTCTCACATACTCACATACTATTCTCACATACTCACATACTATTCTCACATACTCACATACTATTCTCACATACTCACATACTATTCTCACATACTCACATACTATTCTCACACACTCACATACTATTCTCACACACTCACATACTATTCTCACACACTCACATACTATTCTCACATACTCACATACTATTCTCACATACTCACATACTATTCTCACATACTCACATACTATTCTCACATACTCACATACTATTCTCACATACTCACATACTATTCTCACATACTCACATACTATTCTCACATACTCACATACTATTCTCACATACTCACATACTATTCTCACATACTCACATACTATTCTCACATACTCACATACTATTCTCACACACTCACATACTATTCTTACTCACATACTATTCTCACACTCACATACTATTCTCACACACTCACACTATTCTCACACTCATACTATTCTCACACACTCACATACTATTCTCACACACTCACATACTATTCTCACACACTCACATACTATTCTCACACACTCACATACTATTCTCACACACTCACATACTATTCTCACACACTCACATACTATTCTCACACACTCACATACTATTCTCACATACTCACATACTATTCTCACATACTCACATACTATTTCTCACATACTATTCTCACACACTCACATACTATTCTCACACACTCACATACTATTCTCACACACTCACATACTATTCTCACATACTCACATACTATTCTCACATACTCACATACTATTTCTCACATACTATTCTCACACACTCACATACTATTCTCACATACTCACATACTATTCTCACATACTCACATACTATTCTCACACACTCACATACTATTCTCACATACTCACATACTATTCTCACACACTCTCACATACTATTCTCACACACTCACATACTATTCTCACATACTCACATACTATTCTCACATACTCACATACTATTCTCACACACTCACATACTATTCTCACACACTCACATACTATTCTCACACACTCACATACTATTCTCACACACTCACATACTATTCTCACACACTCACATACTATTCTCACACACTCACATACTATTCTCACACACTCACATACTATTCTCACACACTCACATACTATTCTCACACACTCACATACTATTCTCACACACTCACATACTATTCTCACACACTCACATACTATTCTCACACACTCACATACTATTCTCACACTCACATACTATTCTCACATACTCACATACTATTCTCACACACTCACATACTATTCTCACACACTCACATACTATTCTACACCACAGCCTTCTTCACAGGGTCACCACCATTGTCCACTACCTTCTCATCTATGGTGGCAGGTGACCTAGCGGTTAGAAGTTGACTAGGTAAAAAATCTGTTGATGTGCCCTTGAACAAGGCACTTAACCCTAATTGCTCCTGTAAGTAACTCTGGATAAGAGCGTCTGCTGAATTACTAAAATATCAAATGTATGTGAAACCAGCCAGGGTATACCATGTAATGCTATACCAGTACTTTGTCATTTCAGGTTTCGTCATGGAACACCAAGGGAATGATGACTTTTACCTCCAGTTATACTGTCAGTGAAACAGTTTGTTTGACTTTTTATTAAACTGTGACAAATATTTAGTCATAGGATTTGTATGCGGTATGCCTTGTAGACCTACTGTTGATTGAAGTGGGGTTAGTATATACAAACACAGAGCTGGTTTCATAGACCTAGATGCAATTATTTTACTCAAGAACTGAATAGCAGTTAAACATAAATATGGACAATAGATAGTCCCAGAATATTTTAAGATGTGAAAGTTACCAAGTGCCATTCAGTACAGGAGTAGGCTTAACCTGGTCCAGTGAAATGTCCAAATGTTGGAGTTAAAACTCATTAACAGACTCCATCTGGAGCCGTAGTTTACCTGAGTAAATTAGGTTACAGGTAGGGTACATACCTACCTGATGTGCCAAAGGCCAGTGCAAGGAGCAAATTAGATCAGCTTAAATGTTATACTGTGTTGAATAAGTAGACTACCTTGCAAGTAACCCTGTCCCAAGTAAGTTGTTACTGAATGTAGTTTGGTAGGTACTGTAGGTGTTACCTTACAATCTATTTTGGAATTATTTAAAACGAAAATTAAGTAAGATAATTAATTGGTTCGCTTACAGCGGCAATCAGCAGTTGAAACAATAATAAAGCGTACCCACTCCCCCCACCAAACCCGTTTCACTAAAAGGCTGAGGGATGGGGCTGGAGAAATGTAATCACTCTCAAATTCATAGACAGATCTATGGATGGAAGTACTGACCATCCATGATATCAACTTTCTAGTTTTAACCATGTTTTGAGGCCATATAGTGTTTGTTTATATTTACTTTGTTCACAAACATTGGAGTAAAACAATCTTATATTTTGGGTTCTGATGGGCTATGACAGTTAAACTAAGCTCATGAGGCTTTTATAAGTTATATTTTTCAAAAATAAATGGGTGCATATCATTAATTTATAAGTTTAAAAAAAATTGATGTAGCAACCTCAGATTGCCCCTATGAAGGGTAGAATGGTTAATTTTTACATAAAGACACGAAAAGCCAAGACACATGTTTTCTTTGCTCTGTGGTTTAATTAGTTGTGAAATAGGAAATCATTTTATGGATTTCTTAATTCAGGAAATAAGAACATCAGTTTTTTCTCTTCCTTTCATCTCAGACTAAATCACCTGTTTCTATGTCATCTGTATTTGCTAAACTCCCATTGTAGTCAGGTCCTAACAGAGACATGCCACTGTTCTGCATACCCTGTAAATCTGTGTGTATGGTCATGACGTGTGGCACTGCACACTGTTGGGAGTCATTAATCTGTTGAAACCATGTCGGCAATTTAGTAATGGGCAGTGTTTTGATTATTTCCCATATTCTGCCTTGTTTGTCTATTCTATATTATGTCTGTATACCGTTGTGTGTGAATTGTACTGTAAGGAGAACTAAACAAAAGAGGCAAATCTAATCCTAGTCAAAACTTATATTTATGACTAAGAAAAACTTGTGTGATTTTACATGTGACTTATAGTTGTCTGGGCAGAAATGGATACAAAAATCAACAAAAAGCTATTTAACTGTGCTCTGATTTCTTATTCCATTATTTATAGATTCCAGTCAACCACTGTGTATTATGTACATTGTGTGGCTTTCTCAGTACCTTGTATAGTCTTATGGCATTTTATGTTCATCTGTTTTTTTAATCAAATTAATGTTTTTTTGTTGTTTTGGATAAGTGCTTGGTCTGGCCACCAAAAAAAAAATGTATTTGCAGAGATGAGGAGAACTAAGAATAGAGTCCAAAGAATGTCAAATTCACTCTTGCTTCAAAAGTTGGAAGATGACGATGAATAACATATAACATAGCCCAGCCATTGTGCTCTGTAACAATTACCGCACATGGTTGCCAATTCAACAGTTGGGTGGATGCTTAGATCTCTGGCCAGTAGGATTAAGATGATATCGATATGAATCCATCTAAAAACAGGTTAATCTAGGAAACGGATGAAGTATTAGGGGTGTATTACTTTATCTTGATGTAGCCTCGCTGTTGAGATTTATGCAAGGGATTGTGTGCTTTCATTCCCTTAAATTAATGCAAATCGTAAATTAATATATCTCTTGAATCCCCATTCCTGTTTTTCATTGCCTTCAGTTTTACCAGTGTTGTTCCATGAATGTGTTAACAACTATTGCCTTGAATGTTGGTGGTTGTCTGTGAATGCAAAGTGCTTTATGTTAGAATTGTATTATATTGTAACATGTATTTACTTGCTAACATATTTATTTATTCATTAAGTTTCTGCTTTTGTATGTAAAGTTAATATACTTGATATTTTGTGGTTGGTAATAAAGAAAATATATTGAAAAAAAATCTACAAAAATAATATATATATACACACTAATATATATATAGTATATATAGTATATATATAGTATATATATATAGTATGTATATATATAGTATGTGTATATATATATAGTATATACATATATAGTATATATATATATAGTATGTATATATACATATATAGTATGTATATATACATATATAGTATGTATATATACATATATAGTATGTATATATATATATATATATGTATATATATATATATATATATATATATATACATATATATATATATAGTATATATATATATAGTATATACATATACACATATATATAGTATATATATATATAGTATATACACATGTATATATATAGTATATACATATACACATATATATAGTATATATATACACATATATATATATATATAGTATATATATATATATAGTATATACATATATATATATATATAGTATATACATATACACATATATATAGTATATACATAGTATATACATACATATACATACACATATATATATAGTATATATATATACACATATGTGTATACATATATATATAGTATATATATATATACACATATGTGTATATGTATATACTATATATACTATATATATAATATATATAGTATATATATATATACACATATGTGTATATGTATATACTATATATACTATATAGTATATATATAGTATGTGTATATGTATATACTATATATATATATATATATACACTATATATACTATAGTAATTGTTTTCAGATTATTTCACTTATAAATTCACTGTATCACAATTCCAGTGGGTCAGAAGTTAACATACACTATTTGACTGTGCCTTTAAACAGCTTGGAAATTTTCAGAAAATGATGTCATGGCTTTAGAAGCTTCTGATAGGCTATTTGACATCATTTGAATCAATTGAAGGTGTACCTGTGGATGTATTTCAAGGCCTACCTTCAAACTCAGTACCTCTTTGCTTGACATCATTGGAAAATCAAAAGAAATCTGCCAAGTCTGGTTCATCCAAGAGAGCAATTTCCAAACGCCTGAAGGTACCACGTTCATCTGTACAAACAATAGTACGCAAGTATAAACACCATGGGACCCCGCAGCCGTCATACGGCTCAGGAAGGAGACGTGTTCTGTCTCCTAGAGATGAACGTACTTTGGTGCGAAGTGCAAATCAATCCCAGAACAACAGCAAAGGACCTTGTGAAGATGCTGGAGGAAACACGTCCAAAAGTATCTATATCCACAGTAAAACGAGTCCCATATCGACATAACCTGAAAGGCTGCTCAGCAAGGAAGAAGCCACTGCTCCAAAACTGCCATAAAAAAGCCAGACTACGGTTTGCAACTGCACATGGGTATAAAGATCGTAGTTTTTGAAGAAATGTCCTCTGGTCTGATGACACAAAAATAGAACTGTTTGGCCATAATGACCATCTTTATGTTTGGAGGAAAAATGGGGAGTCTTGCAAGCCGAAGAACACCATCCCAACCATGAAGCACGGGGGTGGCAGCATCATGTTGTGGGGGTGCTTTGCTGCAGGAGGGACTGGTGCACTTCACAAAATAGATGGCATCATGAGGTAGGAAAATTATGTGGATATATTGAAGCAACATCTCAAGACATCAGTCAGGAAGTTAAAGCTTGGTCGCAAATGGGTCTTCCAAATGGACAATGACCCCAAGCATACTTCCAAAGTTTTGGCAAAATGGCTTAAGGACAACAGAGACAAGGTATTGGGAGTGGCCATCACAAAGCCCTGACCTCAACCCCATAGAAAATTTGTGGACAGAACTGAAAATGCATGTGTGAGCAAGGAGGCCTACAAACCTGACTCTGTTACACCCGCTCTGTCAGGAGGAATGGGCCAAAATTCACCCAACTTATTGTGGGAAGCGTGTAGAATGGTACCCGAAACGTTTGACCAAAGTTAAACAATTTAAAGGCAATGCTACAAAATACTAATTGAGTGTATGTAAACTTCTGACCCATTGGGGATGTGATGAAAGAAATAAAAGCTGAAAAATCATTCTCTACTATTATTCTGACATTTCACATTCTTAAAATAAAGTGGTGATCCTAACTGACCCAAGACAGGGAATTTTTACTAGGATTAAATGTCAGGAATTGTGAAAAACTGAGTTTAAATGTATTTGGCTAAGGTGTATGTAAACTTCCAACTATATATATATTAAATGGTATATGTATTTTTCCAATTGCCTTTCTAATGTAGCTTAATTTCTGCATCTCATCTTGAGAACTACATTACACAGGCATGAATTACGGCTCCAACAAGAATGATGTTTTGAATATATATTTTATTTTATTTTGAGGCCTACTGGATCCTTAAGCTTTTTGTTTTGCAACAAAAACTGTTTGAGGGGTGGTGGTGGATCACTAGCCTTGTGTGTCAGCCATGGTAACTGAGATCAGACTAACATTTTTGGGAATATGATATTAGACCAATATATTAGTTATATACATGTATAAGTTCTATTTTTCAAGAATCAATGGCGTACCAGTAATTAAAATGACCATTGGACAGCAGGTGCTACTAATGCAAATAGCACCTTTAACATTAAACAGGAGTCTGCAAAGACAAATGTAGATTGAATTGGTGAATCATGCAAATGAACAGGTTTGATCCAATCAATTTGATGTCAACAGTTGTTCAACACTTAAATAACCAAAACCACACACAAAGAAAGAGTAAATCACAGCTAAATTATACTGCATGAATGACCAGTGGCTTGCTTTAGAGTTTGGAGTGGCCCGAGGGTCTAGAACATGGCCAACACACTGTCTTATAAACAAAGACATATTTAAAAGTAAAATAATTTAAACATAAAAAACACATTTCTAATACACATTATTTTGATATCCATTTAGCTGTGGGCTCATCTATCTCTGACTAACTGATGAGTCTGCAGTTTGAAGTGCAATTCAGTCAGACTTTAGTGCTGTAAAGTGCAGAGAGGGTTTTCACTCCATGGAATCAGTTGACGTGTCTCAACAGTTTCACAGTTAGTGGCTTCTGTTCCTTGCCTCCTCTCCTTCATCCACATTGATCTTATTTGACTTAGATTCACCTGACCTCTTCTTCTAGATCAGTGTGGACGAATGGAAAAAGTGGTTGATATGTGCTCGAGCCTCCTGGTCAGTAAGTGTTTCTGGGCACTTCAATGGAGTCCTCCTGGAATGAGCCTCTGCTGGCCCTCATGGTAGAGTGCACCCTAGTGCTCCGGGGGTCAGAGGGTGAGAGCTGCCTCAGCTCCCTACGGGACAGACGGACAGGGGCCAGTTCCACTCTGGGAGTCTGCAGGCTGGGGCTGTCCCCTGCTCCATCACTGGCCCCCTTCCTGCACTGGGTCTGCAGGTCTGGAGCCTGGGGGGGGAGGGATTTGGTGACCAGCTCTCGGAGCTTCCTCTTCAGCTCACGACTGGAGTTCTTATAGAAGAACAGGTCTCTCTCCAGCTGCTGCAGCCTAGCCTGGACCGCCTGACCACTGTTCCCTGAACCACCCTCTACACACAAACAGAAAATTAGCAGTGAGAATACTGTGAAACACACAATGAAAGGGCAGGAATACCACACTCAAACATTTACCACATTGATGCATATACACACACAGACACGGACCTCGGCACTGTTGCAATAGTAACTGTATGCTCTGTTGGTGCTCTCGATGCTGCTCAGTGAGCCGCCGGTCTGTGTCCAGAGTGAGGCGCTGTAGAGCTGCCTCCATCTCCCTGGTTACTGCCTCCTGCTCTCCACTCTGCAGCTCCAGCTCCTCACAGCGCAGCTGCAGCCGCTGCTCTGACTCCCTCAGACACACCACCTGGAGGGGCCAAGGGAATGCTTTCAACATTTGCCAGCTTAGGAGGCTAACGGAAGGTTAGGAGTGTAGTGGATGTCTTATTTTGGCCTACGTAGAACTTGAAGATTACTCTGACATGAAAGCACTATACAAATTAAATGTATTATTATCATCATCATCATCTCTTGAACCAGTCCCACTTCTGAGCCAAACCTTTTTCAAACGCTTAAAATCTCAATCCCAGCCTTTCCTCAAATGAGGGTTCTAATGCAGTGTACTGTCGAACAGATACCACTTTGTTGTAGGCATCACCTAGTTCTCCCTTTGTAGATGTTTATCCAAAACAGCATGCATAATAGCATGTTCCACTATCCAGTACAGTCTCAAAGCTGCCTAGGCTAGTGAGAACCTCCCTCTCCCGATTGGTTATCACAAAGCAAAGTCTGACGCTCATCGGATGTGGCAGGGCTTGCAAAACATGACAGACTACAAAAGGGAAGCACAGCCAAAAGCTGCCCAGTGACACAAGCCTACCAGACGGGCTAAACTACTTCTATGCTCGCTTCGAGGCAGATAACACTGAAACATGCATGAGAGCACCAGCTGTTCCGGAAGACTGTGTGATCACACTCTCCGCATACGATGTGAGTAAGACCTTTAAACAGGTCAACATTCACAAGGCCAGATGGATTACCAGAAAGTGTACTGCGAGCATGCACTGACCAACTGGCAAGTGTCTTCACTGACATTTTCAACCTCTCCGAGTCTGTAATACCAACATGTTTCAAGCAGACCACCATAGTCCCTGTGCCCAAGAACACTAAGGTAACCTGCTTAAATGACTACCGACCCGTAGCACTCACGTCCATAGCCATGAAGTGCTTTGAAAGGCTGGTCATGGCTCACATCAACACCATTATCCCAGAAACACTAGACCCACTCTAATTTGCATACCGCCCTAACAGATCCACAGATGATGCAATCTCTATTGCACTCCACACTGCCCTTTCCCACCTGGACAAAAGGAACATTTATGTGAGAATGCTATTCATTGACTACAGCTCAGCGTTCAACACCATAGTGCCCTCAAAGCTCATCAATACACTAAGGAGCCTGGGACTAAACAACTTCCCTCTGTAACTGGATCCTGGAATCTCTGACGGGCGGCCCTCATGTGGTAAGGGGAGGTAAACAATATATCTGCCACACTGATCCTCAACACGGGGGACCCTCAGGGGTGCGTGCTCAGTCACCTCTTGTACTCCCTGTTCACTCATGACTGCACGGCCAGGCACGACTCCAACATTATTAAGTTTGCCGATGACAACAGTGGTAGGCCTGATCACCGACAACGACGAGACCCTCAACGTGATCAAGACAAAGGAGATGATTGTGGACTACAGGAAAAAGAGGACAGAGCACGCCCCCATTCTCATCGACAGGGCTGTAGTGGAGCAGGCTGAGAGCTTCAAGTTCCTTGGTGTCCACATTACCAACAAACTAACATGGTACAAGCACAAAGACCGTAATGAAGAGGACACGACAAAACCTATTCCCCCTTAGGAGACTGAAAAGATTTGGCATGGGTCCTCAGATCCTCAAAAGGTTCTACAGCTGCACCATTGAGAGCATCCTGGTTGCATCATTGCCTGGTATGGCAACTGCTCGGCCTCCGACCGCAAGGCACTACAGAGGGTAGTGCGAACGGGGCCAAGCTTCCTGCCATCCAGGACCTCTATACCAGGCGGTGTCAGAGGAAGGCCCTAAAAATTGTCAAAGACTCCAGCCACCCTAGTCATAGATTGTTCTCTCTGCTATGCATAGTTTTAATAACTCTACCTACATGTACATATTACCTCAACTAACTGGTGCCCCCACACATTGACTATGTACAGGTACCCCCCCTGTATATAGTCTTGCTATTGTTATTTTACTGCTGCTCTTTAATTACTTGTTAATTTTATTTCTTATTCTAATCCATATTTTTTAAAACTGCATTGTTGGTTAGGGGCTCGTAAGTAAGCATTTTACTTAAAGGTCTACATCAGTTGTATGTGGCGCATTTGATTGGCATCCGATTTGAACTTTGCACAACTCTGGTCGTATCGCTCGCCAATGGTCAAAAGTTTCTTCATGTGGACTCCTTCCTTCGAAAATGAGTGAATTACGGTAGTTTGGTGTGGCTTTTCATGTCCTGCAGAAACACAGTCATGTGCTCATCCAGCAGCGGGATCTTGCATTTTGGAGATGAATAGGCTCTGGTCGGATAGGCACTGCAATAACATCTTCTAAACGTGTATGCAACCAATACAATTTTATTTGGATTTAGTTTGGTCGCTCAAAGTAGTTTGGTGTGAGTGTGTGTGTGTTTGGACTCTGACCTTGTTGAAGTATTTGACCAACAGTGCAGAGGCCTCTGGAAGCGGCAGCTCCCTTAGCGCCCTCATGATGTCATCGTCTTTGTCTCCATGGGCGGGGTTAGATGTGTCCCCGAGCTCACTCTGTCTCTCCTGGATGGAACGGTTCTTAAACTCCACAGCAGCATCCAACGCCTCCAGGGCCTCCTCCAACTGCAGCAGAGCATGCTCCTCCTATACACACCATTGATCAGCCCCATGCAGTCAGAATGACACCCAGTCGGAAGGAAGGTGGTAAACGTTGAGCTCACCTCTGGCGTGAGCACCCTGCCGTCTCTCAGCTGTGTGTCCAGGGTGATCCTCCTCAGACGCAGGCTCTCCCTCTCCTTCAGCAGCTCCTCCATAGACGCTCCACACAGCCCTGCTGCCGGGGAGGACAGTCTCGTCCTTACACCTCCTCTCTCCTCCAGCTCCTGATCCAAAGCTCCCAGACGAGCCGACACTCGCAGCAAGTCCTGACTCAGAGCCTGAGGAATACATATGAACGTACCCACACACACTTTCAATATCAGATAACACTGGAATGCCTTAACTTACACAAAAATATAATATACGTTTTTTGGGGGGGTTTTCAATATAATACTTTGGATTTCTATGCCCCGCTCTGTGTTTACCTGGCTGGAGCGGAGCCTCTTGATCTGCAGCTGTTTCCTCTCCTGGACACAGGCCTCTCGGTGCTGCAGCACTTCTTCTCTGTGCCTCAGCTCCTCCTCCAGCTCTTGCAGGCCCCTCCTCCTCTGCAGAGCACGCTCCTCCTCTTGCTCCAGCCACGTGCGTCTCTCAGACAGCTAGGCATCGTACACGGCCAAAACGAACACATCCACATTTCAAAACACAAACATAATTTGACTATTTTAAACTATGTTGAATATCCAAATGAGATCTAAGGAATCACCATGACTGCATGGTGAACAATGAAATGGCCTTTTTTGACATAATAAACACATTGTGCAGAGAGGGGCAGCCGAACCTAAACCTGTGATCATTTGCAGATGTCATGTAGGCTCACCTTTTCCTCCGAGTCTTTACAGGCTCCATTTTGAAAGACAGCCATGTTGTCTGTCCCCAGGTCCTGCAACACAGCAGCATCAAACCCTTTAACATGCTGTTCACATGCACATTACTACATTTGAAAAACAAAATGGCAGCCCCACCACTTGGTTTGCTATAAGGCTGAAGGATGGGACTGGAGGAATGTAACCACTTGCAAATTCATAGATGGAGCTACAGTCGGAAGTTTACATACACCTTGGCCAAATACATTTAAACTCAGTTTTTCACAATTCCTGACATTTAATCCTAGTAAAAATTCCCTGTCTTAGGTCAGTTAGGATCACCACTTTATTTTAAGAATGTGAAATGTCGGAATAATAGTAGACAGAATGATTTCTTTCAGCTTTTTTTTCTTTCATCACATTCCCAGTGGGCCAGAAGTTTACATACACTCAATTAGTATTTGTAAGCATTGCCTTTAAATTGTTTAACTTGGGTCAAACAATTTGCGTAGCCTTCCACAAGCTTCCCAGAATTTTGTCCCATTCCTCCTGACAGATCTGGTGTAACTGAGTCAGGTTTGTAGGCCTCCTTGCTCGCACACACTTTTTCAATTCTGTCCACTAAAATGCTCGTCCTTTGCTGTTGTTCCGGGATTGATTTGCAGAACGCGTCTCCTTCCTGAGTGGTATGACGGCTGCATGGTCCCATGGTGTTTATACTTGCGTACTATTTTTTGTACAGATGAACGTGGTACCTTCAGGTGTTTGGAAATTGCTCCCAAGGATGAACCAGACTTGTGGAGGTCGACAATTTTTTTCTGAGGTATTGGCTGATTTCTTTTGAGTTTCCCATGATGTCAAGCAAGAGGCACTGAATTTGAAGGTAGGCCTTGAAATACATCCACAAGTACACCTCCAATTGACTCAAATTATGTCAATTAGCCTATCAGAAGCTTCTGAAGCCCTGACATAATTTTCTGAAATGTTCCAAGCTGTTTAAAGGCACAGTCAACTTAGTGTATGTAAACTTCTGACCCACTGGAATTGTGATATATTATTTCACTTATAAATCACTGTGTCTGTAAACAATTAAAAATTAGATGTCATAACCGACTTGCCAAAACTATAGTGTGTTAACAAGAAATTTGTGGAGTGGTTGAAAAACGAGTTTTAATGACTCCAACCTAAGTGTATGTAACCTTCCGACTTCAACTGTACATGGATGCAAGGACTGAGAGTCTGATGTCAACAGGAGTTCTGTATTAACGCTCCTTGAATGGGTATCGCCATAAATAAAATGGGGCCAACGTTTGACAGTGGGATAAAACATTTTTTTCAAAAAATGGTCAATAAATAAATGATTTTCATGCAGCTCCACGTTTACTTAGAGGAATAAAAGTGAATATATGCAAATTGCCCTAGAAGTCCACCTATAAAACAACCTAGGTCAGGACTATACACCCTTTAAGCAGAGTTCATAGAGACACTGGCAAGTCACATTCAAAGACTTTTCAGGGACATTTTCAAGCACTTAATTATAATTTTAAAGGACATCAATGTTATACATTATAGAACACCACCCCCCAAAATAAAATAGGCCTTAAACATTTACTATAAAAATTGTGCCATTTTTAGGCCTTCCCAATGCATTGATATTGAAATGATTATGACATTCTAAAATATGTGAGAATAATGTGGACATTGCCTGACTAAATAGATTGGATGCATGGATGGTGATTTTTCAGCAGCCTATGTGGCCGACGCAGGCACACACAATAAAGCCATGAATAGCGGTAGCATTAATCTCACCATCGCTATTTTTATAAAGTGACCAAAAACCAGGTTCCTTTTTTGATGTAAGGATTTGTATGGAAAGGCAAGTTGAAGCCAATATTAGATGCTGTCGTCACTCTTCAACTGACGCATCGGGAAACAAACAAGTGGCCCCATCTCTCACAAGAACGGATTAAAAAAATGAAATCACAGACAATTATAAGGGAACAGAAGAACTTACAACTTGGCTACAATAATTACAAGGACTTTTCAAGCACCAAATTGAGGAACTGTCTGATTATGAAGGTAAGCCTATTCCAGTACTTGAATTTTTGAGCAGACTACAACAGATGATCAACATCAAGTCGCTAGGGAAATTAGATCTAACATGGATCCAGACACAATGGTCTTCACATGCATAACGAATGAGACACCAAAATATTCTGGATATTCCTCATGAACACCCTTTTTCCAGTTCTTGGGCTGTTAGTGCATATGCGATGCAACATCACAACCGCTGTTCATAACTTGACTGTCATTTGGAAAATTCCTTCTTAGATCATCTGATGATGTGTGAAAATACCGCAGCATAACTAATCAGCTGGACACCAAATGTGTATCCAACAAGTATTATGCATCATTATTAAAGAACCACATTAATGACAGTATTAATTTAGGTTAAGAATCCAGGTAAAATGACTCGATTTGGCAATTGCATTTATTATTCAGGATTTGTGTGCCCATAAATTGTTTTCACCCCGTAACATACGTCACTAAATTTGCATTTCTGAGATCTCTATCCATCCAGGATAGATCGGATAGATGAGATTTTGGACAAATCCGTCAAGACACCAAACATGACAAAGGATTAAACATAGATTTTAAATCAACTCGTGAATTGTAATGAAAATATCTATGATCCCCCTTATATCTTAACGTAATGGCATAATTCATTGATTAAATTTAAAAAAAAAAGTTTTATCAACAGCTGTTACAAGTTGTCCAGTATAGGAAATCCTCACTGGTACCCTAGTTTATAGAAAGACCAAAATGCTTTATGACTGTTCAATGAGTGCTGTATAAAATGCTTTATGACTGTTCTATGAGTGCTGTATAAATGCTTTATGACTGTTCTATGAGTGCTGTATAAAATGCTTTATGACTGTTCTATGAGTGCTGTATAAAATGCTTTATGACTGTTCTATGAGTGCTGTATAAAATGCTTTATGACTGTTCTATGAGTGCTGTATAAAATGCTTTATGACTGTTCTATGAGTGCTGTATAAAATGCTTTATGACTGTTCAATGAGTGCTGTATAAAATGCTTTATGACTGTTCTATGAGTGCTGTATAAATGCTTTATGACTGTTCAATGAGTGCTGTATAAATTCTTTATGACTGTTCTATGAGTGCTGTATAAAATGTTCTCCGAATGTTGTATTGTTAGCACTGACCTTGGTCCTGTATTGATCCCTGGAGCCACTGGTCTGCAGGCTAGCCCTGCTCTGTGTCTCCACCTGCTGTATGCGCTGCAGTTTCACCGTCTGACTCCGCCTCACTCTGCGCTCCTCGCGCTCTACGGAAGCACAGGCCCGGGCTTAGCAATGAAACAGAAATGACAGGAAATATAAGACTCTCAAAGTGTCATATCACTGTATTTACCTGTAGGGAGTTTTGACGGTTGAGGTAACTGGAGCCCATCCTGAATCTGGTTCAAACTAGTATTTTGCATCTGGTTCTGGTTAAAACAGGCTGGGTTCGGTCTGCTTGTCCATGTGCGGTTCATAGAGCGCCTGCAATATAGATCAAAATTAAATAAGTATTGTATCGTAAGGAAGCAGAACAATGACATAACTCAGAAGTAGGATATTATGGTACATTTCCACTGAGGATTTACCCCAGTGTTTTACCAAAAAGGTTCAGACTTTTGTGTTTCCACCTCCACGGCCCGGCTCCTGGGACTCACTGGGCCATGGCCTCAGTGGACCTGCTCTGATTTGGGGCCAGGGCATTTACAAAACAATGGTAACTATGAACATGGGTTTACACCTTTGACGGTTAACACCTTCTCACAGAGCAATTGATTTGATTGTGCAGAGGTTGTTGATTCTGCTCTTCAAAAGTCCTCACTGTCAGCCCTAGCTATGTAAACACAATGTCCCTAGTATAACATCAGCCCTAGCTATGTAAACACAATGTCCCTAGTATAACATCAGCCCTAGCTATGTAAACACAATGTCCCTAGTCTAACATCAGCCCTAGCTATGGAAACACAATGTCCCTAGTATAACATCAGCCCTAGCTATGGAAACACAATGTTCCTAGTATAACATCAGGGTGTGTGTACACTAGTGGAACAGCTGTTACAGTCTAAAAGCAGCATTACATTATTATATCAGTCTTTCTCACCTGAATCCCTTACTCCCCCCCTGATCCTCCTCCTCCTCCGCTTCCTCCTGTTCTCTTTGTGGGCAGAGGACCTCGTCTCTCTCTTCTATCTGTGCCAGCAGCAGCTGACTGCGGGTCTTAAAGGCAGCCATCACCCTCTCCAACGAACAGGCCGGAGGACTAGTGTGGATCTGCATAAGAGACAGACAAAGACAAACTTAGCCATTGTCGCACACACACACACACACAATTGCTCTGGACACGAACCTGCCTTGTACCACAATGGCCTTGGTTGATCAGGGGAACACTGTGAGGTCTCTTCGCAGACTTCTCAGAAGCCCCGATTTCCAGCGAGGCTCCCGAGGATGCCATCCTGGAGGTCAGGAGGTCACCACGGAGACGATCGATTAACAGCTGCTGCTCTACCAGCTGCTCGCTCTGCACACTCAAACAACGGAAAGCGTCAGTTGTCAACCAATGCAAAAATGCCCAATTCTATCTTTGCCTCTATGTTTCTTCATTTCTCGTTATCCTCCAGCACAGGTCAGAATCTATGTGTCACTCTCTCTCTCCTTACCTGTTTGCGTCTGTGCTCCCTCTCCTCCTGTAAGGACTGGAGGTGTCTCTGTTTCTCCTGTAGCAGAGTCTGCACCTGCCTCTGCACCTGCTGCAGCTCTGCCTCCCTCTGGTCAAACACCTGCTCGTCTATAGCCAGAGTATCCTGATGGAGGGAAGGAGTGGGAGAGAGAGTTACAATTCATACCTCTAGTTAGAATATGGTGTAAAAATAGATAATATTGAGGGGAAAAAGCTGAGAAACAGAGCCCACTACCTGGCACTTCCTGAGCTCTCGTCTGAGCTGGAGGATGGTGTTGTGGTGAGGCTTGTCCCCTGTGTCCCCCGCAGGGTGCTGGTGGTCAGTGTGGCAGGAGTGGCTAAGCTCCTCGTGTCTCCCCAGCCATTCCTGCAAGCGGTGCTGCAGAGCAGGACTCAGGGTGGAACTTTGGAGCTCCTCCAATATGAAGGCAGCATCCTGTGCAAGGCAGTAGTACTGGGGCTCATCCACTAGTCCCGCACCCCTTTGGTCACGCTCTTCCTGAGGGGTCTGTTCGGAGCTGTCAGTCATAAAGACCCCTCCCCCTGTCTTATCCCTCTTTTGCAGTGCCTCTCTCAGAGTCTGGACCTCCTGCTCCAGCTCCTCCACACGAGCCTCTCCAGGCTGCCAGCCCGGACATGCCCTGGCAGAACATAACCCAGGCTGGTTCTTCACGTGGCGTGCCCGTGAAGCAAACTGCAGCACGCTCAACGTCTCCGTGACATTGTGGTGGGAGGGGCTGACACAGGCCACCATGAGTGTGTGGGCGGAGCCACCCAGTGAGTCCCGGAGGAGGCGTGTAATCTTGGCGTCACGGTACGGCACATGGTTTCCACGGCGATGGGGGTCAGAGAGTGCACGGATGACATTGCCCAGAGCCAGCAAGCCGGTGTTAATGTGGACAGACTCTTTGAGGCGCAGGCCTGTGTTTCCAGTGCGCGCAGCCCGCTCCGACCCAGCCAGATCTACCAGGTGGAGTTTAGAGAAGCGGACAGAGCCGTCGTCGTGGTTATGCTGAGTCAACTGCACGGTGACAATTGCGTGAGAGCGGCTGGAGCGCTCATTCATCTGAGTGGGGCCAGTGTGTCTCAGGGCATTGCCAGCCTCCAGGACGCTCTGCAACTCCTCAGCTGAGGTAATCACAGTCTCTCTGGCCCCCACCACAACTGAAACACATTAATTTCAGTCAGATTCCATAGAGCATGTATGTTCACACCACCAGCCTCAGTATAACCTCTATCAACACTGTAAAACACATTGAATTCTGTCATACTGAAACCACACACACACACCCACCCTAGCACAGACAGTGAGGAGTGTTACCTGTGTTGCCCCTGTCGTCCTCTCTGATGTGCAGCTCTCTGTGTGCGGTGTGGAGCTCTAGCAGGTCCCTGAGCTCCTCCCGATACAGTTCCACGTAGGACACCCTCACATCTGCTGCAGACCTGACGTCTGCAGCCCTCTCCCCCAGGAGCACAAACAGATCTGCTGCAACCTGACCAATGATCCCACTTTCCTCCTCCACCAGAGATGCTAACAAGGGTACAAGTATTACAGAGGGAGAGCAAGTTCCATGGTAAAGACACAAAAGCAGAGTTTGATAATAAAAAGTGACCTATAATCATAAACTTCTCTGCATTTGCCTAAGGTTTTCCTCCTGCTCCAGTGACAGTTCAGTTCAGTTCAGTTCAGAATCGTAGTGGTAGGACATTATTCAAGGACTAATGTCCGAACATCATCATCCCTCAATGCACTTGGTGTCTCCATGATGTCAAAGTGTACAGATAAGCGCATACTGTTAACTTACCAACATGTCCCCCGCCAAGGGTGTACGTCTTCCCAGAACCGGTTTGTCCGTAAGCGAACACTGTAGCATTGTAGCCGTCAACGAGGGATGCCACCAGAGGTTTGACACATGACTCGTAAAACTGATCCTGCGATGCAGTCGGTCCAAAGGCGTGGTCAAAAGAAAAGGTTCGGTCGCTTCCCAGCATCACCTGGGCACTGTCGGGCACCACGCGCACACACACCTGATGATTGCGTAGCACCTCTTTTGGAAGCAAAGGTCTGATCCGAACCGCAACCCGCACACACACTTCTCCCATGATCAAACAGGACGCTGGTAACATTATAAAACAAAATCAGTCACTGTATTTACCTCTATGGAGTTTAACACAAACACTCACTCCCTTTCCCTGAAGAAGGCATGTTTACAGAAAAAAACACGACTTTCTCGCACTTTCGACGGTGAAGCGTAAAATTGGCATATGGCGTTGTTTAACAGTATTTGAAACAACGTTAAACTTCAACTAACCCTTGATTGCTGAGTTCGCTAATTACTGTAGTTAACTAGTTTTCCATAAATCTTACCGTCAGTCTCTGCTTTTGTTATTCTTCTCCGCTGACTTATGGCCGTTTTTTTGTCGTCACTAGTTACTGCAGCCACAAAGTCATAAACCCCGCCTATTTCTACAAACTCTCTTCTTGGAATTGGATTTTAAACCTAACCCTAACTTTCACCATCCTGCTAACATTGTCTGACCCTAACCTTAAAATAAGACCAAACTCATTTTGTTTTCTTGAATTTGTACGATAGACTTTGAGGCTGTAGTAACTAGTAAAAACGGTTTTGTTGTCTCTCAGTTGCCATGGGATACCACCGATAAGTCAAAGAAAGCTCACGCTTTCTGTCCAAGAAAAAGAAAAACACTTGTTGTAAAACACACAATCCGCTGCTACAGCCCCGCTCTATGGCGGGGTTGTGCTGCTGCAGGCAAATAATCTTTATTGAATTATTTATTTTACATTTCCCCCTGTCCATCTGTGAAAGCATGTGGAAAGAAAGAGATGTGATAGTCTTGAAAATGTTGGCTATATTTTAGTCTTAGTATGGTCTTCCTCAGCCAGAGATCCAAAGCCAAAGTTATTTGTATAAAGTTAAAAATTAAGGACCGGACATCATTTATAATTTTTTTTAAATCACAAAAATTGTTTCTCTGTGTAGGCCTGTCAGTAATATATGCAGCGTGTGTGGTGTATGGGAATGTGGGCCATCTCTTTATGGTGCTGTTTGGCATAAGGCCAGAGATAAAAGTCGATGATGGCAGAGTTGATATTGCAACTTTGGCCATCTCGATCTTCAACCAGACTCCACAGGTGTGCCTTGATCTTCTCCACACACCAGATAGAGCAGCCACGAATCTCCACCTCTCTCCTGTCGCCTGAGCTGAGCAACTCACCTGAGAGAGAGAAGAGGGTCAAAGGAGGTTCCAACACACACACACACACACACACACACACACACACACAGCATAGAGGGGAGAAAAGACTAACCGTTCCTCAATGTCTGCATCAGGGTGTCTGAGTAGCGTAGTGCCCCCAGGTGGACCAGGGCCTGTGGTACTCTGTAGTCAGCAAACATGGTGAGGATGTCCAGGTTTGGCATGTCCCCCTCTACCCTGGCCTCCATGATGCCCCAAAAATCAGCCACCAGAATCTGAGCTCGCTTGTAGAGTGAAATCCTCTTTCCCTGAGGTAGAGACACACAGACAATTCAGTTGACGAGACACGTTCACACAGAGACTGCGTTCACCATGAACATATCAACCATAGTCATGCACAGTGCATTCGTAAAGTCTTTAGTCCCCTTGACTTTTCCACATTTTGCTACGTTACAGCCTTATTCTAAAATGTATTAAATAATTGTTTTCCTCATTAATCTACACAAAATACCCAATAATGACAAAGCAAAAACAGGTTTAGACACTGTTGAATATTTATTACAAGTAAAAAGCTGAAAACCTTATTTACGTAAGTAGTCAGGCCCTTTGTTATGAGACTCAAAATTGATCTCAGGTGCTTCCTGTTTCCATTGATCATCCTTGAGATTTTTCTACAACTTGGAGTCCACCTGTGGTAAATTCAATTGATCGGATATGATTTGGAAAGGCACACCCCTGTCTATATAAGGTCCCACAGTTGCAAGAGAAAAAAACTAAGCCACGAGGTCAAAGGAATTGTCCGTAGAGCTACGAGACAGGGTTGTATCAAAGCACGGATCTGGGGAAGGGTACCACATTTTTGAGGCATTGAAGGTCCCCAAGAACACATTGGCCTCCATCATTCTTAAATGGAAGAAGTTTGGAACCACCAAAACTCTTCCTAGCGCTGGCCGCCTGGCCAAACTGACCAACTGGGAGAGAAGGGCCTTGGTCAGTGAGGTGACCAAGAACCCATTGGTCACTCTGACAGGGCTCCAGAGTATCTCTGTGGAGATGGAAGAACCTTCCAGAAGGACAACCATCTCTGTAGCACTCCAACAATCAGGCCTTTATGCTAGAGTGGCCAGACGGAAGCATCTCCTCAGTAAAAACCCACTTGGAGTTTGCACCTAAAGGACTCAGACCATTAGAAGATTCTCTGGTCTTGTGAAACCAAGATTTAACTATTCAACCTGAATGCCAAGTGTAACATCTGGAGGAAACCTGGCACCATCCCTACGGTGAAGCATGGTGGTGGCAGCATCATGCTGTGGCGATGTTTTTCAGCTGCAGGGACTGCGAGACTAGTCAGGATCGAGGGAAAGATGATCGGAGAAAAGTACAGAGAGATCCTTGATGAAAACCTGCTTCAGTGCGGTCCGGACCTAAGACTGGGACGAATGTTCACCTTCCAGCAGGACAACGACCCTAAGCACACATCCAAGACAATACGGGAGTGGCTTCGGGACTCTGAATATCCTTGAGTGGCCCTGCCACTGCCTGGACTTGAACCCGATCAAACATCTCTGGAGAGACCTTAAAATAGCTGTGCAGTGACGCTCCCCATCCAACCTAAGAGAGCTTGAGAGGATCTACAGAGAATAATGGGAGAAACTCTCCAAATACAGGTATGCCAAGCTTGTAGCATCATACCCAAGAAGACTCGAGGCTGTAGTCACTGCCAAAGGTGCTTCAACAAAGTACTGAGTAAATGGTCTGAATACTTATTTAATACGTATATACTTATATTTCCAGGGGGGTTTAATATATACACACATTTGCAAAAATTTCTAAAAACCTGTTTTTGCTTTGTCGTCATGTGTACATTGATGGGAAAAAAAATGATTTAATCAACTTTAGAATAAAGCTGTAACGTAACAAGGTATGGAAAAAGTCAAGCGGTCTGAATACTTTCCGAATGCACTGTATACTGTTTATGTACTTTTTTTCACCTTTATTTAACCAGGTAGGCTAGTTGAGAACAAGTTCTCATTTGCAACTGCGACCTGGTCAAGATAAAGCACAGCAATTCAACACATACAACAAAGTTACACATGGAATAAACAAAACATACAGTCAATAATATAGTAGAAAAAATAAAACAAAAATCAAAATACAGTGAGTGCAAATGAGGTAAGATAAGGCAGTTAAGGCAATAAATAGGCCATGGTGGCGAATAATTACAATATGGCAATTAAACACTGGAATGTTAGATGCGCAGAAGATTAATGTGCATGTAGAGATATTGGGGTGCAAAGGGGCAAGATGAATAAATACAGTATGGGGATGAGGTAGATAGATGGGCTATGTACAGGTGCAGTGATCCGTGAGCTGCTCTTACAGATGATGCTTAAAGCTAGTGAGGGAGATATGTCTTCAGCTTCAGTGATTTCTGCAGTTCGTTCCAGTCATTGGCAGCAGATAACTGGAAGGAAAGGCAACCAAAGGAGGAATTGGCTTTGGGGGTGACCAGTGAGATATACAGTGCCTTGCGAAAGTATTCGGCCCCCTTGAACTTTGCGACCTTTTGCCACATTTCAGGCTTCAAACATAAAGATATAAAACTGTATTTTTTTGTGAAGGATCAACAACAAGTGGGACAAAATCATGAAGTGGAACGACATTTATTGGATATTTCAAACTTTTTTAACAAATCAAAAACTGAAAAATTGGGCGTGCAAAATTATTCAGCCCCCTTAAGTTAATACTTTGTAGCGCCACCTTTTGCTGCGATTACAGCTGTAAGTCACTTGGGGTATGTCTCTATCAGTTTTGCACATCGAGAGACTGAAATTTTTTCCCATTCCTCCTTGCAAAACAGCTCGAGCTCAGTAAGGTTGGATGGAGAACATTTGTGAACAGCAGTTTTCAGTTCTTTCCACAGATTCTCGATTGGATTCAGGTCTGGACTTTGACTTGGCCATTCTAACACCTGGATATGTTTATTTTTGAACCATTCCATTGTAGATTTTGCTTTATGTTTTGGAACATTGTCTTGTTGGAAGACAAATCTCCGTCCCAGTCTCAGGTCTTTTGCAGACTCCATCAGGTTTTCTTCCAGAATGGTCCTGTATTTGGCTCCATCCATCTTCCCATCAATTTTAACCATCTTCCCTGTCCCTGCTGAAGAAAAGCAGGCCCAAACCATGATGCTGCCACCACCATGTTTGACAGTGGGGATGTTGTGTTCAGGGTGATGAGCTGTGTTGCTTTTACGCCAAACATAACATTTTGCATTGTTGCCAAAAAGTTCAATTTTGGTTTCATCTGACCAGAGCACCTTCTTCCACATGTTTGGTGTGTCTCCCAGGTGGCTTGTGGCAAACTTTAAACAACACTTTTTATGGATATCTTTAAGAAATGGCTTTCTTCTTGCCACTCTTCCATAAAGGCCAGATTTGTGCAATATACGACTGATTGTTGTCCTATGGACAGAGTCTCCCACCTCAGCTGTAGATCTCTGCAGTTCATCCAGAGTGATCATGGGCCTCTTGGCTGCATCTCTGATAAGTCTTCTCCTTGCATGAGCTGAAAGTTTAGAGGGACGGCCAGGTCTTGGTAGATTTGCAGTGGTCTGATACTCCTTCCATTTCAATATTATCGCTTGCACAGTGCTCCTTGGGATGTTTAAAGCTTGGGAAATCTTTTTGTATCCAAATCCGGCTTTAAACTTCTTCACAACAGTATCTCGGACCTGCTTGGTGTGTTCCTTGTTCTTCATGATGCTCTCTGCGCTTTTAACGGACCTCTGAGACTATCACAGTGCAGGTGCATTTATACGGAGACTTGATTACACAGAGGTGGATTGTATTTATCATCATTAGTCATTTAGGTCAACATTGGATCATTCAGAGATCCTCACTGAACTTCTGAATTTTGCACGCCCAATTTTTGTTTTTGATTTGTTAAAAAAGTTTGAAATATCCAATAAATGTCGTTCCACTTCATGATTGTGTCCCACTTGTTGTTGATTCTTCACAAAAAAATACAGTTTTATATCTTTATGTTTGAAGCCTGAAATATGGCAAAAGGTCGCAAAGTTCAAGGGGGCCAAATACTTTCGCAAGGCACTGTACCTGCTGGAGCGCGTGCTATGAGTGGGTGCTGCTATAGTGACCAGTGAGCTGAGATAAGGCGGGGCTTTACCTAGCAGAGACTTGTAGATAACCTGTAGCCAGTGGGTTTGGCAACGAGTATGAAGCGAGGGCCAACCAACGAGAGCGTACAGGTCGCAATGGTGGGTAGTATATGGGACTTTGGTGGCAAAACGGATGGCACTGTGATAGACTGCATCCAATTTGTTGAGTAGTGTGTTGGATGCTATTTTATAAATGACATCGCCGAAGTCGAGGATCGGTAGGATGGTCAGTTTTACGAGGGTATGTTTGGCAGCATGAGAGAAGGATGCTTTGTTGCGATACAGGAAGCCGATTCTAGATTTAATTTTGGATTGAAGATGCTTAATGTGAGTCTGGAAGGAGCATCTACAGTCTAACCAGACACCTAGGTATTTGTAGTTGTCCACGTATTCTAAGTCAGAGCCGTCCAGAGTAGTGATGCTGGACGGGTGGGCAGATGCGGGCAGTGATTGATTGAATAGCATGCATTTAGTTTTACTTGCATTTAAGAGCAGTTGGAGGCCACAGAAGGAGTGTTGTATGGCATTGAGGCTCGTCTGGAGGTTAGTTAACACAGTGTCCAAAGAGGGGCCAGAAGTATACAGAATTGTATCATCTGAGTAGAGGTGGATCAGAGAATCACCAGCAGCAAGAGCAACATCATTGATGTATACAGAGAAAAGAGTCGGCCCGAGAATTAAACCCTGTGGCACCCCCATAGAGACTGCCAGAGGTCCGGACAACAGGCCCTCCAATTTGACACACTGAACTCTATCAGAGAAGTAGTTGGTAAACCAGGCGAGGCAATCATTTGAGAAACCAAGGCTGTCGAGTCTGCCAATAAGAATGTGGTGATTGACAGAGTCGAAAGCCTTGGCCAGGTCGATGAATACGGCTGCACAGTAATGTCTCTTATCGATGGCGGTTACGATATCGTTTAGGACCTTGAGTGTGGCTGAGGTTCACCCATGACCAGCTCTGAAACCAGATTGCATAGCAGAGAAGGTACGGTGGGATTCGAAATGGTCGGTAATCAGTTTGTTAACTTGGCTTTCGAAGACCTTAGAAAGACAGGGCAGGATATATATAGGTCTGTAGCAGTTTGGGTCTAGAGTGTCATCCCCTTTGAAGAGGGGGATGACTGCGGCAGCTTTCCAATCTTTGGGAATCTCAGACGATACGAAAGAGGTTGAACAGGCTAGTAATAGGGGTTGCAACCATTTTGGCAGATAATTTTAGAGAGGGTCCAGATTGTCTAGTCCAGCTGATTTGTAGGGGTCCAGATTTTGCAGCTCTTTCAGAACATCAGCTATCTGGATTTGGGTGAAGGAGAAATGGTGTGGGCTTGGGTGGGTTGCTGTGGAGGGTGCCAGACAGTTGACCGGGGTAGGGGTAGCCAGGTGGAAAGCATGGCCAGGTGTAGAGAAATGCTTATTGAAATTCTCAATTATAGTGGATTTATGGATGGTAACAGTGTTTCCTAGCCTCAGTGCTGTGGGCAGCTGGGAGGAGGTGCTCTTATTCTCCATGAACTTTACAGTGTCCCAGAACTTTTTTGATTTTGTAATACAGGATGCAAATTTCTGTTTTAAAAAGCTAGCCTTACTACTACTCACTGGGCGTGCAGATGCACTCACACCTGCCTGCTGCCATTCCTGAGCAAGCTCTGTACTGGTGGTGCCCCGATCCCGCAGCTGAATCAACTTTAGGAGACGTCCTGGCACTTGCTGGACTTTCTTGGGCGCCCTGAAGTCTTCTTCAAAACAATTGAACCGCTCTCCTTGAAGTTCTTGTTGATCCAATAAATGGTTGATTTAGGTGCAATGGCAGCAATATCCTTACTGGCAGCAATATCCTTGCCTGTGAATCCATTTTTGTGCACAGCAATGATGACGGCACGTGTTTCCTTGCAGATAACCATGGTTGACAGAGGAAGAACAATGATTCCAAGCACCACCCTCATTTTGAAGCTTCTAGTCTGTTATTTGAACTCAATCAGCACAACAGAGTGATCTCCAGCCTTGTCCTCGTCAACACTCACACCTGTGTTAACAAGAGAATCACTGACATGATGTCAGCTGGTCCTTTTGTGGCAGGGCTGAAATGCAGTGGAAATGTTTTTGGGAGATTCAGTTCATTTGCATGGCAAAGAGGGACTTTGAAATTAATTTCAATTCATCTGATCACCCTTCATAACATTCTGGAGTATATGCAAATTGCCATCGTGCAAACTGAGGCAGCAGACTTTGAAAATGAATGTGTCATTCTCAACTTTTGGCCACGACTGTATAATCAAAAGTATGGTAATGAATGTATAGCATAGATAACATACTGTATTGTGTGTAACTGAAACACATTTTTAACCCTTGCTTCCACATGGCACCATTTCCACATTAATCTTACAGCACCTGAGGCACATTTGTGCTCTTACTCTCTACACAAGGTGAATTTGGAATGAGTGGGTCATCCTATTAACTGGGACAGCTTAATCCTGATGCATTTATTTCTTGGGTATTAAGCCCTTGCAGAGAAACCACAAGATCACAATCACATCACTTTATTAGTGTGACATCAGAGGGAAGCAGTGCAAGCTGCAAACAGGAAGCTCACCCCGCAAAGCACAAGTTATCAGTGACATAACATCAAACCAATAAAAAGTTAAGGTTCTAAAACGGTCAAATAATGCACTGAGCCAAATGATGATGTAAATGTGTATACTATGTACTGGTGCATCAAAATACATTAAAAAGTTACCAATATTATGTTTCATTTTTGTAATTAAGTGATTTTTTTTGTTGTTGTCCCGCTTTACCAACCATAACTTGCTAAAGTAGGACATCATAGAGTAGCTAAAGTGGGACAGTCTTATAGCCTTCTCCAATGGAGGAAAGAGATCCAGTAGGGACGCCCTGTACTTAGGTTAGGCAGGGCTCTGGTTATTGTAGTACTATATACTGTTAATTATTTATTGTAGTACTCTTGTTAGCACTGTTATTTGGGTGAATTCAGAAAAAGTGGGAGACATTTTATAACCTCTTCAGACATCTAACATATTAGCACAACATGATATATTTCTAAAATCTTCAGATGTTTCCTTATCACACAAAATGTAATTGTCATGGGGTACAATTAGGACTATAATAATGGTGTCTCTGTTTAACCTACTATCCCAGTCCACCGAATGCAAACAAAAAATATGGTTTTGACTCAGTGTACACAAATGTGTGTGTCATGTCTCCTGTGAATATGATATAAAAATCCCTACCTTCAGGCTATGCTCAAACCCTACACCCCAACCCGCCACCTCAGGTATCTTGGCACTGCTACCCCTATGGGAGGGCAGCTCCCACACAGCCCAGTCCAAGCTCTTCTCTATCCTGGCACCCCAATGGTGGAACCAGCTTCCCCCTGAAGCTAGGACAGCAGAGTTCCTGCCCATCTTCCAAAAACATCTGAAACTCTACCTCTTCAAACCGTATCTAAAATAATCCTTTCTTTAAAAAAAAACAGAACTTATACTTGACCCCCCCAGCTCTGACTCTACTGACAGCTACATTGAGGAAAATGTTTACTTTCTATGCCTGTGAAATGTGGTTGTCCCACCTAGCTATCTTAAGTTGCTCTGAATGCACTAACTGCAAGTTGCTCTGGATAAGAATGTCTGTTAAATGACAAATGTAAAATAAAATAAGTGTGAGATTAGGAAACATCTTGAGTATTTCAGAAATGTATCATGGGCTAATATGTTGGATAGGTTACAGAAGACAAAAATGCAAAAAGTTTCCCAGTTATTCCAAATTCACCCTACGTTATGTTGAAGAGGTTGTGTTTTGTGTATAACCTTGTATGTGGCCTCGTCCCTGTATGAGGGCAGGCTGTCTACAATGAGCTCCACCATCTTCTGCGCATCTCTACCGGCAGGGCTTATGAAGCTCCGGAAGCTCCCGCCGTGCTGCAGGAGCACACGTCCCCCCTCTGTGAGGACCTGGTGACGCTCCTCAAGCATGGGCATGGGCGTGTTGTTATCAGAGCGCAAGACTCTGCCCAACTCCTCAACACTCATCTGGGAGAAATAGGACGGTTCTGTGATGGGAATACCTATAGAGGGCATGGTATCTTGATTAGCTGCGTTCAGATGGACAATAGGTCATTGGAAATGTTACTGAAAATGTGTTAAGAAGACTGAACGGTAATTTTTAGAACAGGCAAGAGTGTAATTCACTTCAAAGGTTTTATCATGCATGCATTCTGCAAACGATAACAGTGTACAAGCAAACAGCACAAAGCAGTGTGTGTATGAGAGGACAGGCAGCCCTAGACAGAACAGATATAGGGCTGTAGCACTCACCCTCTTCTAGGCTTGGGCGGTCTACCGTTTAACGGGGTATTTCGAAATACCGATATTTTTAATACCGGTTTAATTTATTTTATTTTTTTGGGGGGGGGGGCATCCCCGCCTCGCGGGGGCTGAGGGATTGTGTGCGACGCCACTGCAGGTTAAGTATAACTATAAGAAATCTAAGATGTGTTAAATTATATCCAGCTCAGGGCTCCAGCTATGCATTTGGTTTGCTAACTTCCAAGCTAAGTGGCTAGATGTCAAGATCAAGCTTCTTGGTTACAGGAGATACATTCATTCCCCTTCCGGATCAAGATTCTTGTTGCCTAAATTGTTTGTGTGTAAAGAAACATTTTATAGCGCCCCTTGTGTGCACTTCCGATAATACCATATGGTACAGAAACGGTATGAAAATCTGGATATTGTCCCTTCCTACCCTCTTCCATTGCTCTGGTGATGGCAGCACAGAGGGTCATGTAACCGTAGTAGGTGGTCCCACGGTACGTCACCTCACACTGCTGGTCCTCCCGTTCGGGCCAGAAGGAGAAGTTCATTGTGTCGACTACAAACACCCAGTTCAGGGCATGATCGGAGGTTGGGGAGGGGGCCAAGGGGTTGGCCTTCTTCCACCCACTGGCTGTGAGGTCCTCGCTCTTCCGCAGGGCATAGAGCATCTCCGCTACCCTCCGCACGCCCTCCTCCTCCACAAACACATCCTGACTGTGTTCCACCACGAACCGGCCAGACTCACGGGGGGGCAGTGGGGCCTCCATCAGCACTGCAAATAAAAAGACCAGTCACATCATCTTTGATGTTCAATGTTACACTTCTCACCCCCTCGCTCTTCATAAATAGGTACACCATACCACGACAAATTAAAATGTTCTCAAATAAAACTTAGAGACTGGGACATAACACCAGCATTGCATACATGGTAGTCTACTGTTCAAAACCACCTTCACTCTGCTATGTTTGTAAAAAGAAAAGGGCTTTATAAAATACATTGGATTGATTGATGTTGAGTCACGCTCGTGCTTCCCTCTTTTTATGGGAAAAACAAATGTACATTTTTAATTGAAAAAGCACAACCCTGAATGACTCAAATGCTATATATAGCCCAGTATAGTCCTATACAACTAATGCTGCGTTCATAACCATGTGGAAAGGTTGTATTTACTATACACGACTTGGAAAAATCCACTTAAACGCCCCTCCAACTTGTAATTACTAGTGGGAAACTCATGGTGCGTTCAAGACAACTGGATTCTTCAGGTCGGAAAGTCTGAGCTTCAGATTTCTTTCCATGAGATTCCAGTTGTCTTGAACGCATCAAAAGTCAGAGATTTCCCAGTTGTTTTGCGTGGGGCATCATCCATCCCTAATCTCAGAGACCTCTCCTACATGCTGACCTGACGTCACCTACTAGGGAAATTACCTTGATAACAGCATTTTCCACAGTTAAATGCAACAAAACACAATTTATACAAAGCAATCTATTCATATGGTTAAAATTTGTTTACAAGCATGATAGCTGTACTTTAGTTGATTGTTGACACTTGTTGTCCATTAGCCAATCAGCGTTTGTCAACAAGTTCAAAACATGTGAATGCATCCAACTGGTATTTAGGACTTTACAACTGGTAATTACCACCTTTCCATTTGGTTATGAAGGCAGCATGAGTTCACTGTGACAAGGACAACGAGTAAACTGTCATAACTGGACTTCATGCAAGTCATGCTACGTTCAAATCAACTGGGAACTTGAAAGAAAACGAGCTCCGACTGGGAAAAATCGATTTGAACGGTCATTCAACTCGGGATCTCGGGCCTCTTTTTTGAGCTCCGACCTGAAGATCACTAACGTCATGATTTGACCTCGTATTTTTCCGAGTTCCCAGTTGCTTTGAACGTGGCAAAATTACCCTGCATGTGAAATGCGTCGTTACTGTTCATTCTACATGAGTTTCTACGTACTATATAGGCTACATTGTAATGTTACACCTGTACTTTATATCGAATGTAATATTACTAGATTGATAAATTAAACATTATCAGTTAAAGGTTCAAGGAAATCAACCGTTGTCCACGACGATACATCTTTTTTTTTTACATGACCAATTGTGTAGGTAGTTGGCCTTACCTGGACTTTAGGACTTGACTGAATTAGCGGCGACAGGAAAAAAAAAATGGGCGTGGAGCGATAGGTCTATATCCGGTGTCTGTCATTCATTGAACAAATCAATGTGGCTCATTTGCTTACGTCAAAGCAACATCAACCAATTATATTAGAGCCTATGTCAGACGAATGCGGAAAAATAAAGAGGTAGCTTGTAACGATTTCCTCAGATCCGATATCTTTGTTTCCTAGGACATTACAGTGCCAAAAGATATGCTGTGTCAGTTTGTTGTTCCTAATCCAAATGGACTCTTTCCGTAATTGTTTTGTGACCCGTTTTTTTTATATTCATTAGTTTAGTAATTGATTCGTTATTTTATCAGTAAAGTGAAACAAGATGTTGCTGTTTAGTTTGGCTATTTGGCACCACATATCTACTATTGCGCCACCACTACACTAAAGTCAGCTATATGTAAAAAAGTCACATGAAACCCTTTGCTGCTATAGGCTATGACTCTACAACAGTGAAATAAGCATGAACATAAATTTGAAAGATTGTGTCTAAAGGTCTAGACGAGTGTGGTGACCGTGATAATTTTGTTCCTGGACCGCCACTACATTGCAAATGTTTAAATAAAACAGTTCGTGTACTGCACGTAGCCTAATAACAATTGATCATTCTTTATGACAACGTCCCACCCTGCAGCATCCTATTTAAACTGAGTCGGCAGGTTCGGTCAGACAAGTGGCATAAACTTTATTTTCATAAGACAAGTCAGTTTCTCAAGCTACAGCAGGGCAAGGGTCAGGCGCAGGGGGATATCGACACATTAAGAAAATCATTAAGCATGATGGATTCTGGAGTATATGTCAAGTCTAACACTAGAGATACCGTACATCTAACATTTGTAAAATGGTATTTGACCACTTGTCCCGGACAGTCCTGCGTTTTGCCTTTGTCCGGCACTTTAAAACAGCAACTTCAAACACCACTAGTTAAAATAAAAGGCTGATTTGTCCAATATTTCAGTCAGACATTCCAACCGGTCTCTTGCAGTCATGCCTTAATGAATGTAAACTCAGCAAAAAAAGAAACGCCCCTTTTTCAGGACCCTGTCTTTCAAAGATCATTTGTAAAAATCCAAATAACTTCAGATCTTCATTGTAAAAGGTTTAAACACCGTTTCCCATGCTTGTTCAATGAACCATAAACAATTAATGAACATGCACCTGTTAAGACACTAACAGCTTACAGACGGTAGGCAATTAAGATCATAGTTATGAAAACTTAGGGCACTAAAGAGCCCTTTCTACTGATTCTGAAAAACACCAAAAGATAGATGCCCAGGGTTCCTGCTCATCTGCGTGAACATGCCTTAGTCATGCTGCAAGGAGGCATGAGGACTGCAGATATTGCCATGGCCACAAATTGCAATGTCCGTACTGTGAGATGCCCAAGACAGCGCTACAGGGAGACAGGACGGACAGCTGATTGTCCTCGCAGTGGCAGACCACGTGTAACAACACCTGCACAGGATCGGTACATCCGAACATCACACCTGCGGGACAGGTACAGGATGGCAACAACAACAGCCCGAGTTACACCAGGAACACACAATCTCTCCATCAGTGCTCAGACTGTCCGCAATAGGCTGGACGGAGGGCTTGTAGGCCTGTTGTATGTAAGGCAGGTCCTCACCAGACATCACCGGCAACAAAGTCACCTATGGGCACAAACCCACTGCCGCTGGACCAGACAGGACTGGCAAAGAGTGCTCCTCACTGACGAGTCTCGGTTTTGTCTCACGGTCGGATTCTCGTTTATCGTCGAAGGAATGAGTGTTACACCTAGGCCTGTAATCTGGAGCAAGATCAATTTGGAGGTGGAGGGTCTGTCATGGTCTGGGGATGTGTGACACAGCATCATCGGACTGAGCTTGTTGTCATTGCAGGCAATCTCAACGCTGTGTTACTGTGAAGACATCCTCCTCCCTCATGTGGTACCCTTCCGGTAGGCTCATACTGACATGACCCTCCAGCATGACAATGACACCAGCCATACTGCTCATTCTGTGCATGATTTCCGGCAAGACAGGAAAGTCAGTGTTCTGCCATGGCCAACGAAGAGCACGGATCTCAATCCCATTAAGCACGTCTGGGACCTGTTGGATTGGAGGGTGAGGGCTAGGGCCATTGCCCCCAGAAATATCCGGGGACTTGCAGGTGCCTTGGTGGAAGAGTGGTGTAACATCTCACAGAAATAACTGGCAAATCTGGTACAGTCCATGAGGAGATGCACTGCAGTACTTAATCCAGATACTGACTGTACTTTTGATGTTGACCCTCCCTTTCTTCAGGGACACATTCAATGTATGCTAGTCATATGTCTGTGGAACTTGTTCAGTTTATGTCTCAGATGTTGAATCTTATGTTCATACAAATATTTACACTAAGTTTGCAGAAAATAAACACAGTTGACAGTGAGAGTTTATGTATAATACCAGCCAAATGTTTGGATGCACCTACTCATTACAGGGTTTTTATAAATGTTTACTTTTTTCTACATTGTAGAATAATAATGAAGACATAACTATGAAATAACACATGGAATCATGTAGTAACCAAGTGTTAAACAAATCAAAATACATTTTATATTTGAGATTCAAAGCAGCCACCCAATGCCTTGACATCTTTGCACACTCTTGGCATTCTCTGAGCCAGCTTCATGAGGTAGTCACTTGGAATGCATTTCAATTAACAGGTGTGCCTTGTTAAAAGTTAATTTGTGGAATTTCTTAATGCGTTTGAGCCAATCAGTTGTGTTGTGACATGGTAGGGGTGGTATACAGAAGATGGTCTTTTACCAAATAGGGCTAAATCCATATTATGGCAAGAACAGCTCAAATAAGCAAAGAGAAACAACTGTCCATATCTACTTTAAGACAAAGGTCAGTCAATCTGGAGAAAGTCAAGAACTTTGAAAGTTTCTAATGCAGTCACAAAAACCACCAAGCACTATGATAAAACTGTCTCTCATGAAAAACCCCACTGAAGACACCCAGAGGTACCTCTGCTGCAGAGGATAAATTCATTAGAGTTACCAGCCTCAAAATTGCAGCCCAAATAAATAAGTATCAGACATCTCAACATCAACTGTTCAGAGGAGACCGCATGAAATCAGGCCTTCATGGTCAAAATGCTGCAAAGAAACCACTACTAAAGGACACCAATGAGAAGAGACTTGCTTGGGACAAGAAACACGAGCAATGGACATTAGAAAGGTGGAAGTCTGTCCTTTGGTCTGATGAGTCCAAATGTGATATTTCTGGTTCCAACCGCTGTCTCTTTGTAAAACGCAGAGTAGGTGAATGGATGATTTCCGGGTGTGTGGTTCAACTGTGAAGCATGGAGGTCGTGGTGTGATGGTGCTTTGCTGGTGACACAGTCTGTGATTTATATAGAATTCAAAGCACACTTAAACAGCATGGCTACCCCAACATTCTACAGCGATACACCATCCCATCTGGTTTGCGCTTTGTGGGACTATCATTGGTTTTTCAACAGGACAATGACCGAAACCCCTCCGGCCTATGTAAGGGCTATTTGACCAAGGAGAGTGATGGAGTGCTGCATCAGATGACCTGGACTCCACAATCACCTGACCTCAACCCAATTGAGATGGTTTGGGATGAGTTGGACCGCAGAGTGAAGGAAAAGCAGCCAACAAGTACACAGCATTTGTGGGAACTCTTTCAAGACGGTTGGAAAAGCATTCCAGGTGAAGCTGGTTGTGTGCAAAGCTGTCATCAAGGCAAAAGGTGGATACTTAAAACAGCCGCACATGTGGTCAATCAGAATGAGTTATTCCACACAGAAGGCTTTTTATCAGTCCAAAATACCTCCACAGACGATCCCGGATGTGAAGTAGCCAGATGTTGAGGTCCTGGGCTGCCGTGGTTACAAGTGGTTTGCGCCTGCGAGGCCGGTTGGATGTACTGCCCAATTCTCTAAATCGACGTTGTAGGCGGCTTATGGTAGAAAATGAACATTCAAATCTCTGGCAACAGCTCTCTTGGACATTCCTGCTGTCCACATACCAATTGCACACTACCTGAGACATCTGTGGTATTGTGTTGTCTGACAAAACTGCACATTTTAGAGTGGCCTTTTATTCTCCCTGGTACAAGGTGCACATGTGCAATGATCATGCTGTTTAATCAGCTTAACGATATGCCACACCTGCCAGGTGGATGTATTATCTTGACAAAGGATAAATGCTCACTAACAGGAATGTAAACAAATGTGAAATTAGCTTTTTGTGTGGAGGGAAAGTGTCTTGTCTTTGATTTCAGCTAATGAAACATGGGACCAACATTGTACATGTTGCATTTATATTTTTGTTTAGTGTAGTTAACGCCATCTGCTCTAATTTGCACACAAAAAGTAATTGAAGAATATCTAAATGCATATTCCCATGAAACTGATTGATATCAAATGACTGGCATGCAGATGCAGTTTGAACATTTTGTGAAGAATTATAATTCACGATTGATGGCGATAGCCTATTTTGAAATTAAAGATGTGTGTATTTATAATCCCCCACCCCGCATGCATCCTGAAAATACATTTAATTAACTGAAAAACATAACCAAGAAGTTCAATTTCCTACATTTATTATTATTTTTTTTAAAAATCATAAAATGTTTCTTACCACAACAAAAAAAGCTTACATTCTGCACGTTGCACTGAGTGATAGTAAGGGGGTGGGTGAGAAACTCCAACACAGAGAGAACACACACACACGGGACAGGCTTACTCTACTGACAAACACACCATGGAAATCAACCCATCCAAAAAAATACATAATGTTCACTAGTCTGTCAGGAGACTCCAAATATTTAGACAAATGTGTTTTAAAAATACAGATACAAGAGATGGAGTAGATAACTACACTCTAAAAATGCAGAACGTCTACATTAAGCACAGGAATGTTGCCCTTTAAAAATAAAAATAAAACAAAATGCCCACAAACCAGGGGATTTGCTTCAATCTGAGTCTCCTTGTTTAGAGGAACTGACCAGAGGACTGCTTCACACTGAAATATAAAGAGTAAAAAGAAAAAAATAAGAGAATTCACATGAGTCAATTAAGATAGATAGGAGGGGTTGGGGTGGGAGAGGGGGACGAGAGTCAGAGACGCAGAGAGAGGGCACAGGATGTGGGCGTAGTCTGAGCCAAGGGTTAGTCCTGGTGTCCGAGCAGGTGCAGTGCGCTGAGGGAAGAGGAGGGGAGGGAGGCAGGGTTAGTCACCATGGCTACGATGCAGCGTTAGCATATTAGCATCCACGCAATGAGACAGGCTGAGGGTTGCTGGGGAGACAGAAGAGGAGGAGCCTGTGCCGTTTGGCAGACTGTGATTTGTTGTCGATTCATCTAACTAAAAACAACAAAATCACTAGTCTTCCACACAGCAACAGGCAGGGAAGAGGTCCACTCCCTGCTTCACACTGAAACGGCTCTTAAGTCATAAAATCACAATTCACCAATCACATTCTTCAAAAACCAGACATTACCAATTAAAATATGGATCTCCAGTTTCGTATCAATATAATAATAGTTATACAAGAATTCTGTACAGTTCAATACGCAGACATTTCCCAAGGGGAAGCTCAAACTACCTGCACATTGCATGGGAGGAAGTGGTTAGTCACCATCAGCAGACAGAAATAAAATAAGAGGGTAAAAAAATATATATACATCTAGACATATATTTTGAGATCAAAAAGTAGGTTAAAACAGGGAGGAGAATGTATAGAAAGGCAGACATGATCTCTATTCACTCAGAGGGCATCCAGAACTTGCCTATTCTGCAATAGGTACTGAGCGTTTTGGATCTGGTCCTGGGTGCCGCTGATGGTGATGATGCGGTCTTCTGAACCCTCCAGTGGTTCGTCAATCTTAATGGAGGCGCCAGACTCATGCCGGATCTGCTTGATCCTCTGGCCTCCCTTACCGATGATGGAGCCGGCCAGCTGGAGAGAACAACTCCACAGTCAACAGAACGTGATGCACAAGAAAAGTGTAAAAATATATGTGTGAGAGAATGTGGGTGTTGTGCTGCATTAGGGTTTCATAGGCCATGGTGGGTGAGACAGACCGAGTCATTACTCTGTATGTCATTTGTCAAACTCATTCCACGGGGATCTGAGAGTCTGCAGGCTTTCGCTCCGCCCTTGTACTTGATTGATGAGTTAAAGTCACTAATTAGTAAGGAACTCCCCTCACCTGGTTGTCTAAGGCTTACTTTAAAGGAAAAACAAAACCGGCAGATGCCAGGCCCTCCATGGAATGAGTTTGACACCCCTGCTGTATGTGAACAGAGTATGTGGGGCAAAGAGTCATCCCTCTGGTTATACACTCACGTCTTTGGGGATCGTCACTTGTGTGGTGATGACTGGCCCTCCCATATCATTATAGGAACCGCGTCCACCTAATACAGACAAGTAGAGATCAGAGAAAAACTTGAGCAAGTGTGGAGGTTCTATTAACAGAACATATTTAATGATACCATGAGCTAACAACATTGAATACCAGGCTGCCGAGAGGCGTTTCTATACTCACCAGACTGATAGGAGTTCCAGGACGAGCTGTTATCTGTTTGAAAGGAGAGACCGAGAAAATAGATCTACACTTAGGGAAATTGGCCTTACAGGTTGAAGTTTATTAGAAAATATGCTTAAATCTACATATCCACAGCAGACTGGTACCATAAACAAATAAGTATTTACCAACCTGATACACAGAGTAGACCAACACATTTTAAAGATGATATTCCATATAAAAATAACTGAAGTAAAATGATAATAGACTAGAAGCCCTGGTGTAAAACAATATGCTCAAGACTTGAGTCAGTGTAATAGTAGCCCAGCTGAAATCAGGTTCTAGAACATACACTGGAGAACCACTGGCCTTCGATTGTCATTGCTGTCTCCAGTGGCACAATTGAACTCAAACTGGCATTCTAGACAGAACCCCATAGGAAGAGCAGAACAACTCACCATATCCACCCGCACCCTGCAGAAAAGAGAGGGGGAGCCAGGTTAAACCCACATCACAGATTTCCTTCTGATCTGGTGTATACACTCATGGATGCATGCAATCCCGGCCTTGCATGGTCAGGATTGAGTTGCCCAGCTTGTCCAAAAGCCCCTATTTGATACTGTAGAACCCTCCCCCTGCTTGCAACTCTATTAGCCACTCACTCCACAGCTTTCACCTGCTATTCAGAGGCTCCTCAGTCACCAGGGCAACAAGCGATTCAAAAAATCAGTTGCCGAGCAACCGAAGGCAGTTTCTGCCAGCTTTCAAAGAGCCCACTCATCTGACAACAAAGCATTATTATTAACACCTAGCAACCACAGCATAGTCCCCCCCATGATTGAGTAGATAGTCGTGGTTATGGTGGTATGGGTAATTATAACCGTGGGTAAGTAACCCATTACCTGTGTGTATGGTTAACTGTGGTAAACTCGTGTTTATTACAATTCATGTTAGTGGTAAATCTATTGCTGGGATTTATTGTGTGGTTAGCTGTGGTCATTATCAGGCAATTGCAATCATTGTCTAGGAAAGTCCTACAGCCTTTTCAGTCTATGATGATGCTTTCAGCCAACAAATGCCAAGAGGACTGCTGCATGCATTTAGTCATATGTCACTAACCATGTTATCACCATAGCGATCTCCTGGTCTCCCTCGCCTGTCACTGCTGAGAGAGAGAAAATGCAAGTCTGACATGAGGAAAATATTGACATGGCAGAGCGTGCTTTTTCAGCAGATCTCTGATCCAAGTCAAACAACAGACAGAGAAAAACACAGCATTCACACAAAAGTAAGAGGTGATGACAGACTGATGGCAGAGCTGAGACACTGATGAGACCAGTAAATCAGAGGACCAGTCTAAGGCAAGACTGGCTGCCTCACCACAGTGCTGACTGGCTGCCTCACCACAGTGCTGACTGGCTGCTTCACCACAGTGCTGACTGGCTGCTTCACCACAGTGCTGACTGGCTGCTTCACCACAGTGCTGACTGGCTGCTTCACCACAGTGCTGACTGGCTGCTTCACCACAGTGCTGACTGGCTGCTTCACCACAGTGCTGACTGGCTGCTTCACCACAGTGCTGACTGGCTGCTTCACCACAGTGCTGACTGGCTGCTTCACCACAGTGCTGACTGGCTGACTCCAAACCAGGGGATTCTGCAGGAGAAGTACTTACTTTTGTCTGTCATCTGCACTGCCCCGATAGGAATCATAGGAGTAATGGTCATCTCTGTAAACAACGTGGAAATGGAACACACACATGAGCCCACACACACACTATGAATGAAATACATACTTAAATGGAATCATATATCTGCTGCACCTTTAAGAGCAAACCGATGTAGACAAAGCCAAATGGATTGCAAGAGATTTAGAGAAGGAGATGGCAATGGGCGATGGTGTAGCTCTCTTACCCTCCTCTGTGTGGTGGGGCCAGCGGCAGGTTGCGGCCACGGCTCCCTCCCCTTCCCCCTCTTCCTGGGTGGGGTGGTGGGGGTCCACGGCGGGGGCTCATCTCCTCATAGTCCCTGCGGGCGGGGGGCATGGGCCCACCTCGACCACCTCGCCCAGAGGGCATCCGGTCAAACCCTCCGCCACCACGTCCGCCTCGCATGTGGAAGCCTCCCATGGGGCGCCGTCCACCACCACCAACACCTCCGCGCTCCTCAAACATCACGGTGAAGCCGCCGTAGTCATATGTCTCGTCATAGAAGTTAGGGTCGTAGGGCTGGGTGCGCCCTTTTATGGGAGCCTGAGGGGGACAGGATCACACAATTTCTACAGTTGACTGGCTGTGGTTTTTACACTGGTATGTGGCATGTTAAGCAGCTCAGTCAATGGTTCAATAAGAGAACCAACAGTTTGATCAGAACACCAACCTCGGCGATGAGATCCAGCATGATCTTGATGCACTCGACGACACGCTCAGACTTGCCACTGACCAGAACCACACGGTCTGTGGACTGGGGACAGCACTCCTGGAACAGCTTGATGTTGGTCTGGGTGTTCTGCAATGGTCAAAGTAAACACTGGTCAAATAAGACAAAGCAATGCCATTGGTCTGAGAAGAACCCACAGAAAAACATGGAATCAGGGTCACCTACAGTAAGCTCAAAGGAAAATGTGAATTCTTATGGGACAGGTTTATCTCCCTGGTTTTAAGATGTTCTCCCATTTTTTTAGCTACTGAACATGACCCAGGTGAGAAGTTTGGTGTAACTGTACCTCTCGCAGCTCTTTAATCTTTGCTCCCTTCACACCAATGATGCTGCCTGCCAGGCTCTGGTGGATCAGCAGCCTCAGCTCACAGTCAAAGTCCATCCCATTGTACTGTTGGTACTAAGGAGGATTGGGGGCAATCAGAGAAAAGGACTTTAGCATCACCATATTCAGATGTGTGCATTTGAAATGTATATGTTTTGTTTTTATCAACACACTCAATGTCTAGCTGTATCATAGGACTATCAATGAAAATGGTAGGCAGCCATTAGGCTCATCTCCAACCCAGGCTCACCTCCTCCAGAGTAGGGATGATCTTGAGCAGGATGTCTCCAACGGTCTCGATTTCCGCACCGATGCTCAGAATTCTTTAGAGCCACCAATCACAGTGCAGGGCATTCCCAGGAGGACCAATCAAATGGTGAGAGGGACATAGAGGAAACAAACAGTATTTCAAAGCCGGGGTCAACTCTCCCTCAGCAAAAATTCCAACCACACCATCTAATAACGAATTAAAAACCCATTCCCTCCCACCCGCTGTTGGGTATGAACCAGGTAGCACTCCCATTGAAATAGATTTACTAGAATGAGCATTCCCATTCAAGTCAATGTTCTGTGAAGAGTGTACCAATGGCCATATCTAGTAATTATATTTCCATGTGCACCCTCCAAAATCACAACTGAGGAATAGAAATGGACAGACCAAAACCCATTGATATCTATATATAACATAGCAACAGATATCCATACATAGACAAATAAAGACTGAAAAAAAAAGTAACTCCCTTCAAAGTGTGTCTGACAAAGAAGAGGAACCAAAAAAAAAAAAAAAAAAAACAGGTAAAAGGAACCCAAAGAAAGCAAGTGTGTTTTAGTGACCGCTGGAAGAGGGAGAGGGAGGAAAGGTTGGTGGGTGGTTTGCACCGATGGGGCCTGCTGCCAGCGCACTAAAGGAACTGTACTGTGGCTCAACATGGGGGAGAAAAAAAAGGAAAAAGAACAAAAAGGCCAAAAAACAAAACAACAAGATGACAGTAGTAGCCGAAGCCAACAAAAAAAAACATCAAACTATGGAACAGTTTAAAGTTAACTTAAAGATGGATGAGAGTTGGCAGGGCAACAGAGAGTTATGCTCCCCACTATTGGACAGAAGGATGTTGAGGGAAGGCAAGGGCATGGGCCACAGGCATGAGGTGACAAATAAGTTCATATTCAACAGTTTCAACAATGGCAAAGGTTATATGAAGTGTAAAGACAAGAAATAGACATACAACACTTGAGCCCTAGCTGCTCTATGGCAGAACATTCTTTACAGTATTTACAGTGGTCAAACCGCCCACAAAAATCAAAGAGGGAGCAAGGAAGAGGGTATGGGGGGATGTGAGAAACTAAAACAGACCAGCACACCGATTCTGAGAAGGAGGGAGGTGAGGAACGTGGAAGGGAAAGATACTGTCACTGAAATAAAATATAGAATGTTGAAATACGGTCATTAGAACAGAGGCAGGTTTAAAGTATTTGTTGAAACCCTCACTAAAAACAGAGGCTTATAATGGTGTCACTGAACAAATGGAGGAAAGTTTACATGTTTGTCACAGGAACAGAGGCAGATTTTGATATTGTCACTAGAACAGAGGCAGGTTTGTTTGTTTATTTCCTGTAGTCAGGTAGTGAGAGGGAGGAGCTTAGGGACATACCGCTCAGGCCCACTGCTGTCTGGGACTGACACACTGGCATTGAACTGCAAGGGCCGTGGGCGTGGCATGGGCAGGGGCCATTCGAGCACACAGATGTCAATCAAGTAAGGCGCCCATTTAGGGAGGGGCACGATTATGGGCAGGGCCAACCAGGGTGTCAGGTGGGCGGGCGCAGGAGGGGCGATCCAGAACATGGGCAACAGAGGAAGTGGGCAAAAATAAACAAAAATAAAAAACAGGAGAGGGAAGAGGGAGGGGGAAGAGGAATACATTTTAATACAGGCTAATATTCTTCATTGTGATTTCATTCTCTGAGATTTTTTTGTTTTAAGAGTGCAGAAGTGTAGATAGAAAAGGAGAAGACAAAGGTATTGAGGTAGAGAAAGACCGGTAGAATGAACGAGAGCAGAAAAGGAGGGGGAGATGTAGAGAGGAAGGTGAGATAGGGATAGTGGTAGAGGAGAGGGAGAAGAGTGGAGAGTAGAGAAAGAGAGAGGTAATGGCATTAAATTAGTTGAGAATTGGCCAGGTTGTTTATATACAAGACATTTCTTATAGAATGATGAATTGGCTTTGGGTGCTATAACAGCTCTATCCTAAAATACACTGGGCCCACTCAAGTATTAATGACAGTCTTAGTGGTGCCGATGCCTGGTAGTAATATCACTATTCGTTAAACAAAAAAAGGCCAACTGTTTCATATCGATATGCGGGCGCCATTTGATTACAATGACGTTACACTTTGGAGGGAATATACCATAACCGGTATAAAGCAGGTCTCAATACACATATCCCTGCATTAACCGTTACCCCAAAACAGCATAGCTTAACTTCCCCAACCACAGTTAATAACAGACACATTTTCTTAAGGCCAAACTACCAAATGCCCCAACTTTCAAATATAAAGTATTAAAATCATACATTCCCAAAGTACATCCCAGTATAAGGGGGTGGGTACTGTTAATATAACCCGCGCTTACCCCAATAAGAAAAGGTGTAAATGTACTCACGTCTGTGCGCAGGGATTTTATGTTTTTACCACCCTTCCCAATCACGGCTCCTGCATTCTGAAGCAAAAAGAGAGAAGTCAGATGATAAACTTATTGTGATTAAAAAAAATGAAATCCTCAACTACATAATTGAAAACGGATATTGACGGCATTAAATCGGACAGTGAACCACAGGGGGTAGAAAAATGTAAAAGTTAAACTCCTAGATCTGGTCAAACAAAGGTTCAATAAAAGAATTGGGGAGGAAAGAAGACAGGCTACATTGCAGGAAATGCCATGAGGAGATTGTAAATGAGGAACAGAAAGCGGACTGACTTTGCTCTGCAGGAGTATGCGGAGCTCCACCATGTCCTCTGTGTTCCTGGAGCGCTTATATGACTGCTCCTCATCGGCGTCCTCCGCAGGACGCTTACCTGAGAAGGAAAAATACTGACTTTAATTTCCCACATACACAGGTTCTCTAGTTCTGCATTCAATTGATGTAAAAACAATACACACTTAATACTAATTTCCCACTCATTGTACTTACATGTTAAAACTGTATAGATTTAATAGACATGGTTTGTTCACTACACACATCTGCTCTGAACTTTTTCAGCACATATCTGGCAGCTACAATTTAGGAACTGAAATGCTTATATTTTAGACCATTGATAAATAAGTAATGAATACAGGAGAGGACATAGACGGAGTACCATACAGATTACATTATTTAAAATAATTATACTGTTAATATTCATTTGATATACTAGTAACATATAATTAATACGTGAAGGGATTATAACTCACCGTTGGTTTCTGTGTTGCTGAATGAGGTATCTTCTTCTTGTTGTTCAATTTCTGTCTCCATTGTCAGTTAACACCGGGCAAGGTAGGCCAGGCACCTCGGTCCTGGGAGCAGGTAAGAGTGGGGAGAAAGGACAGGGCTCCTCGGTCGTACTGGCTGTGAGGGGGGACATGGTCGATGTAACTTGATGAGAGTGAGATTTTGAGTTTTCAGAACTGACGAAATAGTCAGTATGGCAGATGAGACTAGCCTGGTAACCAACACTTACCGCTATTTATTGCGAGAAGATGGGCGTGTTATGGGCGGAACGTAACAAGTCTCAGAGCCGCTGCTAACCTATTGAGAAAAAGCTTAGGTTGATTAACGTTAGCTAGTGCCATAAAAAACCGTGCCCAAGAATAATCTTACATGACACATACGCTTACAAAACTGTAATAAATGCGGATTAAGGTTGGGTAATGACACATTTCATAAAATAAAACAGCAGATGTGATGAGGTGAAGCATCTGGAACAGCATTGATTCAAAGAAATGCGTGAGTTGAGCTCTTTACAATTTTGGAAATAAAAATGTAACATTTAAAAAAATGTAACCTATATAGCTAGACAAGTCAGTTAAGAACAAATTCTTATTTACAATGACGGCCTACACAGAGGAGAACAGATGACAATTTACGTTACTGAACTGATCATAATGATGCGGAATTAATTGATGCACATATAATTTATGTATCTAAAGTCAATCGCATGAATGAAGTATATATGCCGTTGCATTTGACAATATATTCGACATGGCACAATGTCGAAATCTGAGTCTGGACAACTGAGAATGTCAATGCAGAGGGCTCGTCTCAGAACCATCTCGCACCGAGAATTATCTTGATCTTAGCTACACTGGACACATGTTTAGCTAACTACGGTAAAGGTATGCGTTTCCTCATCGGACATTCCGTTCAGATTAATGATGTGCGCATAACGTTTGAGTACCCAACTGTGTAGGTAGCTCTCTAGGCTAGACGAGAAAATGTGCTCGCTAGCTAGGTGAGTAAGAACAAACTAGCATCCATCTTGGGAAGCCAGTAAGTGCATTCAGTTGGCTAAAGATGGCTAGCTAACGTTAGCTTCTGTTGTTTAACTAGCTAGCCGTTGGGCTGCTAATATTATGTAGGTAGCTAGTTTAGTAGTTATGGGCATGAAGAAACAATGTATAACTTTAAATAAACCTATGAAATCCATATCTACAATTGACGATTAATATTCTAAATGTAGCCGTGTAAACTAGCTAGCTATGATGAAAACAGCTAGCTAAAGTAACTTGCTAACGTTACACCGGATACAATAATTAGCTAACATTTGCTAGCTAGCCATGCATGGCTGGCATTGCTTTGGTCATGTAGTTACGCAAATGATTTTGCTCATACCATCGCATTAACATGTAATCAAATGTAATGTATTTGTTACAGAGCTAAATATAAATGTGTGTAAAACAGACCTGCTCTACACCTTGTATCGCTACTCGTTTTCGACCCTTCTCACTCTGACGAAGAACGCAAGCACAAAAATGGCTCTGAAAAAGTGCACTAAAGAAAGATGTTAGCCGCTTCGAGTGAATTGGAAATAAAGAGCAAGCATTGGACAGCTCGTATGCCATTCACAGGATGGAGGCGTGTCTCAAACGATGTTGTTGCTCATTCTTCCGTGGTCCTTGCTGTAAGGGATCGTTGGGACGTACATCCCCCCCAATAGAAGTTGTAAGGTAAAATGAGGAAATTGGGCTTGGTAGGGTTTAGGATAGGGACGTCCCAAGGATATCGGATTGCAGTGATGATACCTTCCGGTTTTCACGACCATAGCCACAAAGTCAAAATTGGCTATCGTACAAATTTGTAAAAACAAAAATGTGCTTTTTGGTCATACTTTAAGGTTAGAGTTAGGCATAAGGTTAGCAGTTTGGTTAGTGTTAAGGTTAGAGTTAGGTTTCAAATCGGATTTTAAGATGAACATTTTACCAATAGGCGGGGTTTATGACTTTGTGTCTGTGGTAACTCATTCTTCCGTACCTAGATAGTTTGCTTGATTTGCAGCAGGCTTCGCTTTCAGTCTTGCTGATAATGTGAATACTTACTAGTTATGTTCATATAGGGATGTATCTTGCTAATTCTATCATAGTTCTAAAATGTAGATAGCACACCTTTCGTATGCTTCGCGAAATATCCAAAAATGTATTATGGGAGCTTGCCTAAGCTACCCACAAACATTTTCACACTATTCTGCCTCCACATTTTTGGCGCCTTGGCGATTCGCCCAACGAAAAGCAGCTGTACTAGTCTTCTCGTACAGAAAGACTAAAAACCATTGTAAGTAAATGAAGGTTTCTCATTTTTTAAGTGACTGTCACTGTTTGATATTAAGTTACTTCTGAGTTTCTTGCTTTCCAATACATGCATGAACACTAGCTTTCTGTTTCTTCAGACTACTGAAATTAATGTTCTTTCCATTCGTTCCATTCCCATTGAAAACAACCGTCCCGTTCTTATTATACTTCAGTACACAGATTGTCATATGCATGGCCAGTGAGTCTGCTCTCACTCTGCCCTCTGGCACTTTGTAGGCATATGAGAAATTGCCTGGAGGTTCTGGTCAACTGTTAAGTAGCACCACCTGACAGAGCGGGGATGAGCCCTCAGGATGTGCTAGCAACCCAGACCTGGCTCCAGTCCTCTTGGCAGATCCAGGTGCCTTTCGCCTGGCTAGAGGCATGTGTGGAGTGGCTGCAGCAGGAAAGAGGTGGTGCCCCCCTGCCTCAACACCAGCTTAATCAGCAGGTACTATTTCATTAACCATTTTTCTCAACTCAGGTACAAATTAATTGAAGCTCTTTACGCAAATGTAACATTTGTGTCGTTGCAGGTCCTGGATCAGTGGCTGCTGACCGACCTACGTGACCTGGCCCACACTGTGCTCCCTGCAGGGCTATATCAGGCCCAGAAGTCGGAGCTCAGCGGCAGCTTCTGCGTGCAGCTGGACTCCCTACTGGACATTAGCCAGCCTGCCTATGGCCAGCTTCAGGGCTGGAGGGGCACTGACTGTACCAACGAGGCTGTGTCAGCCATCACCCAGGCTACCCAGCGGACCTGGGAGGCCAAACCCACACGCATGCTGCTGCTGCAGCTCACTGATGGCGTGCAGACCCTGGAGGCCATGGAGTACCAGCCCATCCCTGCACTCAGCACCACCCTCAAGCCAGGAGTCAAACTGCAGCTGCAGGGCCAAATAACCTGCCGGCTAGGGGTGCTACTGCTGAAGCCAGGCAACGTAAAGGTGCTGGGAGGGGAGGTGGAGGAGCTGGGTGAGAGGCACTCTCAAGGGAAGGTGCTATGCAGGGCTCTGGGACTGCCTGAGGAGGAGCCACAGGGTCCGGCTGAGCAGCCAGAGGTCCCACAACCAGTTAACCAGCAGGCTGACAACCAGGAATCAGACGACCTAGAGCTGCTGGCCAACCTGGAGACCCAGGAGAGGCAGGTGGGGTGGAGTGTGGAACCCAGCCTGGAGAGTGGCTACAGGACCCGCAGTGAGGAATCCTCTGCCTCTTACAGAAATGCCTCGTTGCAGAGTCGGCACATTGAAAGCCTTGCAGATTCTCTACTCGTAACCTCACCCCATGAGGTCATTGAACTAGACAATTTGGACATCCCAGATGAGGACTTTGATGACCTTCCCCTGGATGAGCTTGATGATATGATTTTCCAGGAGAGCCCAATCCAACTGACAAACGGGAGGGATAATCAAAGAGACAACCTGAGGAGAAGGCAGGAAGAAGTATCTAACCACTACGCTCCACCATTAGATGACATGAGAAACGAAAGCCATTTTGACTCCCTTGATGAGAGGGATGATCCTGTTTTGGATGAGGACATGAACTGCTTCTTCCCACCAGAGCCAAAAGCTCCTAGACATGAGCAAAGACGAGATAGTACCTGTGTCAGAGAACTGGGAACAGGCCAGCCCTCTGTGGCAGGAGCAGAGAGGCTCTCAACCAAAATCCCAGAGAGTGCGGCGACTGTGACGCTCGATTCATCCCCGTTTACGTACCTGTGTTTGCTGCAACAGGTTGCTGCGGGCGCCTCAGGCCTGCTGGAGTGCATGAGTGAGGTGTGCGTGAAAGCCTTCATCGTCACCCTGCAAGGGAACCTCAAATGCAGTAAGGGGGAGTGGCTGGTCAGCGCCTCCATCTCTGATGGAACTGGTTACATGGACGTTCACCTCTCAGACCAGGTTCTGACGGGCCTGCTGGGGTTCTCAGCGGCTGAGAAGTCAAAGTTAGACCCGGCCCGGAAGGACGCAGGGATGAAGGCGTGTCAGCAGGGCCTGGTGGACATGTGTTGCGTGATGACTCTGAGGTTGGACCCTGCCGGTGGGAAGGCTGTGGTCCTCAAGGCTGATGCAGTCACAGAGGAGGACTTCCGAGCCCTGGAGGAGAGGGTGAAAGGCAGGAGGACTCTGGGACATGGACCAGTGAAGGCTGCTGAGGGGAGGACGGCTCATAATAATGGCTGGAATGGAGTGAATGAAATGGCATCGAATGGATGGAAGCCATGTGTTTGATGTATTTGATACCATGCCACTTATTCCACTCCAGCGATGACCATGAGACCGTCCTCCCCAATTAAGGTGCCACCAACCTTCTGTGATGTGGGCTATGGAGGACTTATTTGGGGAATTCTGGGTTGTGATGACTGCCTTGGATGTAAGTGGATTTCCAGCTCTCTGGCCCTGGTCCACTCTCATGCTTTACGGTGTCTCTGTTAACTTAACTTAATTCATGCAGCCATTAGGCTACTATGTTCAAGTGCAACAATGTTAATAAATATACATTATTCTTTTATTTTTTTGTGTTTTGAATGTGAAGGAACACACGCTTATTACAGTACTGAAATACAGTATTTTTAAGAAGAGCCTTCAGTATTTGATAGTAGGTATGCAACTGTGTAGATGTCCCTCACTGATGGTTGATTAGATTAACTGTTGCTAATGTATGACAGTTATTTTGATGGATAAATCCTATTTGAATGTTATTCTCTATCCTAGGGAACTTAGAATTACTTTTCACCATCCCTGCTTTTGCTACAGGTCAGTCCGTGTAGTTTACTACACAATGACACATTTTCGGTCATATACCTCTGTTAGTCATTGAGTTGTAAGAGTGGTGCTCAGGCCATGGGCAATTCGCTCTTTTCCCCTGTAAAGAGACAGAGTAAAAGTCATCCTTGGCTCATTGCTATTCTGTGTTGTGCACACGTATCCAGAGCTTTCGTCTGATTTCATTAAGCCCTAACCAAAATTAGTAGCCTGCGTTGCATGTCATTAGCCTGTTATGCGTTAATGACTGGGCCCACCGTGAGAAGGGTGTAGTCCAGAGTAGTGAGCACCCATAGGCCTGGGGAATTAGCTATAGAATGGGACGACGGGCTTGGTTGGGTGGGTGGATTAGAGGGAAGCCACACATTGGTACAATGTTCTGTGTTATTCATATTGTTACACGGATGAAATTGTATTTATAGGTTGCACACTGTATTTATTTGGATATTGAAGCCAAACATTTTTATGTGTCTACTCCAGCATTTTGGATTGAAGTGTTTCATATGAGGTGACATTATAGAATGTCACCTTTTTATTTGAGGGTATTGCCATTTGTCTGTTTTACTGTTTGGAAATTAAATCACTATTTATCTGCTCCCCCCATTTAAAGAAGCCATAAGGATTATGGATTATCATGAATAAAGGTCATACACCCCCCTGTTATTGGTAATGGTAAAGGGTTTATGATGTTGTAGCTCTCACTCATTATTCATGATTAACTAATGAGTGTTAAGATATTTCTGATCTGCTCACTTAAACACAATCCAGTCAGTTAAAGTCCCAAGCTTGGTGTAGTCATTGAGTGAAAGGTATATGGGCCCAAATACAACACTTTTCACTATGATACACTAAGTGAATTTGGCTGAATAATTGACATCTTCACATGGGGGGACCAGATACATAGTGCTTTCATTTCCAAACGGTAAAACAGATATGTATGGAACTGCCCTCAAATATAGGTGACAATCTAATGTCGCCTCATATGAAACATTTACATTTCAAATCCAAAATGCTGGAGTGGAGGAGATGAATAAAAATGTTTAGCTTCACTGTCAAAATAAATATGGTATTCAGCCTACAAATACCCTTTCCTGCCTCAAATGTCATCCATGTAACAATATGAATAAGTGTACCTCTCTTCACAGTCCCCAAGTCCAGAACTATGGGAGGCAGGCACATCGTACTACATAGAGTCATGACTACATGGAACTCTTCCACATCAAGTAACTGACTCGAGCAGTAAAATTTGATTTAAAAAAACATGAAAACACCTTATGAAACTGCGGGGACTGTAAAGCAACACAAACATTGGCACAAACACATGCATACACAAGATAATATACGCACTATACATACACTCGGATTTAGTACTGTAGATATGAGGTAGTGGTGGAGACGGGGCCTGAGGGCGCTTTCTGAGGGGGCGGTGTTTTGTGAAATCTGTGAATGTATTGTAATGTTTTAAAATTGTATAAACTGCCTTAATTTTGCTGGACCCCAGGAAGAGGAGCTGCTGCTTTGGCAGGAACTAATGGGGATCCAGAATAAATACAAATACCTCAAATCCAAAATGTTGGAGTATAGAGCCAAATTAAATATTTTAGCTTCACTGTCCATACATATAGAAAGAAGGGAGTGTATATGCCGAGGATGATTACAAAGGCTCAGCTGGTTGGCGTGTGGTGCTTGCAACAACATGGTGGTGGGTTTGAGTCGCTTGAATAAAAAGGTCTGCTAAATAGCAATACCGTATTAATGCATAGATACCTTGATCTACAGACCTTGTTCATGCACTACTCTTATAATACATGATAAATAGTCTGAACTTCATGAAATAAACTCTTGTGTTCTAGCAAGGTGTCTTTCCCCTGTTATTAGGAGTAGTGTGAATTACTTTAGAAGCAACATCAGAACATTTTGACTTTGCTAAGAGGCCATTCGCAATGTTATTTCCCTGATTTTATACCACCCCCCTGCCACATCCCCTCTTTCTGTTGCAGTCTGCCTTTACGTTCTCCAGCAAGTTTGTATGTTCCCGAATTACAGGTGAGTGGTGGTGGGTGCATGGAGAGACGTGCTAATTTCTCTAATGCTCGTACCACAGATGTAGTGTACCCTTTTGGTCCTTTCGTTTTTAGAGGAAAAATGAACATCAGCAAACCAAACTAATACCCGCAGCTGTAATTTAACTTCCCTATTAGAGATGGGTAATGAAAAATCCACTTAGGCCTGGCCTCTTTGTCTGAGTTCCATGAAGATCAGCAAATGGGTTTCTCTGCCAGAGCCGTCCCTGTTTGTGTGTTTCCAAGTTGAAGATGCGCGTCATTAGGGAATAGAAATTACAGGAAAATTGGTCTCACAAAAGATTTGGTACATTATTTTATCCAGACGTTGATGGGATGGGAATTATTAGGATCTAGCAGAGAGTGGGTTCAAGCAGAGGCAGAGCCATATCTCTTCAACTGACTGGGTTCAAGAGGTCAAATTCTGTGATGTTTGTTCATCATTCTAGTACAGTATGAGTCATGCTAATGACGTGGCCATCATGAAATTAGTTTTTAGGCACACTAGAACGATTAAATGTTTTATCTAAATGAAGACAGTTTGGAGTTTATTGTCCCTCATTACTCATAACTGCATGTTCTATGAGCATCTATGATTTATGGTTGTTTACAATCATTGGACCTGAATAGTTTTTTTAAAACAACAATGAGAACATCTGACGACTGACAAATGTATGAGCAGAGGACACTTGTGTCATGATCAAAAATATTGTCGGCTATGGCAGGGCTGATTTGTTGCAATAAAGCACGGTAGGATCAAGTATGCTCTTTGTACTGCAGTATTGCAATATAATATAATTGAAGGAGAACTGCTCAATGACATGAAGCCTGAAGTTTTGTGGTCCAACTCACTGGAATATAGCGTTCCAAAACTAACCATCCTTCCTGAATCTCTCACACTCTCTCCTATGGAAAAAAAAAAACAATACGAAAATGATTATAAGTGATGGGGGGGTAAAACTGCAATTACTGAACTAAATTGATTTGGTATTTTGCATCCATTCAGTGCAGCGGTGCATAGTTAACCTTACCAGACTAATGGAAAAGCCATACCCTGGGTGCGCTGAAAGAGCTTTAACAGCACTTCGACGAACAACTCACTGGACACAGACGTCAATTCAATGTCTTCCACGTTGGAAAAAACATTCAGTCAACCTGTGTGCCCAGTGGGAACGGCTTTTCCTTCCTTACCTTTTGTTCTACTGTATTATTGACTGTATGTTTTGTTTATTCCATGTGTAACTCTGTGTTGTTTGTGTCGAATTGCTACGCTTTATCTTGGCCAGGTCGCAGTTGCAAATGAGAACTTGTTCTCAACTAGCCTACCTGGTTAAATAAAGGTGAAATAAAATAAATAAACCCACTTCCAAGGCACAGTCAGTCCATTCTCACACCATACGCAATAATTACATACATTTGAAAATGTATGAAAAGATTGAGAGAATGGGTGATTCAGACAAAAAAAGACCGAATTCATTGGCCTCCACTTGTCCTTCACTAAATGGGAGAGCGGTCTGTCAAACTCCTCAATTAGAGGGTAATTGAATGAAAATGGTATAAATCATGTTCATGTTGACCTGACACCACCTCAACCCCCTTACCTTCCCAATTCTGAATAGCTGGAAGCCATGTGTTGTGTTCATTAGGCACCAAATGGAAGAAACAGACTGGATTTTTGTAATTTGTTGGAAAATGTTTTCCATTGCGTGCCCTAATGAACACAAACCTGTTCTCGTGTGTTAGGGAGGAGGACAGGATGTGATGGAGGTGAGGGTCATATACCTATGCACAGTCTTTTATTACATGCCTCCTTTAGGGAGTTGGCACAGACCCCCTCACGCCACCCACTGAACTATCCATGTAGATATTGATCTAATCTCTGAAACCAGTACCAAATTTCACGTGTGCTGGATGGCTACTTGTTTTTTTTCTGGGCGCTGAGGTGTTCAAATCGACACTGTACAGAAGCATTTTTTATGTTTGTTTGTTTATGTGTGTGTATTGACTTGCCTATGTGTGTTTATTGGTACTTTTGGGTGTTTATTGGTTTAGATATTGCCTTTCATTCATGATATGAAAAAGGTCATCAGGAAACCACTGAGAAAAGTATAAATTAAGGGAAACATTATACCTCAAAAGGAACTGTGTGTGTTAGAGAGAGGGGGCTAAAGTTGACTCCAACTCTCTTCTAATTCAGTCACCTTTGCCCCAAGGTCCCTATGTCTATGGTTCTTCGTCTGGATTAAAACAGGTGTGGTTGATAACAGTGTTCTTAACAGTGAGGCACCAGGAGCGGGAACATCATGTCTATGAGTGCCACACAGCTGGAGCGACACGAGCCACCAGAGAGCCCGCTGCTAATCACTTAATTGTCGCCACACACCAGCACTCTGTAAACAACTAGCGCTTCGGCAACAGAGGTTATGCTGAATTATACCAACATAATTATGATCATCAGCGTCTCCCTCGGTCAGAAACACAGTCACTCTGTCTGGGGACTTGATTAGTGTTATTAATCTGTTAAACCGAAAATGTAACAGCTGGCAACCAATAGTCTTATCAATTAGAGTAAATGATCATGCGCTGGAGAATAACATTTAAAGTACCAGTGTTTGTTTTCTTAATAGAAAATGTTGGCACATCTTGTTGAGAAAGTGGTCCATTCTGCTGATTCAACTACTTTTGTATTTAATATTATGAAACCATTTAACTCCTTTAAAAAAAAAAAATACATTGAAGGGCAGCTTTCTGGATTTGGAATCCACAGGAGAAAAGGAAGGAAGGGAGGATGAAAAAAAAACATTGAAGTAGAGCAGAAAGATGGACTTCTCCTGGAATGAGATTGAGAAGACTGCCCAAAGTCGAATTTGCTGGAGAGGAATCATTGATGGCCTTTAGCCTAAGCAACAGTGTTTAATTGTCCCGCGTCGCTATAAAATAAAGGGGACTTAATCAACCGTATATTTTGGGTTATGCCAGGGTAAGACAGTCAGTTGTACTGAGCTCATATACAAGTTAGATTCTTCAAGAATCAATGGATATTAAAATGACCAACAGGAAATGTGCCGGATTATGCCTTTAAATGACAAGCCTTCAACCATGTAAGTCAGCAGGAGACAGAGCTGGATGGTGCATGGACTTGGTATCAATTAGACCACACAAAAAGCTTCTCCTGTGGAAGAAGGGAACAACCCAGAGCACATGTCCTTCCAGAAGCACCAGATGCTCTTTACCGAGGCCTCGGAAAACAGAAATTAACATCTCTGATTTGAGGGAAACATCTTTGAGAAATGTACCTTTGCAGTAATTGAGATGCCTTTCAGACAGAAATCCAATTAATAAACGCAGCTAGAGGGGGGAAGAAATTGAACTGGCTTATTGAATGGTTGTCTGCAAGTGTTCCCTGAAAAAAAGACCAAGGTCGGACCACTCGCATGTATGAGCTCAACCATGATGTCACCACACTTCGTGGAATTTTTGTGCGTGTGCCCTGTGTGACCCTATCCTAGGGCTGAGTGGATGCACAGGCAGATCAAGGCCAGAAGTATCTAGTAGCTGTTGTATAACACCAGACTGAACAATACATTCTGTAGCTTCTTCACTTGCACATAGACCCAGACCTGTTAGGGGTTTTAAGGATGCAGGTGGGCCAGTTGCATAACACATTTTAAGTTAATGTTCCCATTTTCATTTCCCTTAAGGTTTCCTTAACTAAGTTGCACAAAACATTTTAAGGCGATGTTAAAGGTGCCCATGAGGTCCCTTAAATGCTTCATTCAGTATAGATACCAATGTAAACAGTATTTGTGGAGGTGAATGTTGCTTTCCTCTGCCCTCGTTTCAAAAGGAAACCATCATCCAACTAGCTAGCTACTTATTGTAACTAGCTATCTAAAGAATTTAGCTAAACAATGGAAGGTGCACTGTGCACAATCCATGACTACAATGCTAGCTGGCTAGTTGGCTACCTACTCTGTAAATTAGCTAGACGTGCTAGAAAGTAATAGAAACAAGTTAAGAAAAAAGTTACTAAAAGAAACATGTTTTATTATCGTCTGAATCAATTTGTTTCTCCTGTCTTGAATGTAGAGCTTCTATTCAGCCATCTTCCAAAATATATGAGATGTCTTTGACAAGAGGTTCAGTCAGTGAGTCAGATCGTCTCCATGGTAACCAGAGACTCTTTCTGACATACATGCCTTTAACTACCATAATACCCTTCAATTGTGCCCTTACCTAAGGAAATGTTCCAGGGGCTCTATGCAACACCCTTAAACAATTCCCTTAGGTAAGGGAAAATTATTCCTTAATGGGAACACTTAAAATGTTTTATGCAACCTGACCCTTAGCACAACAAATTCATAGCATATTGCTTATTTAAGTACATGTAGTAATTTAGTAATGATTTTATACTGCCAAGTGTTGTAGTCCATATGTTAATATTCTCTGATTTTGCACCATGCAGTCCAGAGATTGACAGTTCAAGTTGAGCTATGTCCATGAATAAATAAATCCATTGCTGATGTGGCAGAGTGTGTGGGGCTTGGCATCTTAAGGCAACCAATTCTCTTGGCTGCTGTTAAGCCGGCAAGCCAAATCCTTTTATACCTGTATGTTAAATTCAGTGAAGAGTCATCATTAAGCAGTAGCACATTGGGCAGACATGGGATGGGTTTAGACAAAATGCCTGATAAGGATGTAGCCACAGATTGCCAAAAGGAGAAAACCTCTGGGCTCTCCCAGACCATATTAATGAATGTGCCAGGAGTACCCTGGGGGCAGAGCATACAGACAGGTTGGCTTTGTTCATCTGGACAAGTTTTTTGTTTGGAGTTGCATAACTCATATGGACAAAATTGTAGTGGGTCATTTGGTGATTTGGGTTTCTTGATGAGAATGTAATATTTATTGGACCAGACACTACTCCAGCATCATAATCTCTCTCTCACTTATGGACACTGGTTGCCAAGGTGGCATTAGTAATTCCATAAATGTCCACATTTATCATCAAAAAGCCCTGTAAACACGTGGAAATCTCTGGAATAACAGAATGTGCACTGTGAAATGTGTAAAAAAAAACATTAAAACAGACGTCTCTCCAACCAATACTTTATAAAGGAAAATGTAGGCCAACTCGACTTGCAGTGCCATTTGTAAAAATGTAACAAAACAAAAAAACATCAGCAACCAGTAAACAGAGAATCTGTCTAAAGTGGGCCTAGGGCAAAAGTAACGATGTGATAGAAATTCACCGTAAATTAAAATCACTTAGTGTAGTGCTCTGGGTTGAAGAGAGCAAGTAATCTAAAAACAATGATCAACCAAACTGGTTAGGCCTCGAGAATTAGTGAAACCGAGAACACATAATGGCGCCGGTGCATTTCCGAGAGATTGTGCGGACTAGAGCAGGAACATTCATGAGCGCTAAAAGGGAAATAAACAATGATTTTGGGTAAAACGCCACTCCTTAGGTCTGCACACAGCATGTGGCCAACCAGGCCCCCCACTTGTCTCCGGGGAAACGTATATGAGCTCACAGTGGGAAGCTGAGCGCCCGTGCGTTAATAGGCAGTCAGACACTCCGCTTGCCAGAACCCGGGTTTTAGAATAAACACTTCTAATCTAAGGTTTTACAGGGAATTGCAAGTGCCACACGGTTCCCAGAACAAACAAGCAACACGAATGTGCGTGGGGCCAAATACATGAAAATAATACACGTTTTATATTAATTTTTATGCAGCAATATTGGCTGTCCAATGCATTTCGCCACCACGAAGGCAATAAAGTTGATCTCATCTTAAAAGTAGAATGAATTTCTCTGAAATGTGCCATATAAATGATAGATAATCATGACCCTGAACTAACTTGTACAAAAAGGCTCTCATTTTCTGACACTTTTTAGTTCTCTGTGTCTTTTAATTGCACTTTTTTGTTAACGGACCCTTTAATTGCAGGCGCCTCTGAGCCTTAGAGATGTGTAGAGATCGCTATGTATCAGACCTAAATGGCGAAGCCCATGTTATACAAGCTTTTGGGCACTAGAGACATCTCTATATATCTTTCTGCTTTGAGCGCACCTACAACCAATTCACTTGTTAATAAACACATTCCTTTTGTCTTTTAGTTCAGTGCCAAACAATCCATGGAGTTGTGAAGAATTCTCCCGCATTTGTCTTTATCTGTGTGTCACAATATCCACAGCGAGAAACCCGAAATATTTACTTTTTACTTTTTTTTTGTGTATAGATGCAAGATGCGCTGTTGTATAATTAGCGGTAGGATGTTGAGTTGTTGCCGGTGTGGATTTGAAAAGGAATGATAACATATGTATTGAAATTATCTGATTTATATTGTATGAATATATTGTGTAAATATTTAGGAAAGAATTTAGGTTATATGAAATACTGCATGTATGTCGAGGAATATGTTTGAAGTAAAATATCCTAATGCAAATATGTGCTGTATTTTTAGCACACAATTATGGAAATGAAATGGATAATTGAAAGGACTAAATAAATGGCATCTGAAACTCTCTAAACTGATACCCCAACTCTCTGTCCTACCCTTGTCCTCTAACCGGGACACCTGCTCATGTATCAGCTCCTTACCGCAACTGCTGCATTCGGAATAGGCAATCTGCCATAAACTCCTGTTTTGAATTAAACCCAACCTTCTGTTTAGGCACATGGGATTCTCCAATATAATTTAATATTAAGCACCAATGCCACAAAACTGCAGTTTTAAAGAATTACCTGCAATTCTACACATTTTGCCATGTTAATGATATCTGTGAGTGACTAACAAAATCAATGGTGGCCCCCTGGAGATCAGGGCACGTGCTCGGTCAGTATTCAGCCATGATTCCTACAAGTTTAGATAATTGACTAGACTAATTTACCAATCTAAAAATTGTTAGCGGCCCTGGGTTAAGCTCTAGAAGTAATAGGCCCTACCAAAATGATTTAATTGTTTACATTGTTTCTCAAGAGTATAATTATTTTAGAGGAATCCAAACAAGTGAACAGAACTAAAAGGGTATTTACAATATGCCTACATGTCTATTTCCATTAGTCACCTCACTTGCCCATATAATTTTGTATTGCAGCAGTATCAACAAAAAAAACAGTATACTTCAGGGTGAAATGATCATTTAGTGGAATTACAGATGTTGTAACGGCCGTTGGTGGAAGAAGGTGAGGACCAAAGCGCAGCGTGGTACTTGTTCGTCATTCATTAAATAGAACTCAACACTAAATACAAAGTAACAAAAAGAACAACCGAAACAGCTCCGTCAGGTACAAAACAGAAAGCAACTACCCACAAAACCCATGTGGGCAAGAGGTATCTAAGTATGGTTCTCAATCAGAGACAACGATAGACAGCTGTCCCTGATTGAGAACCATACCCGGCCAAAAACAAAGAAATACAAAAACATAGAAAAAGGAACATAGAATGCCCACCCTAGTCACACGCTGGCCTAACCAAAATAGGGAATAAAAGCCTCTCTATGGCCAGGGCGTGACAGATGTAGGATCTTAATATTTTAACCAGTTTGCTACAACAGGAAAACAGCCCTGCAGCAACAGAAAATGTGGATTATAATTAATTGCCATTTTTGTAGAAGATACATTTTTCATAAGGGAAAATCCAGTCCGAAATTAAAACGTCAGAAGCATCTTTAAACCTGCAATACACTAGAAGTTACATTCCTGCAATGCAGGAGAGTTCTCATGCAACAGGGTGATCAAATTTAAGATCATACAACTTTATTGTCCTTCCTATACCATGTACGTGTGTACCATCTCAACCTGTCTTTGTCCTACGTATATATATATATATATATTGTACCAGTCAAAAGTTTGGACACACCTACTCATTCAAGGGTTTTTATTTTTTTGTACTATTTTCTACATTGTAGAATAATAGTGAAGACATAGATGGCAGACATTTTGTATGGCGTTGTGTGGGCGAGCAGTTAGCTCATGTAGTGTTCATGGTCTGTAGTTTATGCCTGCCCATACCATAACCCCACCATGGGGCACTCTGTTCACATCAGCTAACTGCTTGGGTAGTTTATGCCTGCCCATACCATAACCCCACCATGGGGCACTCTGTTCACATCAGCTACCCCCTTGGGTTGTGCCGATCTTTGTGTCTCTAATTCTCTCTTTCTCTCTTTCTTTCTTTCTCTCAGAGGACCTGAGCTCTAGGACCATGCCTCAGGACTACCTGGCATGATGACTCCTTGCTGTCCCCAGTCCACCTGGCCATGCTGCTGCTCCAGTTTCAACTGTTATGCCTGCGGCTATGAAATCCTGACCTGTTCACCGGACGTGCTACCTGTCCCAGACCTATTATTTGACCATGCTGGTCATTTATGAACATTTGAACATCTTGGCCATGTTCTGTTATAATCTCTACCGGTTCCTCTCTAGGTTTCTTCCTAGGTTTTGGCCTTTCTAGGGAGTTTTTCATAGCCACCGTGCTTCAACACCTGCATTGCTTGCTGTTTGGGGTTTTAGGCTGGGTTTCTGTACAGCACTTTGAGATATCAGCTGATGTACGAATGGCTATATAAATACATTTTTTTAGATTTGATATCCAGCAACTTCACACTGCCATTTAGGAGGAGTGAGACAACATTCCACAATCCACAGCCTGATCAACTCTATGTGAAGGTGATGTGTTGCGCTGCATGAGGCAAATGGAGGTGACACCAGATACTGACTGGTTCTGATCCATGCCCCTACATTTTTTTTAAAGGTATCTGTGACCAACAGATGCATATCTGTATTCCCAGTCATGTGGAATCCATATATTAGGGTCTAATGAATTTATTTCAACTGACTGATTTCCTTATGAACTGTAACTCAGTTAAATCTTAAATGGTAGTGTTAATATTTTTGTTCAATGTAATATTGGCTTCTCTCTGTTCTCTGTCTTTAGCTTTCTTTAATCCTGTTCCCTTCCTTCCTCTCCTTCCCTCCTTTCTCCAAACTATTCTGCTATTGCTGTCTGCATGCATATCTGAACTCCAGGACGTGATGGTCAGTAGTAGAAGGTTCTTTGACGCAGGGGGAAAAAAGCCTGGACTTTGGGGACAGACAGACACCTGGTCAACTGAATCACCCGGAAACAAGCATGTATACCAACAAATAATACTGTAGTGTCCCCTAGTGGTCACAAGCTACATACTGTAGGTTTCAGGAAACTTAAGAGTATTACAAATACTTAATCTAAAAACAGCAGCACAAATGACATCAATATGAAAATATCTTTATATTTAGAAAAATATATGTCATTACAAACTTCCTCAAAATGGAAAATTATATGAGCGAGTTAATTAGAAAGTGCATTTACGATGTTACACCCACAACAACGATTAAAACATTCCCATACCAGAAACCGTGGATTGATGGCAGCATTCGCACGAAACTGAAAGCACGAACCACTGCTTTTAACCAGAGCAAGGTGACAGGAAACATGATCGAATACAAACAGTGTAGCTATTCCCTCCGCAAGGCAATCAAACAAGCTAAGCATCAGTATAGAGACAAAGTAGAGTCGCAATTCAACGGTTCAGACACAAGAGGTATGTGGCAGGTTCTACAGTCAATCATGGATTACAAAAAGAAAACCAGCCCCGTTGCGGACCAGAATGTCTTGTTCCCAGACAGACTAAATAACTTTTTTGCTCGCATTTAGGACAATACAGTGCCACTGACACGGCCCGCTACCAAAACCTGCGGACTCTCCTTCACTGCAGCCGACGTGAGTAAAACATTTAAATGGGTTAAACCTCGCAAGGCTGCAGGACCAGACGGTATCCCCAGCCGTGTCCTCAGAGCATGCGCAGACCAGCTGGCTGGTGTGTTTACGGACATATTCAATCAATCCTTATCCCAGTCTGCTGTTCCCACATGCTTCAAGAGGGCCACCATTGTTCCTGTTCCCAAGAAAGCTAAGGTAACTGAGCTAAACGACTACCGCCCCGTAGCACTCACTTCCGTCATCATGAAGTGCTTTGAGAGACTAGTCAAGGACCATATCACCTCCATCCTACCTGACACCCTAGACCCACTCCAATTTGCTTACCGCCCCAATAGGTCCACAGACGACGCAATCGCAACCACACTGCACACTGCCCTAACCCATCTGGACAAGAGGAATATCTATGTGAGAATGCTGTTCATCGACTACAGCTCAGCATTTAACACCATAGTACCCTCCAAACTCGTCATTAAGCTCGAGACCCTGGGTCTCGACCCCGCCCTGTGCAACTGGGTACTGGACTTCCTGACGGGCCGCCCCCAGGTGGTGAGGGTAGGTAACAACATCTCCACCCCGCTGATCCTCAACACTGGGGCCCCACAAGGGTGCGTTCTGAGCCCTCTCCTGTACTCCCTGTTCACCCACGACTGCGTGGCCAAGCACGCCTCCAACTCAATCATCAAGTTTGCGGACGACACCACAATGGTAGGCTTGATTACTAACAACGACGAGACGGCCTACAGGGAGGAGGTGAGGGCCTTCGGAGTGTGGTGTCAGGAAAATAACCTCACACTCAACGTCAACAAAATAAAGGAGATGATCGTGGACTTCAGGAAACAGCAGAGGGAGCACCCCCCTATCCACATCGATGGGACAGTAGTGGAGAGGGTAGTAAGATTTAAGTTCCTCGCCGTACACATCACGGACCAACTGAATTGGTCCACCCACACAGACAGCGTTGTGAAGAAGGCGCAGCAGCGCCTCTTCAACCTCAGGAGGCTAAAGAAATTTGGCTTGTCACCAAAAGCACTCACAAACTTCTACAGATGCACAATCGAGAGCATCCTGTCGGGCTGTATCACCGCCTGGTACGGCAACTGCTCCGCCCACAACCGTAAGGCTCTCCAGAGGGTAGTGAGGTTTGCACAATGCATCACCGGGGCCAAACTACCGGCCCTCCAGGACACCTACACCACCCGATGTCACAGGAAGGCCATAAAGATAATCAAGGACAACAACCACCCGAGCCACTGCCGGTTCACCCCGCTATCATCCAGAAGGCGAGGTCAGTACAGGTGCATCAAAGCAGGGACCGAGAGACTGAAAAACAGCTTCTATCTCAAGGCCATCAGACTGTTAAACAGCCACCACTAACATTGAGTGGCTGCTGCCAACATACTGACTCAACTCCAGCTCACTTTAATAATGGAAATTTATGTAAAAAATGTATCACTAGCCACTTTAAACAATGCCACTTAATATAATGTTTACCTACCCTACATTACCCATCTCATATGTATATGTATATACTGTACTCTATATCATCTACTGCATCTTTATGTAATACATGTATCACTAGCCACTTTAAACTATGCCACTTTGTTTACATACCCTACATTACTCATCTCATATGTATATACTGTACTCGATACCATCTACTGCATCTTGCCTATGCCGTTCTGTACCATTACTCATTCATATATCTTTATGTACATATTCTTTATCCCTTTACACTTGTGTGTATAATGTAGTAGTTGTGGAATTGTTAGGTTAGATTACTCGTTGGTTATTACTGCATTGTCGGAACTAGAAGCACAAGCATTTCGCTACACTCGCATTAACATCTGCTAACCATGTGTATGTGACAAATAAAATTGGATTTGATTATATCATTTTAACACCTGTGATAAGAAAGAGGTCAGGGTCCTTCCCCTCTCCATGCCCCTCTTTCTCTCCATCCTCTCCTCTTGCCTCTCGGGGGTAGACCAGGCTGCAGTTGAAGTATGGGAAGGAAAGGGTGGGGCCACAGCCATTGAGAGACGGAATACTGAATCCTCTTCCCAGAGTCACGTTAGAGGTTCTAACCACTGCACTGGGACAACACCCCCCCCCTGAACAGGCAGTTAACCCACTGTTCCTAGGCGGTCATTGAAAATAAGAATTTGTTCTTAACTGACTTGCCTAGTTAATAATAAGGAGGCTGCGAATTTTCGCAGCTTTTTGTTAAAAATCGCGCAACATTTCAGCGTCCTGCTACTCATGCCAGGAATATAGTATATGCATATGATAAGTGTGTGTGTATAGAAAACACCCTGAAGTCTCTAAAACTGGTTAAATCGTGTCTGTGGCTAGAACATAACGTGTTTAGGAGTCAAAATCCTTCAAAAAACTGCTCACCAAAAACACAAAAATAATATCCATCCGCCAGTCAATGTATTGTCTAAGGCTGAAGAAAATACATGTCAAGCCCCTGTAAACGCCTACAGCTTCCACACGATGTCACCAATGCTGTCATTTAGGGGCTGCTTTATCCTTGGTTTGGAAACGTGACGCATTTCCTTTCTTTGGGCTCACCACAGGATGTTTTGAATGTGAAAACATGGACGATGATTTCAAGACTTGCTGCTATCGAATACAGATCGCCCCGTGATCAATTTAATAGATTATTAACGTTTATTAATACCTAAAGTTGGTTTAGAAAAGTAATTTGAAGTGATTTGTAAAAGTATATAGGTAACTTTTGTAATTTTAAAAAGTGACGTTGCGTCATGTAAAGGGGCATTTTTCTGGATCAGACCGGTCTTCAGCAAATCACATTTTGGGTATACAATGACGGATTTAATCGGGAAAAAGACACAATTGTGATGTTTATGTGACATATAGGAGTGCCAAGAAAGAAGCTCGTCAAAGGTAATGAATGTTTTATATTTTATTTCTGCGTTTTGGGTAGCGCCGGCTACCGCAAAATCTGTTGTTTTGTTGACGGTCTGGTATTTTGGGGGGTGCATGCTATCAGATAATAGCTTCTCATGCTTTCGCCGAAAAGCATTTTACAAATCTGACTTGGTGGCTAGATTCACAACGAGTGTAGCTTTAATTCACTACCTTGCATTTGTGTTTTAATGAAAGTTTGAGTTTTATCGAAAACAATAGGTGGCGCTCTAAAATATCCGCTGATTTGATCCCGCCACAGGAACATCCTCCCTAACAAGTTTTTAAATAAAGGTAAAATAAATAAATAAATTGTCACCACCAAGGTTAATGCATAATGATAAGTAGGGATGCACGATATATCGGTAAGAATATCGGAATCAGACGATATTAGCTAAAAATGCCAACATCTGCATCAGCCCGATGTCTAGTTTAATATCGATGTCAAAGCTGACGTGCATACCTGTATGACGTAATGACGCCACAAAAAATATAGCGCTACACGTGCAACACAGCATTCCTAATCTAGCCCACAATGTCTGCTGTGTGGATCGAGCAGTCATTTGAAAGAGTAAGAACATTTCAGCAAGACAACTCAAAGGCGAAATCCATTAATGCCAAGATAATGGAATTCATTGCCCTTAACAATCAACCATTCTCTGTCGTGGATGATGTTGGCTTTCGCTGACTGGTCGAACACCAGTACACTACCAAGTGGTTGCTATTTTTCAGATGTTGCCTTACCGGAGTTACACAGTACTGTTGAAACACATCCATGAGCTACTTGTTATGGGCGTCACTGTTATTAGCTTCACTACTGACATTTGGACCAGCGATGTCAGCCACATGAGAATTATGATTCAGACAGCACAGTGGGTGGACGAGGATTTCCTACTGAGGAAAGTCGTATTGCATGCTCAAGAATGTGCTGGTTCTCATACCGCTGCTGCCATTTCTATGGCATTTGAGAACATGTTTGAAACTTGGAAACATTAATACTCCTAGCTCCATTCGAACAATTAACTTGAGAAATAAGCTCAACTGTGTCTGCAGCAGACATAATAACCTGTCATGGCATTGAAACGCCTGCTCAACAAAAATGCAAACACAGACCGTCGGGTTAACTTGGAAAAGTACTCTAGTAGAGGCTGTGAACAAGCGATTTGTTGGGATTCTTTCTGAGCCTCTACTGTGTCGCCACCATGCTCAATGCTAGGTACAAGGACCGCTACTTCAATGCAGACAAAAAACACGGTTTATGTGAAATGTTAGACACAGCTGGACAAGATGGAAACGGACAGGGAAAGTGCGCACAGAGGAAGAGAGGCCACGGACATCAGAGTTGAAACTTCACAGCTCTGACATGATGAAATCCTGGTTGAGACTGATTAAATTAATAACGAAACAGCACAGCAAATAAGTGAAAGAAATAGGTTTTGATGATGTTTTTCTGGTAATGGGGACATGTAAATGCCAACAAATGGTCTGTTTGTGTGTCAACTATTTAACTGTACTAGAATTCTTAAGGCTGCAAAAATTTTAAATATTGGTTAGTGATATCAGTATATTTTTCGGGGGCAAGGGAAATATTGGATATTGGCCAAAAATATAACTTTGGTGCATCCCTAATGATAAGATAAAGTATACCAAACATTAGGATCACCTTCCTAATATTGTTTGACAACATTGTGTCAAGTTAGGTGGATGTCCTTTGGGTGGTGGACCATTCTTGATACACACAGGAAACTGTTGTGTGAAAAACCCGGCAGTGTTGAAGTTCTTGACACAAACTGGTGCGCCTGGCACCTACTACCATACCCCGTTCAAAGGCACTTAATGACACACATACACAATCCATGTCTCAATTGTCTCAAGGCTTAAAAATCCTTCTTCAACCTGTCTCCTCCCCTTCATCTACACAGATTGAAGTGGATTTAAGTGACATCAATAAGGGATCATACCTTTCACCTGGATTCACCTGGCCAAGTGTAACCACGCCAGCCCAGGACCTCCACATCCAGCTTCTTCACCTGCGGGATCGTCTGAGAACAGCCACCCGGACAGCTGATGAAACTGAAGAGTATTTCTGTCTGCCCTTTTGTGGGAAAACCTCATTCTGATTGGGTGGGCCTGGCACCCAGGTGGATGGGCCTATACCCTCCCAGGCCCACCCATGGCTGCGCCCCAGCCCAGTCATGTGAAATCCATAGATAAGGGCCTAATGAATTTATTTCAATTAACTGGTTTCCTTATATGAACTGTAACTCAGGAAAATCTTTGAAATTGTTGCATGTTGCGTTTATATTTTTGTTCAGTATACTTGGGGCTATCCAAATAAAGGGTTACCTGGGGGAGGTTTCTTTATGTAAAATCAATAGTGCTCTATATGTTTAATAAGTCATTATTATCCTTGCTACAGAGAGCACTCCTTATGTCAGATATGACCTGATAATATCAGAACTGATTTAAAGAGGGTATGATTCAATGTTCCAAAAATATTCCCCCCATTTGTGTACTTTGATGTAACTTAAGGATGAGCCACTGCATGAAGTCAAGGTAGTAGAGCACAAAGTTGACAGTGCTGAAGAACACTACAATGGGCAGAACCTGATTAGCGAGAGAAGAAATTAGTGTTTGGTTTCTCTTTTCTTTCCTCTCTCTGTAATTTTCTCAGTCTCACATATACAGACATACTCATATGATCCTCTATCAAGAATACAAAGAAGTGATCTGTGTATTTGTCGCCAAAGACAAACTAAGAGCGGGTGTCAGTGTAGGACAGAAACACCTGGGTGACAGAGGAGAGATGTTTCAACACAGACTGAAGTATTGAGGTCAGTCTTTACTAACAGGCCAACTTTGCTCTTTGTCTGCTGAGTGTACTGGGATAAGGGACTGGGGACTGCAGACAGGGGACAGAGACATATGATTATGCTGATGAGAGTGACATTAGCTATATGGTCCAAATAAAAAAAAGGGCTTTTTTGCTGGCTATTATTTGCAATATCAGTGATCCAATAGATTGCCATTTTACCCTTTGGCAGAGTATCCCTGGCTTGTACACAGTATGTGTATAGTATACAGTACCTAGACTTGATGGCCCAGCCAGTCTACAGCAGTGAATCCTGCTTTGGTTCTGAGGATGATGAGTCCAAATAAGAAGAACTGCAGTACCACACCCCGCAGTAAAGTTCACCATGACACCTACACACAGTTAAACACACAGACTTGCAGGGAATCACACACAAACACATATCTGACAAGATCTGTCAGAACTACAGCAGCCGGTCTCTGGATCCATGCAGAGTTGAAGTATCAAGGTGTGTGTGTGTTCTCACTTTTCCATACACTGAATGGGTTCCATGAGAACACCAGCATGAGCAGTACAAAGCAGAAGACCGGAGAAAGACTAGCTGCCGTGTTCCGTTTGGCCCTGTCAAAGACCAGCCAGCACACCGCTGCCATAAAAAGCAGCATACACACCACAGTGCACAGACAGACAAACAGATAGACAGACAGATACAGACAGAAAGACAGACAAAAGAGGGACAACAATGGGAATCACCAAAAAGGATGACAAAATACAGGGAAAATGTGATATTATACAAAGAAAAGAGAGTGAGAAAGAAAGAAAATGCAGCTCTCACCAAATGAGCCAGACCCTGTGTGTGTTGAGGGTGCTCCTGGTAGGTTGCAGGCTGTCCCAGAGGCAGGATCAGTAGCGGCCCATGAGCCAGTCCCTCAGCAGGAAGAACACAGCCAACAGGGCCAGAGGCCGCTGCAAGTTCTGCACGCACGCTGCAATCACCGCGGCAACATAACTTGAAACACACATAATCTGTGTCTGAAATGGCACCCTATTCACTATGTAGTGTACTAATTTTGACCGGACCCACTTCGGACAAACTCCCAGACATCTCTGTATGAAACCTAGACAGCTGCAAACGTATGTGATTATCACACAGAAAGAAAAGTCACACAGACATATGCAGCCACACAGACATAACATCCAACTGTTGAGATTGGAGGAAAGTGTTGGATATAAACATCTAAAAAAAAAGTACAGAAACTCACAAATACACACAGTTGTGACGGTGATGAAAATGACCCACATCCCTGAGACAGCAGATATACACGTAATCTGTTGACACTATGAACCAATCCTTACATTTTACCTGCTCTACCAGGAAGGAAATTCATTTCAGGGTCATATTCATTAGATACCCAATGGATGTAAACAGACTGAATTAGGGAGGGAAATTGTACAATGACAAACACCTATTTTCAAACCACACCCTCCCTCAGTGATGGAAAACCCACTCACTCTGATAACCTCTGCAAACACTAGGTTATCACATTTGGTGGTGAATTGAATCACCAAGTATTCATATTGCTGTGAGACTCCTGTGATCCTGTGTGGCTCAGTTGGTAAGATCATGGCACTAGCAACACCAGTGTTGTTGGTTTAATACCCTAAAACACCAACAACATAGACATACCTCTGATAAGAGTCGGTTGGTGGAAATGAAGTCATTCAAACGTCTTAGATATGTGTCAGTGAACCAGGTCACATACATGTATCCTTACATTTAGCAGAAATCTTTATCCAGAACAACTTAAAGTAGTGAGTGCATACATTTTCATACTGGTCCCCCATGGGAATCAAACCCACAACCCTGGCGTTGCAAATAAAACCAAAAATGTAAAAGCGCCATGCTCTACCAACTGTGCTACATGGGACCACTTGTTCCAACCCGTATTTTGCTGTTCTGGGTGCCATTTGTTTTTGCATCATTAAAGTGCTCCGGCCCATTTCTGCTCTCCTGCGCCTGACTTCCCTGCTACCAGTTACGCACCGCTTACTGGGGATCCTAATAAAATACCCCCAAAATACCAAATACAGTGGACTCGTCACTGACACATTCAGTGCCTTCTGGAAACTGCAGTTACAATATTTCTGTATAATTTTTTAAATTTAACTAGGCAAGTCAGTTAAGAAGAAATTATTACTTACAACGACGGCCTACCAAAAGGCAAAAGGCCTCCTGCGGGGACGGGGGCTGGGATTAAAATAAAAATATAGGGCAAAACACACATCACGACAAGAGAGACACCACAACACTACATAAAGAGAGACCTTAGACAACAACATAGCACGGCAGCAACACATGACAACACAGCATGATAGCAACACCATATGACTACAACATGGTAGCAACATCATGGCAGCAGCAGAACATGGTAGCAGCACAAAACATTGTACAAACATTATTGGGCACAGACAACAGATGTATGCGAGAAGGTAGAGACAACAATGCATCATGCGAAGAAGCCACTGTCAGTAGTGTCCATGAGTAGTGTCCAGTTTGAGCATTTTTTGCAGCTTGTTCCAGTCGCTAGCTGCAGCGAACTGAAAAGAGGAGCGACCCAGGGATGTGTGTGCTTTGGGGACCTTTAACAAAATGTGACTGGCAGAACGGGTGTTGTATGTAAAGGATGAGGGCTGCAGTAGGTATCTCAGATAGGGGGGAGTGTTGGCCTAAGAGGATTTTATAAATAAGCATCAACCAGTGGTTCTTGCGATGGGTATACAGAGATGACCAGTTTCCAGAGTATAGAGTGCAGTGATGCGTTTTATAAGGAGCATTGGTAGCAAATCTGATGGCCGAATGGTAAAGAACATCTAGCCGCTCGAGAGCATCCTTACCTGCCGATCTATAAATTACGTCTCCGTAATCTAGCATAGGTAGGATGTTCATCTGAATCAGGGTTAGTTTGGCAGCTGGGGTGAAAGAGGAGCGATTCCGATATAGAAAACCAAGTTTAGATTTAACCTTAGCCTGCAGCTTTGATGTGTGCTGAGAGAAGGACAGTTTACCGTCTAGCCATACTCCCAAGTTCTTATATGAGGTGACAACCTCAAGCTCTAAACCCTCAGTGGTAGTAATCACACCAGTGGGGAGAGGGGCATTCTTCTTACCAAACCACATTACCTTTGTTTTGGAGGTGTTCAGAACTAGGTTAAGGCCTAAGAGCAGAGAAAGCTTGTTGGACACTAAGAAAACTTTGTTGTAGAGCGTTTAACACAAAATCCGGGGAGGGGCCAGCTGAGTATAAACTGTATCATCTGTATATAAATGGATGAGAGAGCTTCCTACTGCCTGAGCTATGTTGTTGATGTAAATTGAGAAGAGTGTGGGGCTTCGGATCGAGCCTTGGGGTACTCCCATGGTGACAGGCAGTGGCTGAGACAGCAGATGTTCTTACTTTATACACTGAACTCTTTGAGAGAGGTAGTTAGCAAACCAGGCCAAAGACCCCTCAGAGACACCAATACTCCTTAGCCGGCTCACAAGAATGGAATGGTCTACCATATCAAAAGCTTTGGCCAAGTCAATAAAAATAGCAGCACAACATTGCTTAGAATCAAGGGCAATGGTGACATCATTTAGGACCTTTGAGGTTGCAGTGACACATCCATAACCTGAATGGAAACCAGATTGCATACCAGAGAGAATACTACAGACATCAAGAAAGCCAGTCAGTTGATTATTGACAAGTTTTTTCAACTCTTCTGATTAACAGGGCAAAATAGAAATAGGCATATAACAGTTAGGATCAGCTTGATCTCCCCCTTTAAATAAAGGACGCACTGTGGCTGCCTTCCAAGCAATGGGAACCTCGCCAGAGAGAAGAGACATATTAAAAAGGTCAGCGTTAGGCTTGGCGATGATATGGGCTGCAATCTTAAAGAAAGGATCTAAACCATCTGACACAGATGTTTTTTGGGGGTCAAGTTTAAGGAGCTCCTTTAGCACCTCAGTGACTGCCTGCAGGGAGGCAGGGGGAAAAGAGGGAGGAGCATCGGGGCTAGTCGCATTAGAAGGGTGAGAGATGAGGACATGTTGGATGGGCAATGCGGCATGGCTGAGTCAAATAGGAATCCTGACTTAATGAAGTTGTGATTAAAGAGCTCAGCCACGTGTTCCTTGTCAGTAACAACCACATCATCAACATTAAGGGACATGGGCAGCTGTGAGGAGGAGGGTTTATTCTCCAGGTATTTAACCATTCTGCAGAACTTCTTAGGGTTTCACCCACAGAGAGAGAACTGCTCCTTAAAGTAACTAACTTTGACCATCCGAATAGCCTAAGTGCATTTATCTCTCATTTGCCTGAACGAGAACCAGTCAGCCTGAGTATGCATGTGCTGAGCCTTTCACCAAATGGAATTATTGAGGTGGAGTAACTCTGCCAGATCACTGTCAAACCAGAGGCTGAACCTGTTTTTAATTCAAATGTTCTTTATGGGGGCATGTTTGTTAACAATACCACTGAAAATATAAAAAAGAAGGTCCATGCATCTTTGATAGAGGGGTTCAAGCTGATTCTATACCAATTTACAGAGGCCAGGTCATGAAGGAAGGCTTGCTCATTCAAGTTTTTTTAGCAAGCGTCTATGACAAATCTGGACAGGTCGTTTCACTGAGCAGCCATTACAAGCACAGGCTGTAAAACAGTGATCACTAAGGTCATTGCATAACACACCAGACTGATACCTATCAGGATTATTTGTAAGGAAAACATCAAGGAGATTAGCCTTTTCTGGGTGTTTGGAGTCATACCTTGTGGGATTGGTAATAATCTGAGAAAGATTTAGGGAGTCCCATTGCTTCAGGACTTGGTCAGGTGGTTCAAGAATGTCCCAGTTTAGGTCACCTAGCATGACAAATTCAGACTTAGTGTAAGGGGCCAGGAGAGAGCATAGGGCAGGTATTGTACAGGCCGGTGCTGATGGAGGACGATAACACCCAGCAACAGTCAACAAAGAGCTATTTTAAAGATTAATGCTTAAAACCAACAAATCAAATTGTTTGGGGACAGACTTGGTGGAGACAACTGAGCACTGAAGGTGTTCCTTGGTAAAAATTGCCACTCCACCACCGTTGGAAGATCTGTCTTGCTGAAAAAGGTTATAACCAGAAAGGTTAACATCAGTGTTCAAAACACTCTTTATTAACCACGTCTCAGTAATGACCAACACATCTGGATTGGAGCTGTGAACCCACACTTTAAATTGATACATTTTAGGTAATAAGCTTCTAGTGTTAATGTGAAGAAAACCCAAACTTTTACAAGAGCTGAAATCAGTAAAACAGCTATCAGAGCACAAGTCAGAATTGGGGCTAGTATATGGGCCAGGGTGTACATGCAAATTTACAGATATCATCAGCAGTAATACAATCAGGGCACGGCAGAGGACAGGGAGAGCTCTGCAGTGTTGATTTGTTATGACATTTGAATGTGCATCAGATGGCAACAAGATCATATAGTACAGCAATTTCATCAGGTAACATGAATACAAAGCTGGTGAGAGGTGGTTAGAACAGGATGGGAGGCCAAAAGTTTGTGTAACCAATAGAGAGTCAGAGTCCCGAGTGTAGGAACAAACAATCTGTCCCACGGTTGTATAAACAAGCAAGTTCATAGTCAACAAAGCATGCAGCGGTCATGAGGCAAATAGCATAAAGCACAAGAAAAAAATATAACAACTTGGGGCTAGCCATTTTAAGTTCAAAGAGTCACTCTCCCCAACAAGATAACTTGAGAGAGTAGCTCTCTATGAGTCCAGTAGGCTATACAAGTCTGAGATAAAATAAATAAATCAATAGTAGGCCTATACTAGTTAATTAAAGTGTTTCTGAGTAAGCTCACATAATAAGCTGCATATGTTAATTAGCATACCTAAAATTCCGATCAGCCAATTCCAATCAGTCATTAGTAAAACCCCTGAGTAGATACAAATCAACAATGACTGTTACAGGAAACCCAAACTCCATGTATATACAGTACATGATAGAAATCCACCCCCTTGTAATTACAGGAAATGTCATCATGAAACACCTAATGCAGTATCCACTAAAAACTATACTATATAAACAGCTCATCATGTCGGACTGATCAGAGGCCTGTATTTATTGTGGTAATTTACATGCAACCAAGACAAGGGCACACACCAGTATGATTCCAGATCTGTGTTCTTCCAGATTTTTTATTTATATTTTTTATTTATTTCACCTTTATTTAACCAGGTAGGCTAGTTGAGAACAAGTTCTCATTTGCAACTGCGACCTGGCCAAGATAAAGCAAAACAGTGTGACACAGACAACAACACAGAGTTACACATGGAGTAAACCATAAACAAGCCAATAACACAAACAATTCAATGACACAGTGGAGAAAAGAAAGTCTATATTCAGTGTGTGCAAAAGGCATGAGGAGGAAGGCAATAAATAGGCCATAGGAGCAAATAATTACAATTTAGCAGATTAACACTGGAAATATAAATGAGCAGATGATGTGCAAGTAGAGATACTGGTGTGCAAAAGAGCAGAAAAGTAAATAAAATAAAAAACAGTATGGGGATGAGGTAGGTAGATTGGGTGGGCTATTTACATGGTAAATAGGTAGATTGGGTGGGCTATTACATTTCTATTCCCCAGTGATCCACTTTGTGGACACGTTTACTTGCTAAATGGCCACAGAGGGGCAGTACATGATTGGTATTGTCTTTATTACTATGGCATTAAACTACAGTACCTTTGCCAGTCCAAGCTGTAGGCCTAATTTGGGGATAATACCACAGATGAAGGGGAAGTTATTTATAAGCAGAGCCATATATTGCTTTGGTTATGGCTTAAGTATCTTTGAATACCTTTGAAGACTGAAAGGACTCTGATATTTGGGGGGAGGTTGGGGTCCCCCCAGGAGGTTGGGCCCCCAGATAACATATGAACACATCATAAGCCATTAATTTTTTAAATGTAATTATTACAGGTACTTAGCTTTAAAACTGCTACATTTTCTCTCAGCCTCATGGTAAAATGTGTAGAATAGCAGGGAATTAGATCAGCAATTCTTGAAACTTAATTTATATAGTGGATTTTACTTTATTCTCTTGCATTATTTGTTCTTAAAATGTACATTTAGGGGAATTTTACAAGGGAAAATGTATTTATTTTGTACTTCAATATTATTCATTTCCATGTCAGCTCTATGCCTGGAAATGCCACAGTCCCGCGCAAACGATCCCAATGTTAAACTCTCCCAAATAAAAAGTGTTAAAATGTATTTATCCAAAACTGTGATTCCTAAAAGATGTGTCTGGAGATTTGGTTAAAATTCTAAATGAATCACAAATGAGCAGGGTCAGTTATACCTTAAGGACTCTTTATTCATGTCTTCATTACATGAAGTGCAACAAGACCACTGCTGGTCTGCAAAGTTCTCTAGTTTTGATAGATTTTAAAGAAACAATATTGGAATCACCATGGTCACAACCATAAACTGTCAACTCCATCTGCCTGATAGATTAAATTAGAAATTGAATTTTGCTTCAAATATGTTACATTTATTTAGGTTTCAGAGTCATAAAACAACTGAAGAAAAACTAAATTGCTACTGTGTATACCACTTGAATGAAGAAGAAAAATGCAATTTTTGTCAAATCCGTAAAACGTCAACTCTGTCAGATTTTTGTCTGACATCCACTCCGTCATAGTGCTGAAAGATCTGATAGAATGGTTATTTTTTATTGGGGTTTTTCAAATGAAGAATTTTTCCTATTCTACAAATGTTTCTATTGAACTTTATTTTTAGAGGCAAAAATATGTCTGTTTTGAGTGTCTGTCGTCAACTCCGCCAGTGGCTTGTCAACTGATGGGTAATCCTCTCAAGATCAATGCTTGAACAATTGAAGTATTTGCTGTGCTAGACCTAAGGGATATTTGCTTTATAAACGTTGTTTTATGTTCTAAATCTAGAAAAACATGCCAAAATGCTAACAAAATTAGCCCTGGAGCATTTAATAGTGATATGAAACAAAACAAAAAAGAAGTTTGGAGATTTGTATTACATATTTGAAATATCTAATGTTATTATTAAACGATCAAGGCCTTTAAACAAGGCAACTGTTTAACCGAGTTGGTGTGTGCAGTTTTATAGCTAATCTACACATTTTGCTATGAGGGTGAGATGAAATGTTGCTCTCCTAGAGTTCAAGGATTCTTGAAAAACAGGACAATATTTTCCACAAATACGTCTTATTCACCATAAAAGACATTTCATTTAAAAAAAAATATTGTTCAACAATTATTTTTTTCAAGAATGTGAACGAGTGAACGAGCATTGCTGCGACTTGCTTGCTAGTTGAGATTTCTGCTCTTCACTCCGTTGTCAGTTTAGTCTACATTTCACTGATCTTAGTAGCAGAAAGGATTTTTTATTTTCTCCTATGCTTTCTGCTACTAAGATCAGTGAAATGTAGACTAAACTGACAACGGAGAGAGGAGCAGAAATCTCAACTAGCAAGCAAGTCGCAGCAATGAAGAATTGAGTGTGTGCGCGTTCACACGAACGGGGGGGGGGTTCTGGCAGGGTGAACACCTGGCATATAGGTACCTATAATATAGCACATCATTTGAATAATGTACCTGAGCTATGGCATTTACCCTGGCCTATGGCCTATAGGGGCTACATCGTGCGTAAACATATTACTGAATGCACTGTATATAGTCTGCACCGTACTGTGCCCAACTCCAGGTTGGAGAACCCCTATAGATTTGTAGAGACAGATTCAGCTCAGTTAACCTAACGTAGTAGGCGTAAAAAGACGCCTGAGCGGAGTTCCCACTTCCGGATGTTAGCATCTTCTGTCGACTCCGCATTGGCTACAGCTCAGTAGCGTCTATGTTCTTCAATTCAGACCAAGGCTACATCTTGTGCGTCAGTGCTTACGTCACATCATGTCTGCACATGGGGAGAGCGCGCGACTCAGAACTGGTGTTTGTGTGTGTGTGTGTGTGGTGTGGTGTGAAGGAGCCAAGGAGGCAGATTTATAACTCCATTTGTAAGGAGTCCAAGGGTGAATGACATCCCTCCGCTGCAGTCAGGTGACATGTTATTGATTCAGTGCACACGCTGGCTAAAATCTTTATGGTTATGAAATACAGACTAATGATTTAATAAGGTGATGGAGGTTGGTACACAGCAGCTAAAGAGGGATTGATTTGTGACTGACTGAGTAGGCTACTGCCCCTATGCCCCGCTGTGCCAGTGGGATACATCAAATGTGATTTTAGCAGATGCTCACCTGGCTGTGCTGTCATTTAGTTTTTTAATTAACACACGACTTTCTATTCGAATACACTCAGGCTGTAAACCCAGCCCCATATCTCTCATGTTCGAGCTTATGCTATTTGTCCGTTATACAAGGACACAAGTCTAAAGACAAGGCCTCAGGTGAATAACCCGGAGGAGAGGAGAGCGCTTTAACCCCTGACCATCTGGAGCAATCGCAGTAGAATTGGAACGATGGCTGGAGGGCGTATTCCTGACGGCGTCAACGATCTATAACATATGTTTTGATGCTGGTACGCGCGCCGCCTCTTCCTCAGTGCACTGACTGAACAACGCGATAATAGCCTAAACGGTGTGTGCTTTCGGCTCCATCGTCTCTGTTGGTTATCTATTCATCCACGGCTCTGAATCTGGCAGACCTGCACAGGACATGGCGTTTTGTGTGGAATTAGGCCTATCAGTGTCATCTGTCTGAGAGTCGGGAGAGAGAGAGAAATATAGAGAGAAATAGAGAGAGAGAGAGAGAGAGAGAGGGAGAGAGAGAGAGAGAGAGAGAGAGAGACAGCGCAAAGGAATCCTTGGCATACACACACGTCGGTGTCTCGATGTGATTTTGAGTGACTGGCTGCATTCTTGTGGAGACGAGCGGAACGGATAAACCTATTTTCATCGTCTCACCCATTTGCGCGGATAGCGGATGGTGCATGCCCGTCTGGGTTGAGCATCTAACAGCGTCTCTTTCTGCTGGAGCTTGGCTGATCCGAGCTGTCCTTGGTCGGGCGTGGAGGGAGCCGAGATGAGCGCCTTTCGGAGGGGTAGCTGGGTGTCTCTGTTGGAGTTGTGTTGGGTATTAATGGGACTGTGGAGGCTCGGGGCCGCCTGCCCTGCGTCCTGCTCCTGCAGCGGGACCAGGATCGCCTGTGTGGACCAGGAGCGGGGCATCATGGCTTTCCCAGTGCTGCAGTCTGAGCTGGAGATGGACAACATCACGGACATGTGAGTCACTGTCAATGATCCATCATCACCGTACCCAACATATATGACAGACATAGCATGCCTGCCTTATTGGCACACAATAATGAGGTGAAAAAAGGCTATGCGTTTTAGGCTATAAATATGAGTAGAATTGAAGATTCAATCGAATGGTCAAGTCTCAGTCAGTAATTAGGCTATTTGAGTTGTTTAATAAAACCTATTGTATAGTTTTTCAGGGTGATCTTAGGAAAATAAATAAACAAACAAACAAAAAGCAACAATTATAGACTGTGTGTGTGTGAGTGTGTGTGAGTGTGTGTACACGCGCTCGCGTGTTTATGTCAGTGTGAGAGAGATGGGGACACCTGGACGGTGAGAGACTGTTGTGGTGCTATCCGTACCGATTGACGCTCTTCCGTGGCCCCGAGAAGAAACAACGGAGTGGGGGAGAGGTGTAGTCCTACTCTTGCAGAAACCCATACAGTAGTCTAGTTCAAATATTAGCAAATAGGCTACTACCCCCCCCAGACGCTTGGCTCCGATAATAGGCCCAACAGCCTAGAATTTTCTATTCTGAGAAATGTATAGCCTAGGCCATTTTGCTTCCATTGTGAACTAAAACTAATAGGCATAGACTCAATTAATCTCCACCCACGTTTCAGAGCTGTTCAGATTTAGCATAGCCTAATTGAAGACAAACAGAGAATCATCAGGGTTATTTTAACCAAAAATAGGGCTACAGCATTTTGAATGCATGATGTTACGAGGACATGATGGGAGCGTTTTTCTAAAGACCATAGCCGATCCTTTGATATCCATAGCCTACTGTCACCGTTATAGGATTGTAAAGATACAATACAAGTAGCCTAACAATGTTTATTCTGTTTATATAATAATCGACTGTTAAAAATGACAATAATTAGACGTCTTGAGTAAAGGTCTATTGGAAGGTTCCTCTGTATTTCCAAACGAACTTGACAAAAATCGTAAACAAAAACTCCCCTCCCCGAAAAACACTTCAACATCTTTTAATATCGTTTGAAATGTGCTGCATAAACTGCATCTGTCGTTCATTGTAGGTCTACTACTTACTATTCTCTAACCTGTTTTCCCCAATTTAATTTTTAACAGATATATTGCAAATCAGAGTAGCTTCTCATCCATCAATGACAAAGACCTGCATTATTACCGGAACCTCACGAATCTGTAAGTATGTTATGTGATATCTTATACTTGTGGTCATGATGGAGCCCAGATTGGATTGGCGTTGGCATCCGAGCACAATATGATGTTTTTGTGTATATTTGCATTGCAGAACTGTGACTAACAGCAGGCTTACCTATGTGTCTCGACTGGCTTTCCAGAACAACCTCAAACTTCAGTATCTGTGAGTGGCTTTTATAAGGCTAAATGAATCTCAATTTGAAGGTCAAACTACAGTTCTTACAAAAATAATTGTATCTCCTAAGACAGACAAGAACAGTTGCTGGAATGGTTGTACAGTTTAGTATTTCTTTTGGATATGTCTTTCAACTAATTATTGATAATAATGTACATTCTGATTGACAGGAATCTGAAAGACAACAACTTGTCATCTCTGTATTGGAGGATATTTCGACATTTAAACATATCAAATCTGTGAGTTGATTCTTTCACCCCCCGACTGACAATGTGTCATCATGGATAATAAAAAATAAAGAATAAAAAAAACGTTAGTGCATGTGTCCGCATACCTTCATACATGTGTGTGTTCGTGTCAGTGTGTGATTCAATATTCAACACTGTGTTTCTCTGTGTGTGTAGGATTCTTTCAGGGAACCCGCTGCACTGTTCCTGTGAGAACATGTGGATGAAGCTGTGGCTGGGAGAGGAGGCTGATGCTCAGGAGCTCAAATGTATAGAGGAGGGTGGCGGGAGGAAACCTCTCACCAGGCTCAACCCCCCTCACTGTGGTAATGGCCCCAAAATACACGCACACCTCCCAATGATCATCAAAACACACACCGTGGATCTTATCTTTTTCCACAAACCACTTGCTTTAATTGAAAATGTATCCTTCCCAGCCAAATTTTTTGAAAACAATCCCTTTAATTGCTTTGCTGAATAAACTCTCCTTAGATTCACATGCGGTATCATAATGACAAACCATTATGATTACCCACAAACCAAAGCTGGTCTAGGATCAGTTCCCCCTTCTACTCATTAACACTCACCAGTGTGTGTTGATAACAAAGAGGAACCTGGGCCTGTACTAGTGTGCTCTGGGGCACAGAGGCTATATAACGACAATGATAACACTTATTGATCCGGCAGTCCAGTCTCCACTCCATTAGGCTGCTATTTTCGCCATCGCCACGGTTACTTACAGGCCCCTGGAGAGACGGCAGGGGAACCCCTGTGTGAGTGACATATGAAGACGACTCAAGGGAGAGGCATGTGTACGATGCCCCAGGCCTGCCAGGCAGCTAAACACAATGAGAACCTTGCAAACCCCCTTTTTCTCTATTTTTCTCTAACATTCTGTCTCTCTCTCTCTCCCTCTCACACCATCTCTTTTTCAGGACATCTCTGTCATTCTTTCTCTGTTCATATCTCCCGCTCTCCTTCTGTCATCCTGTACTATATGAAATCCACAGCTCAGTGCAGTAGTTTTCATGTGTTGGATACAGAGGTTATCTGAGACTAAGCTATGGCCTTCACTGCTGCCTACCAATATTTATATTGGAGATGTTGATGCTGTAGGTTCTAGTGTCTAAAACTGGATACAACCAGTAAACAACCATTGCAACCAGTTTAGCCCACGAGTTGTGTTGTTAAAGATGGACACATTGTAAAGGCATACTGTGCTTTACTAGTGTACTGTAGCTTTGTTGAGTGGGTAGGGTTAACACCGCAGCTGGCAGTGGTGTAAGAGAGCAACTGAGACTGCTCAAGCTGTAAGGGTTGATTTACTGAAGGTGCTTCAGATGGTATGGTCTGAGTGCTGAAATGAATCGTTTTCTGGGTTCTAGAATCATTGAGAGCGTTGCCATGCTGATAAGAGTCTTGGCGACGTCCCTTAGTGGAGATAAGAGATCTGTCCATTTTATCAACCAGGACTGTCGACACTGGTCCTTCCTCGCCAGACGCTCCCATGCCTTTGGCTGCGGCTAAGAGGCAGCCAATCTTCTGATTGGACACGTGGGTCACCTTCAAGTCACAGTCCCATCCTCTCCACCTTTGGTTGTGTTGTTGTCTCTACTTAGAGAGGCTCCAAACTGTGTCTAATTAATTTTATCTGAGTTGCGAGACACATGGAGTTGTAGTCTGTGTGTGACCACCGCCGTGTTTGTGCTGTGATTTTGAACTAAGATTGCATTGAATCTCCCCTTCGTTGTCATTGGCAGTGGTTCCCATGGCGACTCTGAGCCCATCCAAGGTGACGGTGCAGGAGGGTGCTGATGTGGTGTTGACATGCAACACCTCTGGAGCACCCTCTCCTGAGCTCATCTGGAACATGATCCCACTCGTCTCCTACAATGAGGTCAGTCACCACCGTCGCCCGCCACCAAAAATCCCATGGCTGCATCTCAAATGGCACCCTAGGTCAAAAGTAGTGCACTATATAGGGAATAGAATGCCATTTTAAATGCACCCATGAGTAGGGATAGGAGTTTTACTGACCACGTGACCTGACCCAGAAAAACTCTGTGCCCTCCTGGACCTACCCATCAGCAACAACACTAATCCACCAGTTAAAGGCACATTCCTTCTGTAAAAGGGCGACTGCACTTCCTGATTTGGCCTCGTTTTAGATTTGGTTCATTAAGAAATGCTATGACTGATTTCAAACGTGAGTTGGTTTCAGGGTGTGGTTTGATGTGGGTGTTTCGTGTGTGTTCGCAGGTGGGAAGAGTTAGCCAAATGATTTAGCCAATTAGCTTCAGCCAGCTGGTGTGCAACCATGGTAAAGTTGGTTTGACTTTTGATAGATTTGGGGATAGTTAGGGACCATCCATAAACTACACAATGTAAATGGGACTTTTAGTTTCCTCATTAAATTCTTTCAATATTTGTAGTTGGTTTGAAGTTAAGTTATTGGAATTGGGAGCTATTGACCTTTTAAAATATTGTCCCATGTACATTCTATAATTTAGTGATGGTCCCTAACTAGCCCCATAGGGATATCAAATGTCAAACCAAATTGACCAAGGGCATTATGATCAGCTCTTAATTGATTATTACTTTATGGGTGCTGCCAGCTGGGCAGGATTGAAATAAACCCAACCCAAGGAAAACTGTTATGGTACCCTTCATTCCTTGACACCATTTTTTACGATCATTTCGTAAATCTCAGTTTTGGACGAGACTGACTTTATGACCAAAATTATACTATTTACACTATGTAGTCAATTTTGACAATGTAATACATTTTTCTGACTCATAACGATGTCACATGGGCCATTTTCAGAACGAGAAGTTGCTTTTTAGGGGCAGTCGCTCTTTAAGACAGAGAATCTGGCAGCCTATTTAGTCAGAGTTGCAGATGCAAAAATAAGTGGTATTTATTTAACAGTAAAGTTGATGAGAAGACTGGATACAGAGCTGTATTTACAAAATATACAAAGGCAGAAAAATGTAGAAAAATTTGTTAACAGAAAGAATTAACTTGAAAAAACAAACTTACTTGGCCAATAGCAGAATTACCTCAGCTCGAAGGAAGACTAAGGTAAAACGCCTATAAACTCACACGTCTCAGTATATGGCAGAGCTATAGCATCAACATGTTGCCTAGACAAACAGCTCTACCTGAATGAGGTGAACAGGGATCCTAAAAGAACCTACCCTTACCGAGCATAAACCATTCACACCTTTAAACAGATGAATTCTTAATGAACAGGGATAATATACACTTTAACGGCAGTACTGTTTCACACTATATGTATATTTTACAATGGGCGTGGCCAGCTTTATATAATGCAGATATTTTAACACTGAGGCTTTTAACCAATTATTAACCAGCATTGGCCTATAATGTTACTTGCTAATCTAGGCGTAACACCATTTGTTTGTCATAGGTGCTCAGAAGAAGCAACACTATGTCAAAAATTAACAAGACACTAGGGAAGGATATCTGTTTAGAAATGGTAAACAATAATCTTACAATAGCACTAATAACCAGCAACAGGTATTGTGTTTGCAAAATAGTTTCAAAATAGTTGTGGATGGGTAAAAGCATTGGTAATATGGATGAGGTGGGTGCCTGACTCACTGTGTCTCTGCATGGTCCTCTGCAGATTGAGGCCTCAGGGCAGGTGTCTGAGCTCCATCTCTATAACCTCTCCTCACTGGACAACAACTGTAAGATCACCTGCAGCGCTGAGAACATTGTGGGCGAGAATGAGTCCTCAGTCTTCCTCGACATCCTCTGTGAGTTCCAAACATGACTCTAGACAAAGAGGGAATAGAATGAGAATAATACCGTTGTCTTAACTAGTTTTTCTTCTGGACCATGTTTTGTCTTTATTCCCCCTTTTGCTTCTCCCTCGATCTTTCTCACTCACCCATTTTCTCTCTCCCTCCCCCAGTTCCCCCTAACATCAGTAAGTTGAGTGATGCCTACTCAGACCACCACTGGTGCATCCCATTCAGTATGTCTGGGAACCCAAAACCTGATCTCCGCTGGCTGTTAAACGGGGAGCCGGTAAATGAGGGACCCTACATCATGACTATGATCCATGACTTCTCTGAGAGGGAGTTCCACGGCTGCCTGCAGCTGGACAGCCCCACACACATCAACAACGGACCGTACACCCTGCTGGCCAGCAACAAGTACGGACAAGACCGCAAGACCGTCGAGGCTCACTTCATGCTTGACCCCTTTGATGGAGGTATGTGGTGTGTAGTCAACCCCTATCCCACTTGTGTCAATCTGAGAGGATTGGATAGTCTGTAATATAGCAACAATTTTACCTGGCCTATCAAAGGGCAAAATGGAGCTATTACCATATTGCTAACACCTATATGTCCAATCTTCTCAGATCTACTCAAGTGTTTAGGGGGTAGGGCCAGGGGTCAAATTACACTTAGGACAGGGGTGTCAAACTCAATTCCTAGAGAGCTGTATGTCTGCTCATTTTTGTTAATTATTTTCAATTGGTGTCCAATTAGACCTAGACAACCTGTTGAGGGGAGTTCCTAACTAATCTATGACCTTTATTTCTCAATCAAGTACTTTTTGTATTTTACCCAACAGGAACAGTGACAGAACCACTTTACTATGGTGAGTGGCTCTTCAAATATTTACATGCAACATTGACTGTCTAAATCGCTCATTGAACTGTTGAGAGAATAATTCAATGTTCTTTACTTTAATGAATACCAGATGTCCTGACACTAAAGATGATTGACTTGAGAAGTACTTTAAAGACTGATTTCTGAGGTTTGCTTTTTGTGTTATTGAGTGTTAATAGTTGATTTTCTCTTCCCTCTCCTCACACCCTGGATCTGGGCAACACAGACCCAACTACAGGTATAGTTACTCTCCCTTCACATTACCCAATCACACAGCAGAGGTTAACAAGTACATAGGCCTATGTCACTCTGACACTCAGAGGGAATACTTTACTTGAAAGGTAACTATATAAGGACTTCATAACACATTCATTACCCAACCCATATATACTGCATTCATAGGTAGCACATGCTTATGTCAACAACCACAAGACATAATACAAATATTGTTATGAAGTGCTTATGTAGGTATCCCTCAAGTAACGTGTTACCCACAGGGACAGGGACATTTAATCAACTTCATTGTCATTGAGGGATACTGTAGCATCTGCTGTCTTCTCTGCTCTTTGAAAACAGAGGACACACCTCTAGAGCCACCAGAAGACAGAGTTGCTGTAAGTCACACTCTAAGTCACCTCTTTATGTCCGTGTTTGTGGGAGCCTGTACCTGTTGTGGGAGCAATGCTTCTAACATTTTGTTTATGTTTTTATACAATATGTTTTACCACTACTTTTAGTAGTCGTACTACTATCTAGTATGTTTAGGGTTGACAGTGTGTTTTGAGTTTTATATTTCATGTTTTTATATGGTAGGTGTATCTTGGTGGTAGTAGGCTACACACTGTGACACATGGTATTTTGGAGTGGTAGTGGTGGTCCTAGCTCAACAGCTTTGTCATTCTTTCAGGTATATGTGGTCGTCGGGATTGCAGCAGTAGCCTTCATGGGTTTTCTATTGATGCTGGTCATCTTGAAATTCGGGGGAAACTCAAAGTTTGGAATCAAAGGTAAGTCCCTTTACACAGTATACTACTGTAGCCTATGGGTCTTTCTCTCCAATCTGAAATTGGACCCTATTCCCTAAATAGTGCACTTATTTTGGCACTGGCACAGTATAGGAAGTAGGGTACCATTTGGGATAAAACCATAGAGTGGGATCTGAATGGTGGTAAAGAGGTACTTAGACATTTCTAGTGAATAACATGCATGTGGATCTCCGTCTCAATGTCTCACTATACCTTGTTCCATACTAATCATCCGCCCATGCAGATAACGATGCACTGTAGCTCGTCTCTGTCTTTACTGATGCTGCTATTGAATAACGCAGAGGGACTGAAGAGGATTTAGATACTAACCCATATTAGGAATAACAATAGAGGTGTAAACTGACTGTCACTCAAATCGCTGATGTTGTATTGTTTGTACTAATAATTAACCATACTGGGAAATTATATGAGGATCAAAGTGTGACTATGCCTTCAAAAATACCTTTTGAACGCTATCCTGAAATCCTCTATTTGCAATGGATTGAATTCCGACCTGAGTGTGTGTATTTTGGATGAGATTGTGTGTGTAGGAGTATGGGAAGGCCAGGGCTGCCTCAGTGTGGTCAGTTATTTTGGTGCTGATTGATTTATTGCCCCTCTGAGAGGAACGGGTGTGAAAGGAAGAGAGGGGGAGAAGTGGTATCTCCTTTCCTCTGCGGAAGTGGAGGATGAGGTTCCACCGGAGGCGTCAATTCCTCTCCTTCCTCTGTACGTGTATGTGTGTGCTTTTCTGCGCGCACGTGTGTGTATCTGAGTAGGAAGTTAGCTGGAGTTTCAGCGTTGTGTGTATCTGAGCAGGAAGTTAGCTGGAGATTCAGCGTTGTGTGTATCTGAGCAGGAAGTTAGCTGGAGATTCAGCGTTGTGTGTATCTGAGCAGGAAGTTAGCTGGAGTTTCAGCGTTGTGTGAATCTGAGCAGGAAGTTAGCTGGAGTTTCAGCGTTGTGTGTATCTGAGCATGAAGTTAGCTGGAGTTTCAGCGTTGTGTGTATCTGAGCAGGAAGTTAGCTGGAGTTTCAGCGTTGTGTGTATCTGAGCAGGAAGTTAGCTGGAGTTTCAGCGTTGTGTGTATCTGAGCAGGAAGTTAGCTGGAGTTTCAGCGTTGTGTGTATCTGAGCAGGAAGTTAGCTGGAGTTTCAGCGTTGCCTGCAGGAACTTTCACTACGAGTCTCTGTCTCTTCACTGCAGTTTCTATTCTCTCCTTTCTGATGGAGGAAGTGACACTCCTGTCACTCAAAATCATGATCCACACTAAAATAAAAAGTCTGGGAAACTTGAAATGCCCAAGACACACACTTTCACTATAATGACCCACATACCGCAATCTTTATAAAGACACATTGGAGCCAAGTGAAGACTGACTGATCTCATACTGTGTATGGCTAAAGAAGTGCTGCCTTCACAAGGGGCTTGTATTCCTTCTCACTGCAGTCCTTGTATGTAATGTATCCTGCTCATAGGCTGGCGTACAGAAGTGTAAAGCAAAAGACTTTCCCAATCCACTAACATTTAGCTAATGTACACACACACACAACAGACAAAAGGTGTGAAGAGACCGTACTGAACACTGTAGGGTGCTCAGTCAACTGTTCAGGAGCATGTGAAACATCGAGACACACTTTCTCTGGATGCCTCGGTGCATAACACACACAGTAAAAGGGTGTACATGGTTCAAATGAACCTGTTACTGCTCTTCTGTCATCAATAAGATGTGGTGTACAGTAAGGATCAGAGGTTACTCCTTTTTATTCTACACTGTTTTATGTGCGTGTAGATTTAAGTTATTGTAATTTACAATTTGTGAGTTTTTTTTTGTGTGTGTAATTTTACCCGTTTTTCTCCCCAATTTCGCGGTATCCAATTGTTGTTGTAGCTACTATCTTGTCTCATTGCTACAACTCCCGTACGGGCTCGGGAGAGACGAAGGTTGAAAGAAGTCCGATACACAACCCTTCTTAACACAGCGCGCATCCAACCCAGAAGCCAGCCGCACCAATGTGTCGGAGGAAACACCGTGCACCTGGCAACCTTGGTTAGCACGCACTGCGCCCAGCCCGCCAAGGACATCCCTACCGACAAGGACATCCCTACCGACAAGGTCATCCCTACCGACCAAGCCCTCCCTTACCCGGACGACGCTAGGCCAATTGTGCGTCGCCCCACAGACCTCCCGGTCGCGGCCGGTTACGACAGAGCCTGGGCGCGAACCCAGGGACTCTGGGTTTTTCACACTCAACAGTTTCTCATGTGTATCATGAGAAACTGTTGAGTGTGAAAAACCCAGCAGCGTTACAGTTTTTGACACACTCAAACTAGTGAGCCTGGCACATGCTACCATACCCCGTTCAAAGGCACTTAAATATTTTGTCTTGCCCATTCACCCTCTGAATGGCACACATACACAATCCATGTCTCAGTTGTCTCACGGCTTAACAAATATGATTGAACTTGTCTCCTCCCCTTCATCTACACTGATTGAAGTGGAATTAACAAGTGCCATCAATAAGGGATCATAGCTTTCACCTGGATTCACCTGGCCAGTCTTTGTCCATAATGTTTTGTACACTCAGTGTATATTTCCACACTATAAGGTTGGAATATCTCTGTGACATTTTGGTGGGATGGAGTTTTGGCCTGCCATGGTGACATCACTAATGACCGCTAGTTTTCAGCTAGTTTTCAGTTTTCCCCTCCCTACTCCCAGACAGTCCTAGTAAAATTCATGCTTGAGAAATTGCTCTTTGAAAACAATCACAGTAAGGTACTTAATTGTTTCTCAGAAATAATTTGATATTGAGATAAAAACAGCTGCATTGGACCTTTAAAACAACCTTGGTTGGTTTGATAATTAACTTTTCTTTGGAATGGCAAAAAAAGAGAGAAGAGCAGCAGAAAAAAATAGATAGATGGAGAGAGAGGGAGCGAGCACTGTATGCTTATCAATGATTCAGGAAGGCAGGTATCAGTTTTCTCTGTGTTTGGAAGAGTGCCGGATGATCAATACATCTCTCTCAAGGTCAGAAGTATCTCTGATAGGACTCGACAGACCATGCTCACGCTGCGTGTTCTCCTCCTCCTGCAGAGCACACTTAGGCCCTGTTCCATTCCTGCCTTCATGGACCTCCCTCACTCCCTGCACTACCTTTTTCGGGATCTGTACAGAACAGGGCCCATGGTTCCATAGGTCTCCAGAGGACCATAGGCACAACGGCGATGAGTAACCTTGCCAAAGACCGGAAGATTTGTGCTCCCAGAGCTGATGTAGGATTTAGCTCAATGGGCTATCCATATGGAAGTATGCAAATGACCTGGGTTCAATGCCTGGGAGGACACAAACATGATACAGGGGGACACACACAAACACATACACAATGTTCCCCCTGAGTACTTGAGACATGTGTGGAATGCTTTTGTGACAGCCTGTGGGAGTTTGAAGTCACTTGTCTCTCTTTGGTCAATCACAGATAAAGTGCCCACTTGAGGGGTCAGAGGTCAATGTGTGTATGAGAGATGTGCCGACTGGACAGGCAACAGCAGATCTCTTCCCTCTCCCATAGCGACAGGAAATGTGTGTTGGAGTATTAACTCAGGGCCTAGTCACAACCTTCTCTTCCACCTTCTAGAGCAATTTTTCCTGCTCAGGCCACATAGGAAAGGATATACTCTATGACATACTGGGGCCATACGTGCGAACATTAGAAAAAGTTTAGCTTTAACCTGGACCTCCGTCTCAAAATGCGCATCAGCCAATTAAAATCACTGACGTAGTTGGACGTGATCCAACACTTGTTTACGAAAGAACACATAACAGAAGTCCAATGGTACGTTCTGGTACTAGATCACATGTGTTTGACTGACTGGTCATATACACGGTGCACAAAACATTAAGGACACCTTCCTAATATTGAGTTGCACAAACTCCCTTTTACTCTCAGAACAGCTTCAATTCGTCAGGGCATGGACTCCACAAGATGTCAAAAGCATTCCACAGGGATGCTGGCTCATGTTGACTCAATGCTTTCCACAGTTGTGGCAAGTTGGCTGGATGTCCTCTGGGTGGTGGACCATTCTTGATACACACAGGGAACTGTTGAGTGTGAAAAACCCAGCAGTGTTGCAGTTCATGACACAAACCGGTGTGTGCCTGGCACCTACTACCATACCCCGTTCAAAATAACTTAAATATTTTGTCTTGCACATTCACCCATTGAATGGCACACATACACAATCCAGTGTTTCCCCCTTTCAAATGTAGAATTACATTTATTGTATTAATGTGTTGAGAAGAATACATGTAATGATAACTTCTTTTTGCAGTCCCTCTTGCAGACCGACATGTAGGCTTCTGACACTGCTACATAAATAATCGTCACTATTACAGGCTATATTACATAGACGTGTAGGCTACACATACATTTATATGCGTTGTTGTAAATATCCACTTAGTCACATATGCGTTATTTGAATCTAGCATCGAGGACCAGCAGTGAACAGTGTTTTCTTTAACAAAAATGCTTGATGCGAGGGGGGTTTGAACCCACAGATAATGTTTGACCTTTATTTAACTAGGCAAGTCAGTTAAGAACAAATTCTTAGTTTCAATGACGGCCTAGGAACAGTGGGTTAACTGCCTTGTTCAGGGGCAGAATGTGCACTGTTGTTTTAAAGTCAACCGATTTAGCAGTGTGTACCACCAGGAAGCAATGATGAAGATGGTACATGACAGCTTTTTGACAAGTCCAGAAGGTTTTTTGACTTAATATTATTTATTTTTTATGATGTACGACAAACTGAATGTTGTATAGACCTCCTTTACATGGATTTGTGTGAAACAGATGAGCAAAAACGTGGGATTTTAAATATGCAGAAACGTTTTGAATTTTGTCTAACGTTAGTAGCTGGTAGCCTAGTCGAGGATGCATCATCATGCAATATTGTCACTCTACTGTACACTGGAGACAGACCAAGCAGAACAAAAGTAAACCAAATATACATCTGGTGGCCAAGTTGACCTATTCCTAGAAATGCCATTGGTTGGTGGATATAAAATCTAAGATCTTTGATAGACTGATGCAGAATTTGTTACAGGAAGTAATCATGGTCAGCTGGTGAGGTTAGCATAGGGCTAACGTGTACCAGGATATCTGATGGGACCAGTTACAATGTAGCATTCTATCACTTGCAACTACGTTGATGATTGTAATTGGCTGATGCAGACGTTAAATACATTTAAAAAATTGAATGTTTGCAAGTATAGTCCCCATCAGTTTTACTTGGGCTGTGGCGGTAAAGAAATTTCATCAGCCGGTGTCACGGTAATTGACCGTTAATTAACATAAACTGGCTTCCACACATAGCCTACAAGCCACTGATGCAGACCTTTGGAACGTCTAAGTTTTAAAAAGTCTAATAAATCCATGTAATATAGCCTACAACTTCTCAATAAATCCATGATTTATTTTAGACAGGTCTAAAGAAGCATGATATGAAGAACATGTAGAACAGAATAGCAGACTCTGAGTTGTCCTTATGTTAGGTCCTGATCTGGCTATGCCAAATGGCTGTGGGCTACACTAGTTCATTTAGCAGACAAGATTTGCTTAGAATTCCATGTCATTTGTTTATATTATTTTATAGTATGAAGAATACAATTGAACAAAGCTGAATAGCCGCCCATGCGAAAGCACTAGCCTATTTCAATCTACTATCCCCCATAGTACAAAAGGTCACCTATTCTATTCCGCGCAATAAATAAATATTCCAAACAAAGTCTGGGACAATCGTGGGGTGCAATAGATCCCAAATCAATACAACCACTAGCAGGTAGCGGCAGGTAGCCTAGTGGTTAGAGCATTGGACTAGTATCCGAAAGGTTGCAAGATTGAATCCCTGAGCTGACAAGGTAAAAATCTGTCATTCTGCCCCTGAACATGGCAGTTAACCCACTGTTCCTAGGCTGTCATTGAAAATAAGAATTTGTTCTTAACTGACTTGCCTAGTTAAATATAGGTCAAATAAAACACTTTTTTACACAATTTAGCTGACGCAACAGATCAGAATGTTTAGCTTAAAATGTTGATAAACAATTAGGCTATTTCTTGACATTATAAGCGCAGCAATGTGCACATGGCAGTAGGCTAAAATCACTAATGTTCCATTAGCGGGGAAAAAGTGACTGCAAATGCAATTATACATGTAATGCTTTTATTATAAAGATGCATTTTTATGGTGAAAAGGATCTTCCCCAAACTTTATTTATGTTTTTATTTTTATTTCACCTTTATTTAACCAGGTAGGCTAGTTGAGGACAAGTTCTCATTTGCAACTGTGACCTGGCCAAGATAAAGCAAAGCAGTGTGACACAGACAACAACACAGAGTTACACATGGAGTAAACAATAAACAAGCCAATAACACAAACAAGTCAATGACATAGTAGAAAAAATAAAGTCTATATACAGTGTGTGCAAAATGCATGAGGAGGAAGGCAATAACTAGGCCATAGGAGCAAATAATTACAATTTAGCAGATTAACACTGGAGTGATAAATGAGCAGATGATGATGTGCAAGTAGAGATACTGGGGTGCAAAAGAGCAGAAAAGTAAATAAAATAAAAACAGTTTGGGGATGAGGTAGGTAGATTGGGTGGGCTATTTACAGATGGACTATGTACAGCTGCTGCAGTGATCAGTTAGCTGCTCAGATAGTTGATGTTTAAAGTTGGTGAGGGGAATAAAATTCTCCAACTTCTGTGATTTTTGAAATTCATTCCAGTCACTGGCAGCAGAGAACTGGACGGAAAGGCGGCTAAATGAGTTATTGGCTTTGGGGATGATCAGTGAGATATACCTGCTTGAACGTGTGCTACGGGTGGGTGTTGTTATCGTGACCAGTGAACTGAGATAAGGCGGAGCTTTACCTAGCATAGACTTATAGATGACCTGGAGCCAGTGGGTCTGGCGACGAATATGTAGCGAGGGCCAGCCGACTAGAGCATACAGGTCGCAGTAGTGGGTGGTATAAGGTGATTTGGTAACAAAACGTATGGCACTGCATCCAGTTTGCTGAGTAGAGTGTTGGAAGCTATTTTGTAGATGACATCGCCAAAGTCAAGGATCGGTAGGATAGTCAGTTTTACAAGGGTCATTTTGGCAGCGTGAGTGAAGGAGTCTTTGTTGCGAAATAGAAAGACAATTCTAGATTTGATTTTGGATTGGAGATGTTTAATATGAGTCTGGAAGGAGAGTTTACAGTCTAGCCAGACACCTAGATATTTATAGTTGTCCACATATTCTAGGTCAAAACCGTCCAGGGTGGTGACGCTAGTCGGGCAGGCGGGTGCGGGCAGCGAACGGTTGAAAAGCATGCATTTGGTTTAACTAGCGTTTAAGAGCAGTTGGAGGCCACGGAAGGAGTGTAGTATGGCATTGAAGCTCGTTTGGAGGTTAGTTAGCACAGTGTCCAAGGAAGGGCCAGAAGTATACAGAATGGTGTCGTCTACGTAGAGGTGGATCAGGGAATCGCCCGCAGCAAGAGCGACATCATTGATATATACAGAGAAAATAGTCGGCCCGAGAATTGAACCCTGTGGTACCCCCATAGAGACTGCCAGAGGTCCAGACAACATGTCCTCCGGTTTGACACCCTGAACTCTGTCTGCAAAGTAGTTGGGGAACCAGGCGAGGCAGTCATTAGAAAAACCAAGGCTATTGAGTATGCCGATAAGAATACGGTGATTGACAGAGACGAAAGCCTTGGCCAGGTCGACGAAGACGGCTGCACAGTACTGGCTTTTATCGATGCCGGTTATGATATCGTTTAGTACCTTGAGCGTGGCTGAAGTGCACCCGTAACCGGCTCGGAAGCCGGATTTCACAGCGGAGAAGGTACGGTGGGATTCGAAATGGTCAGTGATCTATTTATTAACTTGGCTTTCGAAGACTTTAGATAGGGAGGGCAGGATGAATATAGGTCTGTAACAGTTTGGGTCTAGGGTGTCACCCCCTTTGAAGAGGGGGATGACCGCGGCAACTTTCCAATCTTTAGGGATCTCAGACGATACGAAAGAGAGGTTGAACAGGCTGGTAATAGGGGTTGCAACAATGGTGGTGGATAGTTTTAGAAAGAGAGGGTCCAGATTGTCTAGCCCAGCTGATTTGTATGGGTCCAGGTTTTGCAGCTCTTTCAGAACATCTGCTGTCTGGATTTGGGTGAAGGAGAAGCTGGGGAGGCTTGGGCGAGTAGCTGCGGGGGAAGCGGAGCTGTTGACCAGGGTTGGAGTAGCCAGGAGGAAGGCATGGCCAGCCGTTGAGAAATGCTTATTGAAATCATCATGGATTTATCAGTGGTGACCGTGTTACCTAGCCTCAGTGCAGTCGGCAGCTGGGAGGAGGTGCTCTTGTTCTCCATGGACTTTACAGTGTCCTAAAACTTTTTGGAGTTAGAGCTTCAGGATGCGAATTTCTGCTTGAGAAAGCTAGCCTTTGCTTTCCTCACTGACTGCGTGTATTGGTTCCTGACTTCCCTGAACAGTTGCATATCGCTGGGACTATTCGATGCTATTGCAGTCCGCCATAGGATGTTTTTGTGCTGGTCAAGGGCAGTCAGGTCTGGAGTGCACCAAGGGCTATATCTGTTCTTAGTTCTGCATTTTTTTAATGGGGCATGCTTATCTAAGATTGTGAGGAAATTACTTTTAAAGAATGACCAGGCATCCTCGACCAACGGGATGAGGTCAATATCCTGCCAGGATACCCGGGCCAGGTCGATTAGAAAGGCCTGCTCGCAGAAGTGTTTTAGGGAGCATTTAACAGTGATGAGGGGTGGTCGTTTGACTGTGGACCCATAGCGGATATCGCTGAGATCCTGATTGAAAACAGAGGAGGCGTATTTGGAGGGCAAGTTGGTCAGGATAATGTCCATGAGGGTGCCCATGTTTACGGATTTAGGGTTGTACCTGGTGGGTTCCTTGATGATTTGTGTGAGATTGAGGGCATCTAGCTTAGATTGTAGGACTGCCGGGGTGTTAAGCATATCCCAGTTTAGGTCACCTAACAGAACGAACTCTGAAGCTAGATGGGGGGCGATCAATTCACAAATGGTGTCCAGGGCACAGCTGGGAGCGGAGGGGGGTCGATAGCAGGCGGCAACAGTGAGAGACCTATTTCTGGAGAGGTTAATTTTTTAAATTAGAAATTCAAACTGGGTATGGACCTGGAAAGTAAGACATTACTTTGCAGGCTATCTCTGCAGTAGATTGTAACTCCTCCCCCTTTGGCAGTTCTATCTTGACGGAAAATGTTGTAGCTGGGTATGGACATTTCAGAATGGTTGGTGGCCTTCCTAAGCCAGGATTCAGACACGGCAAGGACATTAGGGTTGGCGGAGTGTGCTAAAGCAGTGAGTAAAACAAACTTAGGGAGGAGGCTTCTGATGTTGACATGCATGAAACCAAGTTTTTTTCGATCACAGAAGTCAACAAATGAGAGTGCCTGGGGACACGCAGGGCCTGCGTTTACCTCCACATCAGCCGAGGAACAGAGGAGGAGTAGGATGAGGGTACGGCTAAAGGCTATCAAAACTGGTCGCCTAGAGCGTTGGGGACAAAGAATAAAAGAAGCAGATTTCTGGGCGTGGTAGAATAGATTCAGGGCATAATGTGCAGACAGGGGTATGGTGTGGTGCGGGTACAGCGGAGGTAAACCCAGGCACTGAGTGATGATAAGAGAGATTGTGTCTCTGGATAAGCTGGTTATAATGGGTGAGGTCACCGCATGTGTGGGAGGTGGGATAAAGGAGTGATCAGAGGTATAATGAGTGGAACTAGGGGCTCCATTGTAAACTAAAACAATGATAACTAACCTAAACAACACTATACAAGGCATATTGACATATGAGAGAGACATTTATTTATTTATTTCACCTTTATTTAACCAGGTAGGCAAGTTGAGAACAAGTTCTCATTTACAATTGCGACCTGGCCAAGATAAAGCAAAGCAGTTCGACAGATACAACGACACAGAGTTACACATGGAGTAAAACAAACATACAGTCAATAATGCAGTATAAACAAGTCTATATACAATGTGAGCAAATGAGGTGAGAAGGGAGGTAAAGGCAAAAAAGGCCATGGTGGCAAAGTAAATACAATATAGCAAGTAAAACACTGGAATGGTAGTTTTGTAATGGAAGAATGTGCAAAGTAGAAATAAAAATAATGGGGTGCAAAGGAGCAAAATAAATAAATTAATTAAATACAGTTGGGAAAGAGGTAGTTGTTTGGGCTAAATTATAGGTGGGCTATGTACAGGTGCAGTACTCTGTGAGCTGCTCTGACAGTTGGTGCTTAAAGCTAGTGAAGGAGATAAGTGTTTCCAGTTTCAGAGATTTTTGTAGTTCGTTCCAGTCATTGGCAGCAGAGAACTGGAAGGAGATGCGGCCAAAGAAAGAATTGGTTTTGGTGGTGACTAGAGAGATATACCTGCTGGAGCGTGTGCTACAGGTGGGAGTTGCTATGGTGACCAGCGAGCTGAGATAAGGGGGGACTTTACCTAGCAGGGTCTTGTAGATGACATGGAGCCAGTGGGTTTGGCGACGAGTATGAAGCGAGGGCCAGCCAACGAGAGCGTACAGGTCGCAATGGTGGGTAGTATATGGGGCTTTGATGACAAAACGGATTGCACTGTGATAGACTGCATCCAATTTGTTGAGTAGGGTATTGGAGGCTATTTTGTAAATGACATCGCCAAAGTCGAGGATTGGTAGGATGGTCAGTTTTACAAGGGTATGTTTGGCAGCATGAGTGAAGGATGCTTTGTTGCGAAATAGGAAGCCAATTCTAGATTTAACTTTGGATTGGAGATGTTTGATATTGGTCTGGAAGGAGAGTTTACAGTCTAACCAGACACCTAAGTATTTGTAGTTGTCCACGTATTCTAAGTCAGAGCCGTCCAGAGTAGTGATGTTGGACAGGCGGGTAGGTGCAGGTAGCGATCGGTTGAAGAGCATTCATTTAGTTTTACTTGTATTTAAGAGCAATTGGAGGCCACGGAAGGAGAGTTGTATGGCATTGAAGCTTGCAGCGAGGCATAAAGTAATCACAGGTGTTGATTTGGAGAGCTAACTAAGAAAACAATGGGTGAGACAACAACAGCTAATCAGCTCTAACAACAACAGGTAAAATGGCGATGACTGGGCAGAGAGGGTTGGTTAACTACACACAGAGCCTGAGTTCGCGGCTGGGGCCGTCAGATAAAAACACTTGAAACTCATGCACTGCTTATGTATGCCAGATAGGCTCTAAAGCCCTTGTAAAGCGGATTAATGTCCTTCATTTTAATAAGTTATTTGGCCACTTTAGTTGTGATTCAAACCTTATCAAAACATATAGGCGTATTGGCTAGACTACATGAGGTGTGTGACTATGAATCTAAAAAGTCGCAACAAAAAAAAGGCTGTTTCTTATTCTGTGTTGATATGTAACTCTCGAGTGATAGGATAATATTGTCACCCATCAGACTATTCTTGATTTAATCTTGTCTTTACAAATACTAAATAATATATGTGTGAAATTGGTTTTGATTTAGAATGGACCATTATCATGCACCTGTCTTGAAACAGGGGCAGCGGGAAAAAATACATGTCATCTTTGCACTTAAATAACGAACAGAGGACGCTTTTCCCGTGGTTCATTTTCATGCCAACCAGGTAGGCTATACTCCTGTTGTAAAGATAAACAATGTGCTTAATATTAGGAAAGTTGAGAAATAAATATAGTAGGCCTAGGCTATAGAAAGCTGATGGGAACCTCCTCTTTTTGGTAGAGGTCATCACTTGCGTGTGTTCTCACGCAATTGCATAGCCTATAGAAATGTTGCACAACATGAGCTCATGGGTTCCCATGAAGTGTTTGATTAGATTTTCGATGACATTTGCATTGATGTCAGAGTGATTAGAGGGACAATCGTGTGCTGAGTACCAGGCAGTTAGCAAGTTTGGTATGCTACTAATGACCATCAGCAGCATCAGAGCTTGGAGAAGCCATTTACCGTGACTAAACAGTCACGTGGAATTTGACTGACTTTCATGACTCGTGACAGCCGGTGTGGCGGTAATACGGTCACCGCAACAGCCCTAGGCTCACCCCTATTCTCTTTGCATCAATGCTTTTATCTTGGACCTTGATCAGTTTCAGAATTGTAAATGTCCTGTAATTCAGTCCATGTTAATTAGTTAGTATTTATCGAGCGGCTGTGTGTCATGCTGCTCTGAGGTACTCCTCTTTCCACCTCCAATTCACCACCACAACGTGTCTGTGCAGTCACAGCTCTATACAGCGCGCTGGGCTTTGCTATTGGGAACTGCACTACAGCAGATAGAGCTTCATTGATCGATTGATCTCAGGCCTGTCTGTCTGAAGCAGATGCCTCTCTCAGGTCTATCGAGTCTTGGGCCTTCCCATCACTCAGGTCAGCAGCACTGCTCAAGCGCTCAGTCAGAGGGAGGTGTGTGTGTGTGTGTGTGTGTGTGTGTGTGGTGTTCTAGTACTGAGTGTTCCCTAGTGAGGAGAAATCAGCTGCAGTTAGTAGCTTTCAGTGAAGGTACTATTGAATACTAAGTAGTAAATTAGTGTTAACTGGGACAGATGTCTACCAATTGACTGAAATGCTAATTTGTGTTGATGAGTATCAAAGTATTCAGTGGTGTTGAGTTGTGTTGATCAGGGTCCAGTGTTTCTAAGTTGTGTGGAGTAGTGTTGAGTTCTATTGGATGTTATTGAGTTGCGTCAAGCAATGCTGAGTGGCATTGAGTAATTTTCAGGAGGACTGCAATATGACACAGGAGGGGGACGGCTCCAGTAGCCCACTGCATGCTGTTGCCATGGATACGCATGTCATCACCAGCCTTGCTCCAAATATGAACCATTATCGCTGGCCAAGCTTAAAGAGTGAATCACCATCACGCACGCACACACACACAGGACACACACACACACACACAGGACACACACACACATGCACACGATCAGTGGAGATGGATACAGGTGTGGTGAGTTGGCAAGGAAGGGCCGTGGCCAGAGAATGATGTTCCAAAGATTTTGATGGGGCTGCCGTGAGCCACTAGGGCACTTAGGTTGTGTAACATGTTTGTGTGATTGTGGAGCAGCTGCTCTTCTAAGACAGTTGATGGTTTCGACACAAGGAACAAAAAACATTCAAATCGCTCCTTACTATTCCAGTTGTCAACCTGATGGCAATGAGGGTATGGTTTTTTAGCTAGCTCCTTGCCCTCCACTCCTCCACTCCTCCACCCCCAGGCAGATGGATAATAATAATCATCTGGCTGCTCCCGTTCTGCCACTTCGATTAATTTCCAATAACAAGCCAGGGGGAAACCGTTGTGTGTCAGCCATAAAAGTCTGAGAAGAAGAATGTTGTGTTGTTTTTTGAGAATGTCGTGGTTAAGCCTCGGTGAGAGGGAAAACAGTTAAAGGTGACTTTGGAAGTTGAAATGAATTTGTTTATGTTTTTATTGTTGTTTAAATACTGTCACTTTGCCTGTCCGTTCATGAGCTGAAAAGACAAAGCGTTCTTTTGAAAGATGAAATTCTGTAGAAAAGACCCAGTGAAGACCAGTTTGGATGTGTGTGTAACTACCTGAACGTGTACGTCTCTAAATTGCATCGAATACTTGCACCATGCTTATAGGACTGTTTAGCTCCGCGCTGTAAACCCTTTAACATTCACATTCATTTACACCCTTCCTAAATAAATATATATCTACAGTACCAGTCAAAATTTTGGACACACCTATTTATTCAAGGATTTTTCTTTATTTTCTACATTAAAAACTATTAAATAACACATATGGATTCATGTAGTAACCAAAAAAGTGTATATTTTATATTTGACATTCTTCAAAGTAGCCACCCTTTGCCTTGATGACAGCTTTGCACACTCTTGGGATTCCCTGATCCAGCTTTAAATGATTATTATTTTTACCTTTATTTAACTAGGCAAGTCAGTTATGAACAAATTCGTATTTACAATGACAGCCTACTCAGCTTTATGAGGAATGCTTTTCCAACAGTCTTGAAGGAGTTCCCACATATGCTGTGCACTTGTTGGCTGCTTTTCCTTCACTCTGCGGTCCAACTTATCCCAAACCATCTCAATTGGGTTGAGGTCAGGTGATTGTGGAGGCTAAGTCACCTGATGCAACACTCCATCACTCTCCTTCTTGATCAGATAGCCCTTACGCAGCCTGGAGGTGTGTTTTGGGTCATTGTCCTGTTGAAAAACAAATGATAGTCCCACTAAGTGCAAACCAGATGAGATAGAGTATCGCTGCAGAATGCTGTGGTAGCCATGCTGGTTAAGTGTGCCTTGAATTCTAAATAAATCACAGACAGTGTCACCAGCAAAGCACCCCCACACCATCACACCTCCTCCTCCATGCTTCACGGTAGGAACCACACACGCAGAGATCATCTGTTCATCTACTCTGTGTCTCACAAATACACAGCTGTTGGAACCAAAAATCTCAAATTTGGACTCATCAGACCAAAGGACAGATTTCCACCGGTCTAATGCCCATTGCTCGTGTTTCTTGGCCCAAGGAAGTCTCTTCTTACTACTGGTGTCCTTAAGTAGTGGTTTCTTTGTAGCAATTCGAACAATGAAGGCCTGATTCATGCAGTCTCCTCTGAACAGTTGATGTTGAGATGTGTTTGTTACCTGAACTCTTTGAAGCATTTATTTGGGCTCCAATCTGAGGTGCAGTTAACTCTAATGAACTTATCCTCTGTAGCAGAGGTAACTCTGGGTCTTCCTTTCCTGTGGCGGTCCTCATGAGAGCCAGCTTTATCATAGTGCTCGATGGTTTTTGCGACTGCACTTGAAGAAACTTTCAAAGTTCTTGACATTTTCCGGCTTGACTGACCTTCATGTCTTAAAGTAATGACTGTCGATTCTCTTTGCTTATTTGAGCTGTTCTTGCCGTAATGTGGTATTTTAACAAATAAGGTTATCTTCTGTATACCACCCCTACTATGTCACAACACAACTGATTGGCTCAAATGCATTAAGGAAAGATATTCCACAAATGAACTTTTAACAAGGCACACCTGTTAATTGAACGGCATTCCAGGTGACTACCTCATGAAGCTGGGTGAGAGAATGCCAAGAGTGTGCAAAGATGTCATCAAGGCAAACGGTGGATACTTTGAAGAATCTCAAATATAACATATATTTTGATTTGTTTAACACTTTTCTTGGTTACTATATGATTATTATTTATTGTTATTTCATAGTTTTGATGTCTTCACTATTATTCTACAATGTAGAAAATAGTCCAAATAAAGAAAAACCCTTGAATGAGTAGGTGTGTTCAAACTATTGAATGCTACTGTATATGTACTTTATCTTTCCACCTGCCTCTGCACTGAAGGACTAATTCACTAAGCGACCTTAACCCACCACTCAGAGCTGTTGATCCCACTAACTCTACTAAGCACTGATGTCTACCAGCAACTGGGACCTACTTTCTACTTTTGGGGGTATACAATTAGGTATGCATTGAATGTATAATTTCTGATCACACATGATTTGTTTTAATATTTTGATCACTGTCATGATTATGATGTAATTTATGTTGCTGCTCATTTCATTTATTTTGTTTGTGTTTTCCTTCAGGCTTTGTGTTATTTCATAACGTTCCACTGGAGGTGGTTGGGCGCTAGGAAAATGGAGTCCCAAACACACACAGAGAGAGAGAGCTGGAACCCATTACACAATAAACACTCAAACAAACAAAAACATGGTTAATAAACATCAATTAAAAACACAACACCAAATCTTCCTCCACAGTAACTAAACACAACAACCTCTGAATACCCCATATGCTCATAACAGCCCAATGCTATTAACCAGTTTGTAATAGGCAAACTCAACCCTCTGTCTCACTGCCAACATCCCCTCCAGCATGCCCACCAAGTCCACAGACCCGTCACCGAATACTGTTCTTTCGTGTCTTCCAAATTGCTAATTTAGCTGCCCCTGACACCCCTTCGACTAAACCTGTACTTTGGCCCCAATATAAACAGTTGAGAAGAGAAGACCTCTCCCAGAGTACCAACTAGTAGAGGTCGACCGATTATGATTTTTCAACGCCGATACCGATTATTGGAGGACCAAAAAAAGCCGAAACTGATTAATCTGACGATTTTTACTAATATATGTATATCAGTCGGAAGTTTACATACACTTTAGCCAAATACATTTAAACTCAGTTTTTCACAAATCCTGACACTTAATCCTAGTAAAAATTCCCCGTCTTAGGTCAGTTAGGATCACCACTTTATTTTAAGAATGTGAAATGTCAGAATAATAGTAGAGAAATTATTTATTTCAGCTTTTATTTCTTTCATCACATTCCCAGTGGGTCAGAAGTTTACACACACTCAATTAGTTTTTGGTAAATTTGCCTTTAAATTGTTTAACTTGGGTCAAATATTTTGGGGAGCCTTCCACAAGCTTCCCACAATAAGTTGTGTGCATTTTGGCCCATTCCTCTTGACAGAGCTGGTGTAACTGAGTCAGGATTGTAAGGCCTCCTTGCTGGCACACGCTTTTTCAGTTCTGTCCAGAAATGTTCTGTAGGATTGAGGTCAGGGCTTTGTGATGGCCACTCCAATACCATGACTTTGTTTTCCTTAAGCCATTTTGCCACAACTTTGGAAGTATGCTCATTGTCCATTTGGAAGACCCATTTGCGACCAAGCTTTAACTTCCTGACTGATGTCTTGAGATGTCTTCAATATATCCACATAATTTTTCTTCCTCATGATGCCATCTATTTTGTGAAGTGCACCAGTCCCTCCTGCAGCAAAGCACCCCCACAACATGATGCTGCCACCCCCGTCCTTCACGGTTGCGATGGTGATCTTCGGCTGAGAAACTTCCCCCTTTTTCCTCCAAACATAACAATGGTCATTATGGCCAAACAGTTCTATTTTTGTTTCATCAGACCAGAGGACATTTCTCCAAAAAGTACGATCTTTGTCCGCATGTGCAGTTGCAAACCGTAGTCTGGCTATTTTATGTCGGTTTTGGAGCAGTGGCTTCTTTCTTGCTGAGCGGCTTTTCAGGTTATGTCGATATAGGACTCATTTTACTGTGGATATAGATACTTTTGTACCTGTTTCCTCCAGCATCTTCACAAGGTTCTTTGCTGTTGTTCTGGGATTGATTTGCACTTTTCACACCAAAGTACGTTCATCTCTAGGAGACAGAATGCTTCTCCTTCCTGAGCGATATGACGGCTGTGTGGTCCCATGGTGTTTATACTTGCGTACTATTGTTTGTACAGATGAACGTGGTACCTTCAGGAATTTGGAAATTGCTTCGAAGGATGAAGTAGACTTGTGGAGGTCTCCAATTTTTCTGAGGTCTTGGCTGATTTCTTTTGATCTTCCCATGATGTCAAGCAAAGAGGCACTGGGTTTAGCCTATCAGAAGCTTCTAAAGCCATGACATCATTTTCTGGAATTTTCCAAGCTGTTTAAAGGCACAGTCAACTTAGTGTATGTAAACCTCTGACCCACTGGAATTGTGATACAGTGAATTATAAGTGAAATAATCTGTCTGTAAACAATTGTTGGAAAAATTACTTGTCATGCACAACGTAGATGTCCTAACTGACTTGCCAAAACTATAGTTTGCAAAAAAGTATGTAGTCAGCCACCAATTGTGCAAGTTCTCTCACTTAAAAAGTTGAGAGAGGCCTGTAATATTCATCATAGGTACACTTCAACTATGACAGACAAAATGAGAAGAAAAAAATCACATTGTAGGATTTTAATGAATTTATTTGCAAATTATGGTGGAAAATAAGTATTTGGTCAATAACAAAAGTTTATCTTGATACTTTGTTATATACCCTTTGTTGGCAATGACAGAGGTCAAACATTTTCTGTAAGTCTTCACAAGGTTTTCACACACTGTTGCTGGTATTTTGGCCCATTCCTCCATGCAGATCTCCTCTAGAGCAGTGATGTTTTGGGGCTGTTGCTGGGCAACACAGACTTTCAACTCCCTCCAAAGATTTTCTTTGGGGTTGAGATCTGGAGACTGGCTAGGCCACTCCAGGACCTTGAAGCCACTCCTTCGTTGCCCGGGCGGTGTGTTTGGGATCATTGTCATGCTGAAAGACCCAGCCACGTTTCATCTTCAATGCCCTTGCTGATGGAAGGAGGTTTTCACTCAAAATCTCACGATACTTGGCCCCATTCATTCTTTCCTTTACACGGATCAGTCGTCCTGGTCCCTTTACAGAAAAACAGCCCCAAAGCATGATGTTTCCACCCCATGCTTCACAGTAGGTATGGTGTTCTTTGGATGCAACTCAGCATTCTTTGTCCTCCAAACACGACGAGTTGAGTTTTTAGCAAAAAGTTCTATTTTGGTTTCATCTGACCATATGACATTCTCCCAATCTTCTTCTGGATCATCCAAATGCTCTCTTGCAAACTTCAGACGGGCCTGGACATGTACTGGTTTAAGCAGGGGCACACGTCTGGCACTGCAGGATTTGAGTGCCTGGCGGCGTAGTGTGTTACTGATGGTAGGCTTTGTTACTTTGGTCCCAGCTCTCTGCAGGTCATTCACTAGGTCCCCCCGTGTGGTTCTGGGATTTTTGCTCACCGTTCTTGTGATCATTTTGACCCCACAGGGTGAGATCTTGCGTGGAGCCCCAAATCGAGGGAGATTATCAGTGGTCTTGTATGTCTTCCATTTCCTAATAATTGCTCCCACAGTTGATTTCTTCAAACCAAGCTGCTTACCTATTGCAGATTCAGTCTTCCCAGCCTGGTGCAGGTCTACAATTTTGTTTCTGGTGTCCTTTGACAGCTCTTTGGTCTTGACCATAGTGGAGTTTGGAGTGTGACTGTTTGAGGTTGTGGACAGGTGTCTTTTATACTGATAACAAGTTCAAATAGGTGCCATTAATACAGGTAACGAGTGGAGGACAGAGGAGCGTCTTAAATAAGAAGTTACAGGTCTGTGAGAGACAGAAATCTTGCTTGTTTGTACTTATTTTCCACCATAATTTGCAAATAAATTCATTAAAAATCCTACAATGTGATTTTCAGGATTTCTTTTTCTCATTTTGTCTGTCATAGTTGAAGTGTACCTATGATGAAAATTACAGGCCTCTCTCATCTTTTTAAGTGGGAGAACATGCACAATTGGTGGCTGACTAAATACTTTTTGCCCCACTGTATGTATGTATGTATGTATATATATATATATATATATATATATATATATATATATATATATATATATATATATATATATATTTGTAATAATGACAATTACAACAGTACTGAATGAACAATGAACACTTATTTTAAATTAATATTATACATAAATAAAATATATTTAGTCTCAAATAAATAATGAAACATGCTCAATTTGATTTAAATAATGCAAAAACACAGTGTTGGAGAAGAAAGTAAAAGTGCAATATGTGCCATGTAAAAAAGCTAATGTTTAATTTCTTTGCTCAGAACATATGAAAGCTGGTGTTTCAATATTAACAGTTCTTCAATATTCCCACTTAAGAAGTTTTAGGTTGTAGTTATTATAGGAATTATGAAGTGTCGACTATTTCTCTCTATACCATTTGTATTTCATATACCTTTGACTATTGGATGTTCTAATAGGCACTTTAGTATTGTCAGCCTAATCTCAGTAGTTGACAGGCTTGATAGGCTTGCTAAGAGCTGCTGGCAAACACAGTAAAGTTTGAATGAATGCTTACGAGCCTGCTGCTGCCTACCACCGCACAGTCAGGCTGCTCTATCAAATCATAAAATTAATTATAATAAACACAGAAATACGAGCCTTAGGTCATTAATATGGTTAAATCCAGAAACTATCATTTCGAAAACTAAACGTTTATTCTTTCAGTGAAATACGGAACCGTTCCGTATTTTATCGAATGGGTGGCAACCCTAAGTCTAAATATTGTTACATTGCACAACCTTCAATGTTATGTCATAATTATGTCAAATTCTGGCAAATTAGTTCGCAATGAGCCAGGCTGCCCAAACTGTTGCATATACCCTGACTCTGCGTGCAATGAACGCAAGAGAAGTGACACAATTTCCCTAGTTAATATTGCCTGCTAACATTAATTTATTTTAAGTAAATATGCATGTTTAAAGAAATATTGACTTTAAGAAAGGCATTGATGTTTATAGTTAGGTATGATTGGGCTTTTTTCGCGAATAGGATTTTGTTAAATCATCACCTGTTTGGCGAAGTAGGCTGTGAATCGATAATCAATTCACAGGCAGCTCATTGATTATATGCAACGCAGGACAAGCTAGTTAACCTAGTAATATAATCAACCATGTGTCGTTAACTAGTGATTATGTGAAGATTGATTGTTTTTTATAAGATAAGTTTATTGATAGCAAGCAACTTACCTTGGCTCCTTGCTGCACTCGCATAACATGTGGTCAGCCTGCCACGCAGTCTCCTCGTGGATTGCAACGTAATCGGTGTCCAAAAATGGCGATTACCGATTATTATGAAAACTTTGCAAAATTGCCACCCCAGCACTGGAATTAGTACCATGACTGAGTATATGCTGTCCGTCCCACCACATACCCCCGTCAACCTCATTAACCTCATCACTATGTATCGCCTGTAGAAAAAACGACATTAAGCCTTTTCTGTTTTATTACTTCTAATACTCAAGCCCATATCCTTCTCCTGATCCTCTTCAACTGAGGCCACAGACCCCTGACTCCCCTCTGCCACATCCCTCTCAACACTCCCCACTTGCACCCCATCACTCATACCGGGCATCTCCTCCACTACCTGGGAGACTAGTCCCACCTGAACCCCCTCCTGTACCCCATTACTCGTAATGGGCATCTCCTCCACTACCTGGGAGACTTGCTCCACCTGAACCCCCTCCTGTACCCCATTACTCGTAATGGGCATCTCCTCCACTACCTGGCAGACTCCACCTGAACCCCCTCCCGTACCCCATTACTCGTAATGGGCATCTCCTCCACTACCTGGGAGACTTGCTCCACCTGAACCCCCTCCTGTACCCCATTACTTGTAATGGGCATCTCCTCCACTACCTGGGAGACTTGCTCCACCTGAACCCCCTCCTGTACCCCATTACTCGTAATGGGCATCTTCTTCACTACCTGGGAGACTTGCTCCACCTGATCCCCCCCCCTTTACCCCATTACTCGTAATGGACATCTCCTTCACTACCTGGCAGACTCCACCTGAACCCCCTCCTGTACCCCATTACTCGCACTGGGTATCTCCTCACCAGTCTTGGGAAATGGCTCCCCAGTTCCATCCTTACCTCATAAAACAATAATTTTCTGCTGCACATCAGACGTTATGTTCTCCTCTGGTACAAGCTGCAACTCAGTACCCTCAACAACAAGTGCTTGTGGCTGCTCTACCACAGTCGGCCCACCTCTCCCTACATCAGTGGGCCCAGGCGTTACGAGGACCACCTGCGTCACTCCCTCCACCTTCTCCCTTTTTGGGCATGCATGTTGCTTATGGCCAACATCCCCACACTCAAAACACTGTTGACTACTCGTACTAGCATAAGCCATATACAATCTGTTGTCATACTTGACTTCAAATGAAAGTCTGCTCCGGTGAGTCCAAAAACATAAACACCTGTCGCCAAAACGACATAACCTGTTTCAGAGCCGGGTGTTTGCAACCCAACAGGACAATTTTAATTGAACTTGCAAACTTCTCAAACCGCAATGGCTCACGCTTCAATAGGTCATTGGGAATAAACAGTGGTACGTTCGAAATCGTTACTCTTGTTGACGGAGAAAAAAGTGCCGTAACTTGAATAAACATACCTTTAAGAAGTACACCATTCTCAACCATCCGATCAACAAGACGCTCTTCTTTAAGAAAAACCTCCACCTCTTTATTCATCCGGGATGCATAAGCAACATTTTGATAGCCTACCTTCTCTCCTACGGCGACCAGTAACTCCTCCACAGTGACAGTGGCTTCAGTAACACACCTGAACAGGTGTCCCCATCTGGGTCGCCATCCCCACCAAAACCAAGGCAATTCCAACAAGAAATACAATAAACCTAATTCTACCACTGAAAAAAAAAACTTAATCAGACACCACTCACACTCGCTCATACAATTCCCAGCATGCACCAACAAGAGAGAGAGAGAGAGAGAGAGAGAGAGAGAGAGAGAGAGAGAGAGAGAGAGAGAGAGAGAGAACTATCAGGTGTCATGTAAACACAGTTTGATGGTTGAGGAGTACACTGAGCTATAGGTCCAGTAGGGGCACCTAGCCATGCATACTGTATATTCTATACATATCTCCACATGCTAACACATGAACTAAAACATACCATACCAACAGCCTACATCTCAGCACCCATAATACTTTCATTAGACATAAAAGTGTAAAACACACATACACACTCATTAAAGCTGCAGTTCAAATGGAAGTCAGGTTCGATGTATGGAGAGTATTTCATTGAGGATGTTACAGGGTCACTGTTGAGACACTTTTATCATACAACTTCCATGAAATACACTTACACACCATTACACTTCCATAGCAAAATAAAAGACAGGTTTTCATAAACCATTAACCTTCTTTTACCAGTACATATAATATATCAACATGTATTGCACATATTTGTACATATTTAAGTGCTATATTTTTGGAAGAGAAATTAGATAGTCATTCTAACACTGTATTAACTAACATTTATTAAACTTGAAGTGCATCTTAAAATGTTTTTTTTTTACTGGAATATGTGTGTACACTCCGATATGCAGTATAAAATGTGTTTTTATACTTGCTGGAATATCCAGGGCCAAGAGCCTCTTGTATGTGTGTTATGTGGTTGTTGTGCTGTAAATGATGGCATTGATTGCTGTAGTGTTTTACGTCATATTGAGTTATATTGAGGCTGACTCGTAGACAATAAAACTATTGGAACACATTGTACATCCTTATAATTTAAGTGAATGCATTTTTCTCCAGTGTCCTCCCTCTCTGTCCGTCCTCCCCCTCTACAGAGTGTGTGTGAGTGAGTTCTGTTTTTGTAGAAGCTCATCCACACATTCTGATCACACACTGACCCTGAGCAATGCAGGGACATCACACACACACACACGCACACGCACGCACGCACGCACGCACGCACGCACGCACACACACACACACACACACACACACACACACACACACACACACACACACACACACTTTCTGAAATGGGGCATTCAATGCCCTCAATAGACTGTCAAAATGTAATCCATCCACTTCTATGTGTGTATTAAAGTTGCCATTCAACATGAGGAATCATGGAACCTGCTACGGAGTGCACCACCACACACAGCCTTTAATTCCCAAGAAAAACAATGGACGGCTAATAGTGTAAGGAGAAACGATGTATGCTCTTTGTCTGTCTCTCTTTCTGTTTGCTTCTCATTATTCCCGTTCTCCTTTTCTGTCTCGTCACCTTCACATGTTTTAAGTGGGAGGAGGTGAGCCAGTCTCCCTGGTGTCACATGAAAAGTTGAATGTGGTTTGTTTATTAAAAATAGAAAAGCACTGACAGAAAAAGAGAGAGAGAGAGAGACAGAGAAAATCTATATTTTTACATGGAGGGGGAGGTCAGTTAGGAATCTGATATGCTGCAGACTGTGGCTAGGTCCTGTTCTGTCAGGTAGTGAGGGCTGGATTCAGAGCCTGCCATTAAATTGCAGTGTAAATGAAATTGTATCCTTCCTTCCATCTCCATTAGTCTTCATTCCTTCATCCTTCTCTCTCCCCTGTTCAATTCATTCATCTGTCCATCGACCCCTCCTCATCTCCTCCACCCCCATCTCTCCCTGCTCATAACCTTCCTTTCTCTTCACCTCTACTCTCATTCCTCCACACGTTTTTCTCTCTGTTCCTATGCCGCCATCCCTCCTTTTCTCTGTGTCTGTGAGATCAATAGATCACTTCATGTTTTCAGCGAGGTTAGAGGTGCGTTTAGAGAGCAATATGCTCCGGTTACCCTGCTGGAGGGCAAGGGGGCAGGCGGGGGAGGCTCTTAGGGCCAGAGGGATGACAGGACACTTTACCGGTCATCACTGCCGGTTACCACTGAGAGTGTAATAGGTGGACGAGAAACACATTGTTCCTCCTGCCTTTGTGAACATATCTATCTCAAATACCTCATACCCCTGCACAGTGATCTGGTACTGGTACACCCTAGCTCCCTGCACAGTGATCTGGTAGTGCTACTCCCTGTATATACAGTGGGGAGAACAACTATTTGATACACTGCCGATTTTGCAGGTTTTCCTACTTACAAAGCATGTAGAGGTCTGTAATTTTTTATCATAGGTACACTTCAACTGTGAGAGACGGAATCTCAAACAAAAATCCAGAAAATCACATTGTATGATTTTTAAGTAATTAATTTGCATTTTATTGCATGACATAAGTATTTCATACATCAGAAAAGCAGAACTTAATATTTGGTACAGAAACCTTTGTTTGCAATTACAGAGATCATACGTTTCTTGTAGTTCTTGACCAGGTTTGCACACACAGCAGCAGGGATTTTGGCCCACTCCTCCATACAGACCTTCTCCAGATCCTTCAGGTTTCGGGACTGTAGCTGGGCAATACGGACTTTCAGCTCCCTCCAAAGATTTTCTATTGGGTTCAGGTCTGGAGACTGGCTAGGCCACTCCAGGACCTTGAGATGCTTCTTACGGAGCCACTCCTTAGTTGCCCTGGCTGTGTGTTTCGGGTCGGTGTCATGCTGGAAGAACCAGCCACGACCCATCTTCAATGCTCTTACTGAAGGAAGGAGGTTGTTGGCCAAGATCTCATGATACATGGCCCCATCCATCCTCCCCTCAATACGGTGCAGTCATCCTGTCCCCTTTGCAGAAAAGCATCCCCAAAGAATGATGTTTCCACCTCCATGCTTCACGGTTGGAATGGTGTTCTTGGGGTTGTACTCATCCTTCTTCTTCCTCCAAACACGGCGGAGTGGAGTTCAGACCAAAAAGCTCTATTTGTGTCTCATCAGACCACATGACGTCCTCCCATTCCTCCTCTGGATCATCCAGATGGTCATTGGCAAACTTCAGACAGGCCTGGACATGCACTGGCTTGAGCAGGGGGACCTTGCATGCGCTGCAGGATTTTAATCCATGACGGCGTAGTGTGTTACTAATGGTTTTCTTTGAGACTGTGGTCCCAGCTCTCTTCAGGTCATTGACCAGGTCCTGCCATGTAGTTCTGGGCTGATCCCTCACCTTCCTCATGATCATTGATGCCCCACGAGGTGAGATCTTGCATGGAGTCCCAGACCGAGGGTGATTGACCGTCATCTTGAACTTCTTCCATTTTCTAATAATTGCGCCAACAGATGTTGCCTTCTCACCAAGCTGCTTGCCTATTGTCCTGTAGCCCATCCCAGCCTTGTGCAGGTCTACAATCCTATCCCCGATGTCCTTACACAGCTCTCTGGTCTTGGCCATTGTGGAGAGGTTGGAGTCTCTTTGATTGAGTGTGTGGACAGGTGTATTTTATACAGGAAACGAGTTCAAACAGGTGCAGTTATTACAGGTAATGAGTGGAGAACAGGAGGGCTTATTAAAGAAAAACTAACAGGTCTGTGAGTGCCGGAATTCTTACTGGTTGGTAGGTGATCAAATACTTATGTCATGCAATAAAATGCAAATTAATTACTTAAAAATCATACAATGTGATTTTCTGGATTTTTGTTTTAGATTCCGTCTCTCACAGTTGAAGTGTACCTATGATACAAATTACAGACCTTTACATGCTTTGTAAGTAGGAAAACCTGCAAAATCGGCAGTGTATCAAATACTTGTTCTCCCCACTGTAGCTCCCTGCACAGTGATCTGGTAGTACTATTCCCTGTATATAGCTCCCTGCACAGTGATCTGGTAGTGTACTCCCTGTATATAGCTCCCTGCAGTGATCTGGTAGTACTATTCCCTGTATATAGCTCCCTGCACAGTGATCTGGTAGTGCTACTACCTGTATATAGCTCCCTGCACAGTGAACTGGTACTGCTACTCCCTGTATATAGCTCCCTTCACAGTGATTTGGTACTGCTACTCCCTGTATATAGCTCCCTGCACAGTGATCTGGTACTGCTACTCCCTGTATATAGCTCCCTGCACAGTGAACTGGTACTGCTACTCCCTGTATATAGCTCCCTTCACAGTGATTTGGTACTGCTACTCCCTGTATATAGCTCCCTGCACAGTGATCTGGTAGTGTACTCCCTGTATATAGCTCCCTGCAGTGATCTGGTAGTACTATTCCCTGTATATAGCTCCCTGCACAGTGATCTGGTAGTGCTACTACCTGTATATAGCTCCCTGCACAGTGAACTGGTACTGCTACTCCCTGTATATAGCTCCCTTCACAGTGATTTGGTACTGCTACTCCCTGTATATAGCTCCCTGCACAGTGATCTGGTACTGCTACTCCCTGTATATAGCTCCCTGCACAGTGAACTGGTACTGCTACTCCCTGTATATAGCTCCCTTCACAGTGATCTGGTACTGCTACTCCCTGTATATAGCTCCCTGCACAGTGATCTGGTACTGCTACTCCCTGTATATAGCTCCATTCTTGTATTTTATTCCTCTATTGTGTAAATCATTTTTTGTTGGGAAGGGCTCGTAAGCAAGCGTTTCACTGTCAAGTCTACACCCCTTGTATTTGGCACATGTGGCAAATAAAATCTTATTTGATTTCCTCACCGTGTTTTAAGAGATCATCACCTCGTTTTAATGACACTGACAGGCACGATGTCCTTTTCAGCCGTTTAATACACTCCATATGTCCATAACCCCAGCAGCCCTCTAATCCCATATCCAATAAATGTCTGTCCGTCCGTCATTCAGTCTGTCTTAAGGAGGAGCGCTTAGCGAGCCAGAGGAGATCAATATAGTAACAGAGTCTCCGCCCCCCAGCCCACCCCTGCATTAGAGCAGCTCTGTCTGTTAAAGTGCGTTAGGTCAGGACCTGACCCCCGTGGCCCACCGACCTGCTCGTGCCCCCCACCCCTCCCCTTCCCTCCTACAGGCTAAATAGGGTTTATAACGATCTGGCCCTAGACCTCACCACTAATGATGAGTCCCCCCGACACACACGCTTACAGCAATAACCTGCTTAGGATGTGGTGTGTGTGAAATAAATCATATACAAGTCATAAGTCATATACAGTACATCACCTAACTGTCTGTTGTCTACCAGGCTGTCTACACTGCGGGTCAACCTGATTACACCAGCCATTCTTGCAGGATCACTGCTCTCAGTTAGAGAAAATCCATACATATGTCTCCAGTCAGATCCAAGATGGATGCCTCTCTGGTATCCACAATGCATTGCAGTGACGCCACTACTGTACAATGCTGCGTAATGGTTCTTCCAGAGGAGGTGGAGGAGGAGGCGTAATGGTGGCACATAATTTGAGCACCCACGGGGGAGAGAGAAGCCTGTTTGTGGTGAAACCACTCAACACATTATCGGTGGAGAATCAAAGAGCTCCCCTGTAAAGCTCTACCGTCAGTGCACCGCTTGAAACTCCACGGACGGTAGCCACCACAGAGGAAAGCAGGACTGGATGAAAAGAGGTCTGATGTCTTGAGATTGTAAAGTTTAGATGGATTATCAAACCGCCAGGAGGCAAGCCTCACCGTTTGTCATGAACTAGGACCCCCATAGAGGTTTTCCTGGTGAGGAAAACACTCCAGGCCTTAGACAACAAGAAATAAGGTCAATCATACCACTAGGTAATTATTCCAATCGTTAACCTGCCAACCATTGCTCCACTAGGGTTAACCCTCTTGGGGGAGATTTTAACTAGCCTACCTTGGTAAGGGTCACAACAATACTTTTCATGAGTCTTGCAGTCATTTGTCAGGGATTGTGTTGCTTCCTTTCAACACAATGCTGGAGGTCACAGAGAGTAGAGGTCATGGGAGCTAGTTTGGACAGATGTGCTTTGACCCCATTATTCATGTTTCACCACAATCTGGTGATCAGTGTGCATAAATGGCAGCATCCACCCACACTGTCACATACACACGCACGCACACACACAATCTTATAAGCCTACTGAGAGACAATCCCTCTTTGTTTCTCTGTCCTGTTCCGTTGCCTCCTCCTGCTTAGGAATGCACCACTGCTATTCCTCTACTGCTCCAAAACAACACTGTGGTGTGTGTGTTTAGAGATTGAGACTGTGTGTATGAGAATAAAATATGAATTGTTTATTTTGGGATAGAACTGTAAACCAGAGAATAAACTAAATTTGGTCCACAGATAAATGATATGTCATTCTCTCCGTATTCACAAAGTACTGTATCATCACATTCTTTCTCATCATGACCTAAACTACTATTGTACATTCATTAGCCCTGAGGGGAGACAATTGAATGGCATTTTGGAGAGTTTGTTTCCTATCTTCCACAAGTTTAAAGGCCACATTTCTGTTCGTGGGACAGATGAGAAAGAGGCAATCCTTGACATTAACAAAAATGTACTCAAACGTACTGTATTTAACAATATTTGAGTATTACTTGTGGTAACATTGCATATAAAATGCAGTTATACCCATATTACGTACTTTGGATATGGGTTTGACATGCACATCTACGGACGGATATAGTGTCTTAGGTTAGGGAGGTTAATAATATCATGATGATAATGTGATCAGTGATACCTCATATCTCAGAAACTTATGAACAAGGAAGGATGTGGTGATTGGTATGGAATTGAGATAAGAGAGAGGAAAAAAAAAACATGCCACCTCTTCCATTTTTTAAAATGTCATTCTTCCACTTTAATTTTCCTCAAACACCACTTCTCCCCTTCTCTTCTGCTCATCTCCTCTCATCTTTTCTCATCTCTTCTCTTCTGTTCTCATCTCTTTCCCATTTCTCTTCTGTTCTCATCTCTTCTCCCATTCTGTTCTTATCTCTTCTCCCATTCTCTTCGGTTCTTATCTCTTTTCCCCTTCTCTTCTGTTCTCATTTCTCCTCTTCTGTTCTCATCTCTCCTCTTCTGTTCTCATCTCTTCTCTTCTGTTCTCATCTCTTCTCTTCTGTTCTCATCTCTTCTCTTCCATTCTCATCTCTTCTATTCCATTCTCATCTCTTCTGTTCTCATCTCTTCTTCTTCTGTTCTCATCTCTTCTCCTCTGTTCTCATCTCTCCTCTTCTCTTCTGTTCTCATCTCTTCTCTTCTGTTCTCTTCTCTTCCATTCTCATCGCTTCTCTTCTATTCCATTCTCATCTCTTCTCTTCTATTCTGTTCTCATCTCTTCTCTTCTGTTCTCATCTCTCTTCTTCTGTTCTCATCTCTTCTCTTCTGTTTTCATCTCTCCTCTTCTCTTCTGTTCTCATCTCTTCTCATCTCTTCTATTCCATTCTCATCTCATCTCTTCTATTCCGTTCTCATCTCTTCTCTTCTATTCCATTCTCATCTCTTCTATTCCATTCTCATCTCTTCTCTTCTATTCCGTTCTCATCTCTTCTCTTCTGTTCTCATCTCTTCTATTCCATTCTCATCTCTTCTATTCCATTCTCATCTCTTCTGTTCTCATCTCATCTCTTCTATTCCGTTCTCATCTCATCTCTTCTATTCCATTCTCATCTCATCTCTTCTATTCCGTTCTCATCTCTTCTGTTCTCATTAATTTTTTTCTCTCTTCCTCTTCCTTTTAATTCCATTCTCCTCTCTCCCTGCTCTCTCTCTCCTCTCGCTCTCTCCTCTCTCTCAGGTGCGTCATCGGTGATCAGTAATGATGACGACTCGGCTTCTCCTCTCCACCACGTGTCCAATGGCAGTAACACTCCGTCCTCCTCTGAGATGGGCCTAGACGCAGTCATCATCGGCATGACCAAGATCCCCGTTATCGAGAACCCTCAGTACTTCCGCAGCAATAGCATGCTCAAATCAGACACCTGTGAGTACAACAAGACCATGGCTTACACACACGCGCGTGTATACACTCACAAGACACACATACAAATGGCTTTCTTTAATACCAGTTCCTTTTAATGGGTAACAAGATATAGCCTACTAGACTGTAGCAAAGAAGAATAGCCTGCAGACTAGGAGATCTCAAAGGATCTGAGTGCTGACGTCACCATGAATCTGTTGCACCGACACATAGACGCCATCTAAGAACCCACACCAGAATGTACGTATGTGTGGGTTGCCTTAGCAACACTCTCTCCGCTGCTATGGAAATGGCACTGGAGCTGCTGATAAAATGTGTTGAGTGGGACAGGCAGCGTTCCGTGTGTGTGTGTGTGTCAATCACACTTGTTAGCTGTGTAGTTGGATCTATCTAATCCATCAAATTAGAGGTCATGCTTCTTAAAGAGGACACAAGTTCCTGAGCAGATGATGTACGGAGGCATCTACAATAGGACTGTGTCTCTGTGTAGGTCTGTGTTATACACAGTGTGTCTTTGCTGTCTTTACCTTTCTGGGCCAATGGGGAGAGAGCTGTGGTCTGACTTGTGTCCTCAGCAAATCACCAAAAGAGATTTATGAGACTCAGAAAAACATAAAATGTCAGTCACTACTGTACAGCTGTGTGTGTGTCTGTGTGTTTTGTGGTGTGTCTGTGTGTGTAAATGTCATATTCAGTTTGATGAAAAAGAGAGAAACGATGTAGGTAAGGTATTATGTCAGGAGAGTGGGTGTGACTCTAATATCTTAGAAACAGATCAATAGCCTCCATTAATTTGTGCACTCCATTAGAGTGGACAAAACTCATTAAGAACAAGAGATGTACACACACACTCACGTACACACACACACGCACACACACACACACACACACACACTGCATTCGGAAAGTATTCAGACCCCATGACTTTTTCCACATTTTGTTATTACAGCCTTATTCTAAAATTGATTAAATTGTTTTTTTCCCCTCATCCATCTACACACAATACCCCATAATGGCAAAGCAAAAATAGAGTTTTAGACCCTTTACTCAGTACTTTCTTGAAGCACCTTTGGCAGCGATAACAGCCTTGAGTCTTCTTGTGTATGACGCTACAAGCTTGGCACACCTGTATTTGGAGAGTTCCTCCCATTCTTCTCTGCAGATCCTCTCAAGCTCTGTCAGGTTGGATGGGGAGCGTTGCTGCACAGCTATTTCCAGGTCTCTCCAGAGGTGTTCGATCGGGTTCAAGTCCAGTCTCTGGCTGGTCCACTCAAGAACATTCAGAGACTTGTCCCAAAGCCACTCCTGCATTGTCTTGGCTGTGTGCTTAGAGTCATTGTCATGTTGGAAGGTGAACCTTCACCCCAGTCAGGTCCTGAGCGCTCTGGAGCAGGTTTTCATCATGGATCTCTTTGTACTTTGCACCGTTCATCTTTCCCTCGATCCTGACTAGTCTCGCAGTCCCTGCCACTGAAAAACATCCCCACAGCATGATGCTGCCACAACCGAGCTTCACCGTAGGGATGGTGCCAGGTTTCCTCCAGACGTGACGCTTGGCATTCAGGCCAAAGAGTTCGATCATGGTTTCATCAGACCAGAGAATCTTGTTTCTTATGGTCTGAGAGTCCTCCAAGCGGAGTCCTCAAAGCGGGCTGTCATGTGCCTTTTACTGAGGAGTGGCTTCCGTCTGGCCACTCTACCATAAAGACCTGATTGGTGGAGTGTTGCAGAGATGGTTGTTCTTCTGGAAGGTTCTCCCATCTCCACAGAGGAACTATAGAGCTCTGTCAGAGTGACCTTTGGGTTCTTGGTCACCTCCCTGACCAAGGCCCTTCTCCCCCGATTTCTCAGTTTGGCCGGGCGGCCAGCTCTGGGAAGAGTTTTGGTGGTTCCAAACCTCTTCCATTTAAGAATGATGGAGGCCACTGTGTTCTTGGGGACCTTCAATGCTGAAAAAACGTTTTGCTACCCATCCCCAGATCTGTGCCTCGACACAGTCCTGTCTCGGAGCTCTACGGACAATTCCTTCGACCTCATTGCTTGGTTTTTGCTGTGACATGCACTGTCAACTGTGGGACCTTGTATAGACAGTTGTGTGCCTTTCCAAATCATGTCCAATCAATTGAAATCACTACAGGTGGACTCCAATTAAGTTGTAGAAACACCTCAAGGATGATCAATGGAAACAGGATGCATCTGAGCTTAATTTCGTGGCTCATAGCAAAGGGTCTGAATACTTATGTTAATAAGGTATTTTTTTTATACATTTGCAAACATTTCTAAAAACCTGTTTCCAATTTGTCATAATGGGGTATTGTGTGTAGACTTCTGAGGAAAACATTTATTTAATCAATTTTAATCTCCATCCTGGTCTCTGGGTTTAGAAGGCTTATTAGCATTGTACTGTAAATTGTGATTTACAAATGTATTTTCATCAAGTTGTTTACTCCTCTCCTGTGGTATGTCTCCCATTCACCAATGACATCAGAAAGTAGTGACTAAAGTCTAAAGCCAACCCATACACCACCGGTTCGAAGTGAGGCTTTGGAAAAGCCACAACTAATTAGCAAAAACTCTAAGGAGAATGATAGACAGGGGAAGGGGTGTGGTTTTGTCTCTTCTTGACATGTATTCACTTTTGGTAAATATTTTCTTAACTCTTCTTGAACTGCACTGTTGGTTAAGGGCTTGTAAGTAAGCATTTCACCGTAAGGTCTACACTTGTTGTATTCGGCACGTGACAAATAAAGTTTGATTTGAACTTACTGAGAATGATACGTGTAGTAAATGTGTGGCGTTTGGTTGTGGAAATGTACATTTAAGGTACATTAATTGGCAGGAATGGTTGAGTTGTATGGTTGTAATGACTGTAATGATGGAAATAGTTGAGTTGTGAGTAGAACGTGTTTGAGTAACAGAGCTATATGATAGATATTAATATGTGTGTATAAAGAAGAGAGTTAGTAAGCAGTGGTAGTGAGTTGTGGCTTTTTTGGGTAGATGTTTAGGGAATTGTGGGTACTTACATAATTCCCTGAGCTGTGGTTATGACAGATGTGATGTCATCAGGTTAACACACACAAGCACACCCGTACACACGCACGCACACACATGCACACACACAAACACACACAAACAAAGCTGTGCTCAGGTCTTGAGTCTGTACATTCTGGCCTAATGGCCTACGCTCTCTCTCTACCTATCTCTTTAATATTGGGTTATGGTTCTCAGTAAGTTAGTGCAGCTCGATACAGCTTCAAAGTCTAGCCCTCCGCAATGCAATAGACTGAGTGGTGAGCTTTCCTTCAAATGCATTTCTTAATCAGATCAGAAATAAATCTTGACGTTTTGTGTCCTGTTTCTCTCTGAAGACAGTAACCTGCTGATGAATATGTTTTGGTGTTCTCAACTGTCCTTGTGCTATAGAGAGTTAAGTGGGCGCAGCTCTGGGAGAATCACGCTACTGTATCAACACCAGCCAGATTTCAGCGTTTGTTCAGTCAAAAATCGCAATTTCAAATAGACGTTCAAACATCTATTTCTGATGATTCCCACATGATAGCTATTATGCTGAGAGACGGAGCTGACATGATGTTACTATAATCACAATAAAAAGACGCAACGCACCACTAATTTTGCAACTTTTACTTTGGAAAACAGTGATCAGACAATACAGCTCATCACGATCAATATCAAGACAACAAAATAGTAGATAGATCATTCGGTACAACCAATGACGGCTCCCAGTCCCCTAATCCAACCATATATCATCATCTCTTCTCATCTCAGATATATACTGATTACGGCATTCATATTCAGAAGTCACACTGATATATGTAATAACTAGGTTCTCTTTGTGTTGCAGTTGTCCAGCACATCAAGAGACACAACATAGTACTGAAGAGGGAGTTGGGAGAGGGGGCGTTTGGGAAGGTTTTCCTGGCTGAGTGCTATAACCTGTCTCCTGAGCTCGAAAAGATCCTGGTAGCCGTCAAGGTAACACTGCTCTTTCCAGTCTATCACAACCCACTGTAGGCT